>NC_143262.1:51971666-52315000 GCF_984573655.1 Nuphar pumila | reverse complement strand
TACCAATGGCACTGGGAACATGCACAGTCATGGATACATGATTTACTCTTTTGTTTGGAAGGCTGTCACTCAGTTCGGATTCCAGCTTGGTGCGGGTCCGTACTGAACTCAAAGGGACATAAATCAAACCAACACCCAGTGCGTGAGTCAGCCACATGGTGGGGCTAACGCCAATGCTGAAACAGAGTTCAGCATCAATGACAGGATGCCAGTTCTGTCCGGGGATGTGCACAAGCTCAAACAGTTTGATCAAAGGCAGTTTGGATTCAACGACGAGTACAAGACCCAAATCAGTCAATGCACACAACACATAACGAATTTGGGTGCTGATTCACATTACAACTTGCCCCTTTTCACGTTTGAGTGTGTTGGCCCTTGTGGTCTGACTCACATCAGTGTACCAAGCTGTTGCCTAGTCTTCACTCGGTTCGGTGTGGTCAACTTCAACACCACGACAGTGTCGACCCTTTCAAGTCCAATCCATGAAACCCTGACCTTCTCGCAGCTTGGCCAACCTCTCTAGTGGACCCCAGCCCAACCTCAATAAATCATCCCAAACCCTTCCATAACCCTTAACTTAGTTTAGAAGCCCCCAAACCCAATTCAGCCCCGACTTGATTTCTAACCTACCCAGAAAAGTAGGTGGGTTGGCGTAGTGGGGTGGGGCTTTAGTTGCTAGATGGTCTGTCAAGGTTCGATTCTCATGGGCATCACCCTTTGCGCAAGCCAATTCATAGCATAGGTCCCAGGGGCAAGGGTCCTACCCTCAGAGTTTTACGTTGTTGACACGCCGACCGTAAGTATGGCAGGCTGAGCCAACGCGACCAGGTCTTTGTGTCGTGTGTGGTTTCTTCGAGTTATAAATTAAAAAAAAAGTCAGACTTTGTAAAATTGTCCAACCCTAACTGTAAGGTGTTTGAGTCTTAAATTTAGGCCTAATACACTTTAGGGTGTCTAGTGTCTACCCTCCGAAAATCAGGATTTATTCGGTTCTTTGTACGAAGTTCTTGATTTTACAAGTTGGCTTGTCTATCCCCAAAACCCATTTTGTTGTTGCCCTATCCCGCCACTTGTTCGAGCAAATTCTCCTTGTCTTTGTCTCAACTTCCCTTGAAATTTAAACCGTACCTAGTGCAAGGTGTCCAGAACAACAACAACAACAACAACAACAACTACGCCTTCATCCCAAAACAATTGGGGTCAGCGATATGAACCAAAAAAGAAATTCACTTTGGGTCTTCCACATGAATCCTTTTCCTCCAATCATTTCTATCCAATGCCATGTCCTCGGTGAGGTTCAAAGCATTCACATCCTTTCCTATCATCTCCATCCAAGTCTTCCTAGGCCTACCCCGACCTCTTTTAACTAATATATTTTTCCATTTCTCCAACCTTCTAACTGGAGCATCATTAGGCCTTCGCCGAATATGTCCAAACCACCGTAAACGATTCTCTCGCATCTTATTTTCAATGGGTGCAACACCTACCTTCTTACGTATCTCCTCATTCCGAATCTTATCTTTTATTGTATTTCCACACATCCATCTAAGCATCCGCATCTCAGCTACACTCAGTTTTTGAATATGATGTCTCTTGGCAGCCCAACATTCCGTACCATATAGTAAAGCGGGTCTAATAGTCGTCCTATAAAACTTTCCCTTCAACCGCAATGGCATTCTACGATCGCACAACACTCCAGTTGCACTTTTCCATTTCATCCACCCAACCTTTATCCTATGATTTACATCTCCATCAATTTCTCCATACTTTTGAATGATGGATCCCAAATATTTGAAATAATCATTCACCGGTATTTCTTGCTCACCAAGCTTCAGTACACTCTCATCATTACTTTGTTGCTTACTAAACTGACATTTCATGTATTCTGTCTTACTCTTACTCAACTTAAAACCTCTTGCTTCCAATGTCTGTCTCCATAATTCTAACTTAGCATTAACCCCAGCTCTAGACTCATCAATCAAAACAATATCATCAGCAAACAACATACACCATGACACATTTTCTTGAATTGATCTCGTAAGCCCATCCATCACTATAGCAAATAGGAAAGGGCTTAAAGCAGATCCTTGATGTAACCCAACCGTTATAGGAAAATTGGTTGTCACCCCTCCACAAGTGCGGACATTGGTTACTACTCCTTCATACATATCTTTAATTATTTTAATGTACTTGAGAGAAACACCTTTCTTCATCATTGTCCACCAGAGAACGTCCCTAGGTACTCTATCGTATGCCTTCTCTAAATCAATAAAAACCATATGCAAATCTTTATTCCTCTCTCTATTTCTCTCGATAAGTTGTCTAAGAAGATGTATAGCTTCCATAGTTGATCTTCCAGGCATAAAACCAAATTGATTCTCTGATATAATGACAACCTTCCTCAACCTAGACTCAATCACCTTCTCCCAAAGTTTCATAGTATGACTCATGAGTTTTATACCACGATAGTTTGTGTAATCTTGTATATCACCCTTATTTTTATATAGAGGCACCAAAGTACTCTTCCTTCACTCATTAGGCATCTTATTTGTTCGCCAAATCAAGTTAAAAAGATTTGTCAACCATTCTAAACCTTTCTCTCCCAAGCATTTCCAAGCCTCGATAGGTATACCATCTGGGCCAACTGCCCTTCTTGATTTCATTTTCTTCAAAGCCTTTGCAATTTATTTCTTTTGAATCTTGCGCATGAAGTCACGATTAATCTCATGAAAAGGAATGGAGAAGTCTCCAAGATCTTGAGCATGACTATCATTAAATAGCTTATCAAAATAATCTTTCCATCTTTCCTTAATCTCCTCATTTTTGACTAAAACCCTTTGCGTTTCATCTTTGATACATCTAACCATACCCAAATCCTTCGATTTCCTATCTCTCATCTTTGCAAGCCTATAAATATCCTTCTCGCCTTCTTTGGTATCCAACTTGTCATAAACCTCCTTATATACCTTAGCCCTCGCGTTTCGAACAACTTTTTTAGCTTCTTTCTTTGCTATCATATACTTTTCCAAATTCTCATTATCACGACTCTTACTTAGATTTCTATAACACTCTCTTTTAACCTTAATAGCTAATTTGACATCCTCGTTCCACCATGATGTATCCTTACCTAGTGGTGCACCGCCTTTAGACTCACCCAATACCTCTTTAGCCACTTTTCTCATATCACCCGCTATCTTATTCCACATTGATTCTGAATCCTCCTCGAGACACCAATCAGCTTCATTAATTACCTGCTCTACAAACATTTCTTGTTTAGCTCCTTTTAGTGCCCACCACTTAATTCTAGGATCTATCCTATGTCTATCCCTTTTGCGGCATTGTCTAATTCTAAGATCTAAAATTAAGACTCTATGCTGTGTAGCTACACTTTCTCCTGGTATAACCTTACAATCGATGCAACAACCCCTATCTCTCTTTCTAAGTAGGAAAAAATCTATCTGACTCGTATTAACCCCACTTTTAAATGTTACTAAGTGAGACTCCCTCTTCCTAAACCAAGTGTTTGCTAAGATCATATCATAGGACAAACAAAAATCTAAAATCCTTTCTCCACTTTCATTTCTTTCTCCTATACCATAGCCTCCATGGATACTCTCAAATCCATCCCTACTAATGCCTACATGTCCATTAAGGTCACCGTCGATGAAAAGCTTTTCTCCATAAGATATCCCTTGTACTACTCCATCTAAATTTTCCCAAAATTGATGCTTAATGGAATCATCTAAACCTACTTGAGGTGCATAAACACTAATAATATTAATAATATCCGTACCTAATACTAATTTAATAAGTAAAATTCTATCACCCTTCCTACGGACCTCAACTACATTATCTATAAACTGACGACTCATAACAATCCCTACGCCATTCCTATTCCTATTTATTCCTGTACACCAAATCTTATATCCCCAAGGTTCTATCACTTTAGCTTTCTCACCTACCCATTTGGTCTCTTGAAGACATAAAATATCAATCTTTCTCCAACACATAACATCTACTAACTCTACCAACTTACCAGTTAAAGACCCTATGTTTCAAGTGGCTAACTTAATTTTATGGTCTTGGACTAACTTCTTTACCCCCACCCGTCCAACAAAGTGAGGGAACCCTTGCCTATTTGACACCACACCCGGGCGCCGGTGTGACGCGTCGCTTCTGGGCGACGACCTAGCAACCCTTGCCCATTTATCACTGCCTCTGGGCCTAGAGAGTACAGCGCGTCGCTCAGTAGGGAACGCCCCAACGAAATTCTCATATTGGTTCATTTTCATAGGATATGACAAAGTTTTTATGCTGGCTGTCACAGGCCTACCGCAACCCTCCTCCTTTATCCGGGCTTGGGACCGGCAGTGTATAACTAAATAGTTATACAAAGGCGGAGTTTGCAAGGTGTCCAGAACCATTCCTTAAAATTTGGGATTTTTCTATGTTGTCGTTTGGGCACACTGATTTTTCTACCAACTTACACCCTTATTACTCGAGTTTGACCCTTGACCTAAACCCTAACCTAACCAAGTCTACTCTCTGCCTAAAAATTTTGAACTCAGGCCCAAGAATGTATCATGCAACAACTTGATCTATGTAAGTATCTAACAAATAAAAAATAAGCATTCAATGTAAAATTTGAAAAGACGTCATTCACGACTGGGTCTGACCCAATTTGTTTTATTTAAACACATGCTCATTAATGGCATGTTGTAATTTTAACATATCATGTAATGGGTATTTTCGTACCCTAACTATTATAACTGTGTATACTTAACGAGAAAAGCAAAAACTGAATACCCTAATTAGGGATTTTTTGCAGCAGCTACGTTCTCTCTCCCCATTCTGTGCTGTTGCTTGTGGATGAATGAAGGAACCCATGATTTCTATCATGGTATCAGAGCTACAGATCCAATCTTGAAGATCGGTTCCTCTTATGACTGCTTTGTCTTCTTCTAAGGTACCTGTTTCCTTATTGCTTTTTTCAATTTCCCTCTTTATTCCTTTGTCTTCAAATCTACCATCCATCTGAGATCTCTTCTTCCTCCTGTCCCCTTTCTTATTGCTCATATTGATTTCCCTCTTTATTCAAGCCAACATGTTTCTCGTATTTCCAAAAATCCAAATCTTGGATTTGGTCACATTGTCATATTTTCTTCTCTTTTCATTGCCTACTATTCTTCTGTCTGACTACTACTCTTTCTTTCACATTGCTGCACGTGATATTACCTGTCCATAGTTAAAATAATCATGCAAGATCAGATTTTGATCTATGCGTGATTTCAAGAGTTGAAAAGGATCACGTCAAACTCATTTGCATATTGACGTCAGATCAGATTCTGATCTGGACGAGATCCCAGATCTGTCTTGATTAACTAATATCATCTTTAAACTCATTTTCATCTCTGTTTTGTATTGTTTGTCTATTTCCTCATAATTCTGAAAAGAAAACACATTATTTTCAAAATAACGTACCTCTTACTGATTGAATTTTATTCAGAACAGATTCTTTACTGCACATTTCCGATTTTCTGCCTCGGGTTTACCAGTTTAAAAAAAAAGGTGGCAGCAAAATTCTTTGATATTAAATTTATGTTCTGAATTATATTAGAATTCAATAGTAGTTGGGTCTTTGTCGTAAAGCCATTTTCTTATTTCTTATTCCTTGTTTTTGGTTTCAATAGAATATGGACTCATTTCTTCATTCTCAGTCTCGCCTTTCCTCAAACTTTCTTAGTCAACTCGTGTATGAAAACTGAACAATTCCAATTTCTTAACTTGGAAGCGACCAATCATACCATTCATAAGAAGTTATGACCTATTTGGACATCTGGATGGTTCTGGTCCTGTTCCTCTAGAATTCATACCGCAAGAAAAAATAATGGTGTGGGAGATCTTTCTATTACTTATGTTAGAAATCCTGAGTACGTATCCTGGATGAAGTGAGATCAGGCGTTGGTTGCCTATATCACTTCTACATTGTCACAGGAAGTGCTTGTGGCAATTCCAGATGACTGCTCAACCATGCAATTATGACATCGACTGATTCAGCCATATTCTCAAGTTTCTCAGGCCAGAGTATTATTTTTAAAGAAAGAGTTTCAAATATTGAGGAAGGACTCTATGACTATTATGGAGTACTTCAACAAAATGAAGACTATTACAGATCAATTGGCCATTGTAGGATGCACAATTAGTGACAAAGATATGGTGCAACAAACTTTGACTGGGCTGAGATCAGATTATCATATGATGATTACTTCTTTATTGTGTTTGTCAGATTTACCTACATTTGAAGATCTTCGTGCCAAGCTTTTACTGTATGAGATGACCTTGAAGGGATTTTTTGAAGATACTCACGCTCATGTTGGAGCACACGTTCTTGCCACATGAGTTGCCTATGGGCGAGAACATTGTATGTATGATATTCGAGACAGAGGGGGTCAAGAAAGAAATGGACAAGAAAGTCGTGGAATATTACGTACACCCAATATTCCTCCCAACAGGCAAAGGCAAAGGACAATACCTACCTGCTTTCTCTGCAACAAAAGGGGACACATAAAGGCAAATTGCTGGTTTAACCCGCAAAAATAAAAGAAAGCAATTGGAGACAAGAAAGGGAAGAAATACATTGAAGAATAGTGGAGAAGTCAAATAGTTGTTATTATCTGCCTTAGCTGAATTGAATATCAAACAGAATAATCAAGGCACTTGGTATATTGATTCTGGTGCAACCACTCATGTCACTGGTGATGCTGGTAAGCTCCTAAATCTTGTTCCATATTTTTATAGAAATAGTATAGTCATTGGAGATGAGTCTCACCGCCATATTTCGCACATTGAAAATTCTATAATTCTTATGTTCAACTCTTCTCTTGCTCTTTCATATGTCATTCATGGTCCAAATATCAAGAAAAATATTGTTTCTGTCTCTAAGCTTCTAGATGACATTAATGCTTCAGTTGAGTTTACTCATTTTTTTGTTTGTGTTAAGGACCTTCACACGAGGGAAACGTTCGCTGAAGGAAAACGTCAAGGGAATATGTACGTGTTTCAAGAGAATCCTTCCTCTCGTGCTCAACTTGTTGATTCCATCTTGAAGCTCACATCATCATCTTCAGTTCCTCCTGAGAGTGTTTTTAATCTTTCTGAATGTATTGAGCCGAATCTTTGGCATGGTCGTCTGGGTCATTGTAGTAGTCGCTTTATTGATAAGCTTGTTTCAAGTAGTCTTATTCCCAAGTCAAATCTAAATTTAAGTGTTGATAATAAAAAATGTTCTAGTTGTCTTCAGTGTAAGAGTCATGTTCTTCCTTTTCATTCCATTAATAAAAGAGCTTCAAGATCATTTGAAATTATATGTTTTGATGTTTGGGGTCCGACTCCAGTTCCTTCAATGTCTTGCACTAGATATTATCTCATCTTTGTTGATAGCTATTCTCGATATACATGGATCTTCTTTATGAAAAGTAAATCTGAAACCTTCAAAGTTATTTCAGAATTTTCATTCCTTTGTTCAAAATCAATTTTCTGAGAATATTATTTGTTTCTGGTGTGACGGAGGGGGTGAATTCTCTTCATATGATTTTATTAATTTCCTTCAAATGGAATAAGTAGAGAAGTGTCTTGCCCTCATACACCTCAACAAAATGGGATTGCTGAACAGAAGCATCACCATATTGTCGAGAGTGCAATGAGCATGATGCATGATGCATGATAGTAAGCTTCCAGTTACCTTCTGGGCAGAGGCTTTTCATACATGAGTCTATGTCATAAATCGATTGCCTATGAACATCTTGGAAAAGAAATCACCCTATTTCTCTTTGCATGGTGTTGGGTGTGTATGTTATGTTCATGTTGACACTTCAATGCGGCACAAGTTTCAGGATAAGGCCTTAAAGTGCAGATTTGTGAGGTATGCTGATGATTACAAAGGCTTCAAATGCTGTCATCCCGTGAGCAAGCGCATCAAAATATCCAGAAATGTTGTGTTTGATGAATCAAATTTTGGTCATAATGCTAACACTCCTGAAATTGAAGTTTATCACCCTTGGTTTAACTCAGATTTCTTTTCTAGTATTGATGATGTTTGTTCTTAATATAATCAAAGAAATGAGGGAAACATATCTACTGCCACGCAAAGGACTCAGGAAAGTGTGATTTCTGAACCACTATTGGCCCTCGAAAGGTATAAAGGTATTGTTTACTCTCGACGTGAGAAGGAGATACCTCCCAGCTCTAATTAGGAGCAGAATTCTCCTTCTGTTTCCATTCAATCACCTGCTCATAGAAGGTCTACCCGACCTCGACATCCTATTGATAGGTGGGTTAGTTATGAGAACTTCATGATGGATTTTCAACTCTTCTTAACCTCTTTGGGCGAGGAAGATCAACCCTTGACATTTTATCAAGCAATAAATTCATGAGTGTGGCACTTGGGATATTGTTCCCAGACCACACAATCGAAATGTGGTTGGGTCAAAGTGGGTGTATAAGATAAAGTATAAGCTAGATGGTACTATCGAGCGATACACACAGGAGCAAGGACAAGACTATGATAAGTCCTTCAGTCTGGTCGTGAAAATGGGCACTATCCGCATCGTATTATCATTGGCTGTTGAGCACCAGTGGACTCTCAACCAACCGGATGTGAAAAATGCGTTTCTACATGGAACTCTGAAGGAAGAAGTATACATGGAGCAACCCACTGGGTATGCAGAAGGGAACTCTAAAGAATATGTGTGCAGGTTAAAGAGAGCTATATATGGTCTGAAGCAGGCATCTTGATCTTGGTTTGATAGTTTCTCTCTTGAAGTAGAAAAATATGGCTTTAGTCGGTCTCTTCTTGACCATTCTCTTTTCATATTCAAATGCAAAGATATAATTACCCTGTTATTGATATATGTCGATGACATTATCATTACAAGTAACTCTAATGAACTTATTGAACAAGTTAAAAAACTTTTGAACCATAGATTCAAGATGAAGGATCTTGGTAAACTGCGATACTTTCTTGGAGTAGAAGTTGACAGGAATCCTCAAGGTATGACACTTACTCAACATAAGTATACCGTTGATGTTCTTAGCAAGGCAGGTATGACAGATTTCTAAGCACACCCAGTGTACTTTATCAGAAACTTAGTTCTCAAGATGGAGATTTATATGAGGATCCTACAGGATATCGCAGGACAGTAGGAATGCTTCAGTATCTTACCTTCACTCGGCCTCACATTGTCTATTTTGTCAATCAGGTATCTCAGTTCATGCATGAACCACATATTGGGCATATAGAAGCTGTTAAAGATATTCTTCGATATTTGAAGGGAATTATTGGGGATGGTCTTCTGTATAGAAAGAGTATGCATGATCATCACATGCATGAACTTCTTACTTACACAAATGCAGATTGAGCAAGAGACCCAGCTGAGCTTAGGTAAGTCTCAGGATACTGTGTTTTCGTTGGCCTAAATCTTGTCTCTTGGAGCAGCAGAAAACAAAAGGCCATAGCCAGGTCGAGCACAAAAGCTGAATATAGATCCATGGCAGCTGCTACAGCCGAAGTAACATGGATCAAACACCTATTGACAGAAGTAGGAAAATCAATTTCTAAAAGCATTCTCTATCAACATGTCATTCAATCCTATCTACCACAGTCGTGCCAAACATATTAAAATTAATCAACATTAAGACATAATGTCGAAGAGAAGGAAATTGAACCAGAATATGTACAAACTGTTGATCAAGTTGCTGACTTGTTTACAAAAGGACTTATCAAGGACAAATTTTGGATGTTAAAAGGCAAGGCAAGTTGTTCATGGTTCAAAACCATGTACAACTTGAGGGGGTGAAAAAACGCTGTCATTCACGACTGACCCAATTTGTTTTATTTAAACACATGCTCATTAATGGCATGTTATAATTTTAACATATCATGTAATGTGTATTTTCGTACCCTAACTATTGTATCTGTGTATACTTAATGAGAAAAGCAAAAACTGAATACCCTAATTAGGGATTTTTGCAGCCGCCACGTTCTCTCTCCTCATTCTGTGTTGTTGCTTGTGGATGAATGAAGGAACTCATGATTTTTATCAAAACTAAGTAACAAAATCACTGACAATCAAATTTCTCAACATCAATTCATCATCATATAATGCATATTAGCATTAACAACCAAAAGTTAATGTATTTGTCCAAAACTCTCCAAAATGAGTATCACAACGTTCATAAGTGCAAATGAAAAACCAAAAAATATATAAATGCCCATAGTTCTATGATATGAATTAGGGCCTAGGCTTTTCATGCGTCTCTTGTTTCCTCAATGCTTTATATAATCCATTGAATTCAGATTCATACTCAATAAGAACCAAGATATATTACACAAGCAAAGCGATCATATCACATCCCTACAAAACTAGCTACCTTCTTCAAAATTGTTCTAACTTTACATCCAGCCAACTTTGAAGCAGTAAATAATCTTAGAAACAAAAAATTTTCAACTAGGTACCTTCCTCAACACTTAATTTCACAAAATAGCCTCCAAAAAATCAATTGTTTGTGCCAAAGTGTCATCACTATTAGCAATTCCCACAAATAAATAAAGCAACTAAATAAAGCAATTGAGAGAGAGAGGAGTGCCCTAAACTGATCGAGTCTCCCCTAATTTGGGTCAAAGCCCCCATTTGACCAAAACACCCTGAGGTGCACCTCGCCATGAGGCGCACGCCTCATGGTGTTTGCGCCTTTTCAGCACGCTTCAAGGCTCAAGGGCCCTCGCCTTTCGGCGTGATGTGCTTTTTGCACCTTGAGGCATACTTTTCACAACATTGTGAAGGATCTAGTTGGACCTAGTCTGAATCCAGTACCAATTGTCTTAATCTGATTTGTGTTTGGATCCACCCATTTCTAGTGGATGTTTAATCTAAGCTGCTGATGCTCCTATATCTATAGCATTTTCTGTGGTGATCTTCCCTACTTTATCATCATTCACTTCCTTTGTTGCTTCCGTGATCAACCTTTTAAATATTTAGCATCCTTATGTGACCTAGATACATCTACTGTTTTTAGAAACACTGGCCCTTTGAGTGAAGCAGCTATGAGATTAATAATTGCCTTCTTTTGAACATCAGTTCATCTGTTAGAAACAATCCTACTTCCCACAAAATAGTTTGTATTCAATTAGCTTTTCTATGTTTGCCCTCTCCATTGCAACAATTGTTGTGCTTAATTTTCCAGAACTTGGAGGTACATGGTCACTTTATATATATATATATATATATATATATATATATATATATATATATATACCTACAAAATGGGCACGATGCTAAATGAAACATGCTATTGAAATTTTAGTATTTTTTTCGGAATTCTGAGAGTGCAGATGTGATCTATATGCTTGTTTTATATGAATCACTTCCTGGAGATTTTGATTCCGATGATGCATGGATAGGGTTTTATAAGCATTAAAAAATCAACGGCTTACAATTTTCATGAATTTTGAGGCTCTAAATATCATTTTTTTCATCCAAAATACATGATCCAAGTGTTGATTTCTAATAAATCAATCATGCTGAACACATCTATTGGGTCGGAATTTTGAAAAAAGTGCCAGAAATTCATTAGCATGTTTCATTTAGCACCGTGCCCATTTTGTAGGTTTCCATTTCCCTATGTTTCATTGCTTGCGGAGTATTGGGCCGACTTAAAAGCCTACCTGTATGCGTTAGTGGAATCTCGATTGCATTCGCTGCAACTTCAATGCGTACAAGTATTCTATTGATGTAAAGTTTCCTTCTTAATGCAAAGATGTCTTCTTCAAGTGATCTCTGTCTTCTTACTTACTGCTTAACTAATTTTCTGTGCGCGTGCTTGTGTGACTGTGCCCAGGCGCCTCCTTTGCGATCTTGTGTTTGTTTTTGTGTGTTTGCAATAGTTTCCTTAGACTTGTTAAGTTGCATTTGCTACCCTTGTGGGTAAGGAACCACCTAGTTAGAACTCATGGGGAGAGGTTGTTTTGACAAAATATGACCTCATGAATGAGTTCAACATGGTCAAAATAATAGGAATCAACTTTTGGATCATAGTTTTTGGACATGTTTTTTTTGAGGTTTAAAAATTTAGTACATTGTAGGCTGCTGGTTTTTAAACCTTTGTAAAATCTGACATATACATAAGAAAAACATGGTCCAAAGGTTAGTTTCCACTAAACTTTATATATATATATATATATATATATATATATATATATATATATATGAGAGAGAGAGAGAGAGAGAGAGAGAGAGAGAGAGAGTAGCTGCCTACAACCTTAGGTGCTTACGGCAGCCTACCACAAACGAGGTGGGGTGTGTGTGGTGGGGGGGGGGGAGGTGTTCTGAGTTGTTTTTTCCCAAATCTGACCATGCTGATGTGTTTTGCATGGTCGATTTGCTAGGAAACAACACTTGAATCATGTTTTTTCGATAAAAAAATGAACTTTTAAGCCTTGAATATTTATGATATTTATAAAAATTTTACACGGTCTTTTCAAACCTTATAAAAGACTACCTGTGTGTTGGAATCAAATGATGCAATAGTCCATTATGTAATGAATCCTCAAGGATTCAAATATAGAATGTCTACTACTGTCAAAAGCATAAGAACAACTCACAAAAGGGCAGTTACAAAGCCAACACGAGCAATATTAAAAAATAGTCTTTATCAATAAGATATTTATTAGGGAATGCATAACCCTCAATGGGACAATAGGTCCCTATTTAAATACAAGGAATAGGGTCTCGAGAGACCCATATAGCTGTTGTGAAGGCTCCAACGACTAGAAATATAGCTGTTGGGGATTCCCAACAGCTATATGGTCTCAAAGACCATACTGCCATTTACAAGATTCTGAAGGACAAAAAATAAATAAAGAAAATGAGAGTCAATTCTGCCCCTAATGGACCGGATGCATTTCATGCACAGAATTACCAAGATACTCCTAGAGGGTATGTAACGACCCCAATTCATACCCCTTGAAAATGCAGATTTTTTTTCCAAACCATTGCGAAAATCTTCCCAGAAACCCGGAGCCTTTACGGTTCCACTCTCAATTGGATAAAAGGACCAACCACAACAGAGCTTACATTTATCATTTACACCAAACCAAACCTTTATTGAATTAATGAGTAATAAGTCTTAAGACAATTGCATAAAGGAAATATTCAGAGTGCAATATCAACTAAATGAAACAAAAAGAAAATAAAAGTAGAGCCACACTGTCCATCTGTGATCTGTCTAACAAGTGTGTGATACCCGTAACATTTCGAAAAGCCAGTCGTTTCACTGATCACCTGCGGCTGCGAAAAACCATAGAAAGAGGGGGTCAGAAATTCAAAGAATTCTGCGTACAGATCCCTTTAATGAAAATAAATGAGCATAAAGAACACATACGATTTCATGCAATAATTCAGTGGAATGCAATTATAATAATTACATAATTCAATTAAGCATTCATGCAAATCTGAAACATTTATTAAGCATGAAGAACATAAATTAATAACAGAGATTACAATTTAAGTAAGCAATATATCTAACATGCATTAGAACTTAAATATCATGCATCCATCGACATATAACAATTAAAGGAACAGATAAAAGATACATGTCCTAATGCATAGCAGGAATATGTATGATTTATATACAATACATGCACACTATATTATCTTTTATTAAAGTTTTCCTTTTCATATGCATGTCTTATTAAATGCATACAATTTAAGTTCTTTTTAATTACCGTTGCCCGTGGATACACCAAGCGGGTACAATTTCTCCGAGATCAAGTTAAGTTCTCAGGATAACTTAGCACACAAGCTGTATTTTATTACTGAGTTCTAAACTTAGCCCTCGACCGAATCACCTTCAGAACATTAGACCTTCACATCTAATGTCGGGGACACTAGGGACACTCCATGCCCACAAGTGTCACTTCCTTGGTATACCAAAACAACAGTTGTGTCGAACACACCACTCCCAGGTAAAGTGTCAGAGTCTCCCTAAAACCGTGGCAAGAAGAAAGAACTTCAATATCGGGTTCAAGGATCAAAGTAAAGCACACAGAGATTTTGTATCATCGTACTTCCCCAAAACCAAACCTCTAAGATGCTCATTCTTTCGATGGGAGATCTCAATATATATATTACAATGTTCTTATTCACTAACTTTTTAGTTAAAGCCATTTATTAAGTTTTGCAATTCTACATGCAAACATAAAAGCAAAAACTTGCATCTACCCCTGCGAGAGTCATCACGGGGCTCTCGCTCGTGTAAACACATAGAACAGTGCAATACAATGCAATAAAAGTAAATACGATTTTTGAGATGCATTTAAATTGATAAAGGAAAGAGCAAACCGCAACTTGAGTTTACCAAGCTCACAATGATTCATTACGATCATTGTTGCACCCTACGCAAAAACCATAACATCATGCCATAATTTACATGCTTTCTAAATGCACATTTATAAAAGTAAATTTTCAGCTGTGTGTGAAACAAGGATATTTAGAAGCATGTTCACATTCAATTTATGTGATAGTGGCAATTGCACGCTTTCATGTAATGCACATATTCTATTTAATGACATGCTTTCATTCATTGTGCATTACTCATGTCGTTTGCATACACATGTTCGCCTCAAAGCATAGTTTCTTTAAGTGTGCATACAATTGTCAATGCATAGTACCCTTTGAATATGCCTAGGTTCATATCAATTACATGATATCAATAATCTTATATATACATGTCAATGCATATTCTCATTTTTTTTTTGCATAACCATATCACTGCATGTTACGATAAAATTTTGCATATATTTAGCAACTGCGGGTTCAAATCAAATTCAGCATAAACCTGGTAAATGCATGTGCCACTTATCAAATGCAAACAAATGTGTAGATACACTATTTTATTTTGAGATAAACCTATACCCATTAATGCATAATAAGTTTTAATGCTCTGTTTCCCTTTTTTTTTTTTTTTAAAACACACACCTCAATGCACATGCTGTTTCTCATTGAAAAGAACATTAATGCACACCACATACTAAAACCCTTTCTGATGCAAGGGTCCAACACCTGCACACACACTTATATATATTTTTTTTCTTGTTGAACTCTACCTCTGGTTCACGCCCAGTCGACTGGGTTTTTAATTCAGCCTGCACACAGCCAACTGTCAATTGGCTGGGGGTGTTCCCCATTTTTTTTATAAGGGTTTACACTCGGCCGACCGAGTCGGCTGGGGGTTCCAACAGGCCCAACCGACCCTGGTCGGCTGGGCTTGTTGCAAACCTACCCCAGGCCAGGCCTGTCCCCAGTCCTGCACAAGGCCAGACTGGGCCTGGCAAGACCCTGCCAGCCTTGGGATAGCCGGGCCAGCCCAGTCGAACCCTTGCACAAGCCCAACCTGGGCCTGTGCGGGTGCTGTCAGGACTGGGAAGCCCTGAGCCCCCCCCCCCCCGTTTTTTTTTTATAAGGCACTGCCAATACCCAGTCGACATGGCTGGGCTCTGGTCCAATCCATCCTATTGAGTCAGCTGGGCTTGGTAGGGCACATCAAAGCGCAGACTGAGCCTCCGTCTCACCTGCCTCTGGCAGTTAGCTGAGTATCGTTGAGCTTGCTGCCATTCGACCCATGCCCTGGTACCACAATCCTTTTGTTTCATGGATTCCATCCAAAAAAAGCATAAAATCGAACCAGGGTTTGATTTCTCATCTATTTTCAAAGGAGGAGACCCGTACCTCAGAAATCCTAAGCTTTGGAGCTGCCGCTATTGCGGGAAGAAGGTTTGCCAGCCACTGATCCTTTGGTCCGGCATGATGGAGGTTGCTGCAACAAGTTGGAGGGTGCTTCCACCGGCCTCTACTGCTCTGGCACCGTGAAGGGTTTCGAGAGTGAGGGCGAAAAGGTGAGAGAGAGGGAGAGGAGAACGAGAGGGGGAGAAAAGGGGTTCGGGACTCCCTTTTGTAGGAGGGAGGCCTCCTAGAGATTTCCTTTCTTTCCTCGACGATTGCGCACGACCCCTCTCCTTGCATCCATCACATAACAGCATAAAAAAATCCCCTTTGTTTTATCCGGCAAACGCTTGCCCCTTTTAACTTAAGTTTTTTTTTCGTTTCACAAGGCACGAGCCGGGTCCGGGTTCGAGATCTGGGATCCAGATGCGGTCTGGATTTTGGATCCGCGATATCTTTGCGAAATGAATCCGTAGGTTGGATCCAAATGGATCCAACTGGGGATCCTCACGCAATTGCATTTATTTGATAGTAAAAATTGAGGTTATTATATCCTTACACCCTTAAAAGAATTTCACCCTCAAAATTAGAACGTATCAATTAAGTGTGGGTAGTGTTGATGCATATCCGCCTCAGGTTTCCAAGTGCACTCATCCAGCCCCGTGATGCTGCCAACACACTTTCACGAATGAAATTGTCTTATTACGCAACGTCTTTTCTTGATGATCTACAATCTCCACTGCCCTTTCCTCCATGGTCTAAGTCAGGCTCTACCTTGATCATCTCATAGTGAATCACATGTGAGGGGTTAGGTACATACTTTCTCAACATCGAGATATGAAACACATCGTGGATTTGGGAAAACTGCAGAGGGAGTTCTACTTGGTAAGCGGTTTCTCCAATGTGTCCAAGAACCTTGAAGGGTCCAACATACCGAAGACTCAACTTTCCCTTCTTTTCAAACCTTAAGACACTCCTCGTTCTCGAGATCCGAACAAACACATGATTGCCTACTTCAAAACTGAGCTCTCTGCGCCGCTGATCGGCATAACTCTTTTGCTTGCTCTGCGCTGCAATCAATCTCTACCGGATTAAATGCACTTGGTCCGCATAATGCTGGATGATCTCTGGAGACTCTACTGCTCTCACTCCAACCTCATCCCAGCACACCGAGGATCTACATGGTTGGTCGTACAAAGCTTCATACGAGGCCATGCCAATACTAGCATAGAAGCTATTATTGTACGAAAACTTTGCAAGCTTCACTTGTCTGTCCCAATCGCCTGCCCAATCTAAAACACACTCTCTCAATATATCCTCGACACTCTCAATATATCCTCGAGCGTCTGGATTGTATGCTTCGATTGCCCATTCGTCTGTCGGTAGAACGCAGTACTAAACTTCAACGTAGTGCCTAAAGCCTTCTGAAGCTGGCCCCAGAATCGAGACGTGAAACACGGATTCTGATCTGACATTATCAAACGCGGCACCTCGGGATGTCTAACTATCTCATCCACATAGAGATCGACCAAGCTCTCCTAACTCTGTCTGATTCTAATCGGAAGAAAATGTATATTCTTCGTCAAACGATCCACTATTACCCAAATGGCATCTTGCTGTCGTCGGGTCTTAGGCAACCCTACTATGAATAAGTCCATCGAGATGTCATCCCACTTCCACTTTGGAATCTCGAGTGGCTGCAGCAGTCCACCAGGTCTCTGGTGTTCGATCTTCACCTGGTGACAGGCGAGACACGAACTCTGCGATGTCTTCACCAGTAAGTCCTCTGAAGATCTTTAAACCTTTTGGTGGAACTAGGGTGAACGAAATACCTAGAACTGTGAGCTTCACTAATCAACTCCTCCTGCAACGCCTTCAGAACCCACCATCTGTCTCCGAACATGATGGTTCGTCTTCCTCTCGGCGAAACTGTGCCTCTGGCTTTTGGGCACTCTCGCATAACTTCTCAAAATCCGTATCGACTGACTGAAGCTCTTCGATCCGATCTATGATCTCTGGTCTTGCCTACATTCCCGCACATAGGATGCGTCCGGAGTCGTCCTGAAATGCTGCCATCTGACAAACTTCTCGACCAGATCCCAACAACGCCCAATCATGCTAGCTGCTGTGACCGACACCTTTCTACTAAGCACATATGCCACTACATTCGCCTTACTAGGATGATAAGTGATAGAGAAATCGTAGTCCTTCAAGAACTCTAGCCACCTCCACTGCCTCAAATTCAAATCCCGCTGAGTAAATATATACTTAAGGCTCTTGTGATCGGACATAACCTCAAATTGCTCCCCATAAAGGTAGTGGCGCCAAATTCTTAATGCAAAAACCACTGCCGCCAACTCCAAGTCATGCGTGGGGTAATTCTTCTAATGCACCTTCAGCTGCCTAGATGCATACATTATGACCTTTCTGTGCTGCATGAGGAAACAACCCAGTCCGGTCCCTGAAGCATCACTGTACACAACGAAACCACCCGTTCCATATGGCAACTTCAAAATGGGTGTCGTGGTCAACTTTTTCTTCACCTCCTAGAAATTGTCCTCACATCGAGGTGACCACACGAACTTTACTCCTTTCTACAACAATCGAGTCATAGGGGCAGCTATACGCGAGAAGTCTTGAATAAATCGACGGTAGTAGCTCGCCAATTTCAAGAAACTCCTGATGTCAGTCATTATCTTCGGCTGCTCTTATGACAAAACAACCTCTACCTTGGCTGGAACAACCTCGATGCCCCTTTCAGATATCATGTGACCGAGAAACATCACCCTATCAATCCATAACTCGCACTTTGAGAACTTAACATAGAGTTGATGTTCTCTCAGTGTTTGTAATACAATTCACATATGCTCTCGGTGCTCTTCTACACTCTTCGAGTAGATAAGAATGTCATCGATGAACACGATGACAAACAAATCCAGCCATAAACTAGATTCATCCGATCCATAAACGCTGTAGGGGCATTGGTGAGTCCAAAAGACATCACCAGGAATTCATAATGCCTATATCTGGACCTGAATGCTGTCTTCGGAATATCCTCCGTCTTGATTCTCAACTAATGGTACCCATAATGAAGGTCGATCTTCGAGAACACTTTTGCCTTCCTCAGCTG
The DNA here is from genome assembly GCF_984573655.1 of Nuphar pumila. NCBI lineage: Eukaryota > Viridiplantae > Streptophyta > Magnoliopsida > Nymphaeales > Nymphaeaceae > Nuphar > Nuphar pumila. Next base: position 52,296,094 of record NC_143262.1, on the reverse strand, counting down.
ATCGAACAAATCATTGATCCTAGGCAATGGGTACTTGTTCTTCACCGTCACTTGGTTTAAATACGGTAGTCGATACAAAGTCGCATTGAACCATCTTTATTCTTGATAAAGAGGACCGATGCACCCTAGGGAGACACACTCGGCCTGATAAAACTTTTGTCAAGAAGCTCCTACAATTGCTTCTTCAGTTTTACTAACTCAGCAGGTGTCATGCGATACGGGGCTTGAGAGATGGGTGTCGTACCATGTACTAGCTCAATCGAGAACTCAATCTCTCGGTGCGGTGGTAAACCCGACAAATCCTCAGAAAAGACATTCGGGAACTCACAAAGAACGTCTAGCTGCTCCAAGGGTGTCGCTTGACTGTCCTGATCAGACACATTAGCCAAGAACACCCTACAACCCTGTTTGTGGTACTTGAAGATCTTTAACATAGAAACAATCTTCACCTCGCTTGCCATTCCAGTCGAATGGAAGGACAATGCAGACAAATTGGGACGCTCCAAGATAACCTTTTTACCCCAACACTGGAGGGTAGCAATATGTTTGGACAACCAGTCCATACCCAAAATGACATTATAAAACGTCATATCTAGTATGACCTATGTCACAGGGATTCGGCCAACCAAGTGTCGCACCCGCGTCGATGCGATGCGAGTGCGGCACCTGGTGCGGTCAACCCGACCCTAGGTGCTGTCAACGCACCCAGGGTCATTAATGTCCAACTTTTGGACTTGAAAAAAAGAGGCCCGCTGAAATGGGCATGACAGCCAGAAAACTTAGGAACTGGTTTGTCAACATGGCGAGTTTTGAGACACAACTTTTCAACTTTCTTTACGGCAACCACATGTCGTAGCCAACTATCAAGGAGTCTCTTCTCTAAATTGTTTCTTTGGGTCAAGCACAGGCTCAACCTGCGAAGGTGCCTGGTTCAACAAGAATCGATTGACAACGGTGAAGAGATCGGTTCCTTCTAGCAGCGAGTGTCATTCGCCAAGCTTCTTCTGTCTCTTGAGTTGCTTCATGGTCGAAGGGAAATGATCCTCATCAAAATCTGTAGAGGGGATTGTGGTGGGGAGATACCTTCATCTCTTGGATAGGATGCTAGTCCTCACCGCAACTTTGATGGGGAGTGAATCAGGCAATGCATTGATACTACACCTGGTGGCTTTCTTCATCATTCTCACCTTTTACTGAAGATCTGACACCTCTCGTAGTTGATGAGAGCTTAACTTTTCATGAAAATCAGGATGGTCTCAGAGAACAACCATACTGTATCCTGAAAATTGAAGAGAGCACAAATGATTCTGTTAAAATAGAGGGTTCAGGAAGGCAAAAGGGTAATGATGCTCGTACAGATTGCAGTCCACTGTACCTGCCTACAAATTTTAAATCAGATTTTGATTTCCTTCGAGATATGCGCTGGGATGGAGGTTACGTACTACAAAAATTAATACAAAATATCTAAAGCCAATGAGCTGCCAGATTTTGGGGCAGGATGTAATGATCATGGACAATACAACCTTTCTTCAGGGATGACCAGCTTGGTTACCATTCTAAAGTAGCTCAGTTACGAAACTAAGAGAGAATAACTAAAAGAGTCGGATGGAAAACCAAGCATATATGTCCTGGCCAGGGGGAAAATGGGGTCTCGCCCCGTTTGGACCGGTGTTCATATCTTATTTGGTTCTTTTAAATGTAATCAGATATGCATCAAATCCTGATATTTGTCTGATTCAATAGCAAAAAATTAAAACCATATATGCATCCAGCAGTGCTCGATTAAACTATTAAACTCGGCTCAGATCAGTAGAGGTTAATGAAGAAACTCGATTAAGCTTGGTTTCTATATATATATATTTTACATTTTTGCCCCTACCGCACCCCCACACCCAGGTTTTTTGGAAGTGCCGAATCCCCGCACCCGCACCCCATAGAGTATGACTAAGCCAGCAAACAATTCATGCCCCTCGATCACAATGCAAACTGTCGGAAAATACTTCCCGCACAAAGAGGATGCACCCATAGGTGACATCATATCAAGAGCCTTTTCAAGGCTAGAAGGAACCGGTTTGAGCAATTTTGCAAACAAAGTAGAAATAAAACTATGGGTTACGCCTGAATCAAACATCATACGTGTAAAGTGATCAACGACTAAGAAGATATCTTCGATCAGGTTAGGTTGATCGCCTTGGGTAGCTGTTGTAGTTGCGTAAACTCGCCCATTGGTCCTGCGTTGACCTTGTTGCTGCTGAGTTCTCTATTGCTATTGCTGCTGCTGTCCTCCCTGAGCCGCTGACTTGTTCGGACAGAATGGAGCGATGTACCCTAGTTGCTGGCACTGAAGATAGACCCCCTTGAACATAGGGCAAAAACCCAGTTGATGGCTCTTGCCACACTTGTGACATATTGGCAAGGCCCTTCCCTGTTGCCTCTACTGCCGCCCATCGAGGGTTTGCTGCTTCTTGCCGCCTTGCACCGTTTCGACTGTCCGTGGGTTCTTCCTCGTCCCGCCTGAAGAACCACCTCCATTGCCACCTCCTTTCTGAAATGTGATCCTGGACCTCTCCCAATCCTATATTAGGACTGTATGGCTGACTTGATCGCATCGGCCAGGGTAGTAGGTCCTTCAGCCTGCGCACATACTTTGTCGCCCTCGCCTTTTCATTCTTGAAGAGGTTCGGGCAGTACCTTTCGAGGCTTCGAAATCTAGTGGTGTAGTCCACCAGACTCATGGTCACCTGAGTTAAATCGAGGAACTTCTGCTGCATGTGCTCCTCGGTGTAAGAGGGAAAGTATGCGTCCAGAAACTCCTCTCTGAACATCTCTCAGGGAATCTCGTCCCAGTCGGTGAACTTCACCCTTCGCAGGGTGTCCCACTACTTCTTGGCATCGCCCTTCAGACGGTACATGCCAAATGGTGTCTTCCTGTCCTAGGGGACAGGTAGGACGTCGAACGCTCGGTCCATCTCTTCGACCCAACTATCTGCTGTCTCTGGGTTGGCTTTTCTTGAAAAAGTTGGCGGATCCAACTTCAGGAACCTCTCGAAGAAAACTATACCTGCGTTCAGAATGACCTCAACAGGAGGATCACGCATCGCTGCCTGCGCAACCTGTGTTGCTCTGTGCCGCCTATATGGCCTGAGCCGCCTGTACTGCCTGTGCTGTCTGTGTCGCCTGGGCCGTCATGGTCTCGGTTAGGGTGTGAATGACTTCCATCATAAAGTCCCTCTGCTCCTGCCCGTTTGCGGGAGCACCGGTGGAAGACAAAGCACCTCTACGTGAATACGACACCTACAACACACATTTTTCGTACAAAATTAGACCCTTAACGATCCTACCCCTCTTGGGGTTGATCCCAAACAAAAACCTTTCATACAATTACATCAAAATTTTTAATGCACACCATAAGAGAATTACTCATGAATACAAACGAGCATAAAAGATTCAATGCTTAAGTAAGAGTATTAAATAACCTTACCAGTGAAGGAGACTGCTCTGGAGTACGAGGCACAACTTGCTCACACTTTAGGATATGACTTATTTACCAAAATTTAAAAACTTAATTCTAAAGAGATGATAAAAAATATAAGATTTTGTGGTGGCTCTGATACCAAAACTGTAACGACCCCAATTCATACCTTTTGAAAATGCGATTTTTTTTTGAAACTATTGCAGAAATCTTCCCAGAAACCCGAGGCCTTTACAGTTCCACTCTTAATTGGATAAAATGATCAACCACAACAACGCTTACATTTATCATCTACACCAAACCAAACCCTTGTTGAACTAATGAGTGATAAGTCTCACGACAATTGCATAGAGAAAATATTCAGAGTTCAATATCAACTAAATGAAACAAAAAGAAAATAAAAGTAGAGCCACGCTATCCATCTCTGATCTGTCTAGCAAGTGCGTGACCAATAACCTTCTCCAGAAGCCAGTCACTTCACTGATCACCTGCGATTGCGAAAAACTATTGAAAGAGGAGGTCAGCGTACAACACCCTCTAATGAAAATAAATGGGCATAAAGAACACGAATACAATTTCATGCAATAATTCAGAGGAATGCAATTATGGCAATTACATAATTTAATTAAGCATTCATGCAAATCTTAAACATTTATTAAGCATGAAGAACATAAATCAATAACAGAGATTACAATTTAAGTAAGCAGTATATTTAACATGCATTAGAACTTAAACATCATGCATCCACCAACATGTAACAATTAGGGGAACAAATAAAAGATGCATGTCCTAATTATTGTTGGCTACAAATACATTATGCGGGTACAATTTCTCCGAGGTCAAGTTAGGTTCCCAGGGTAACTTAACACACAAACTGTATTTTATTATTGGGTTCCAAACTTAGCCCTCGACAGAATCACCTTCGGAACATTAGACCTTTATATCTAATGTCGGAAACACTACAGACACTCCACGCCTACAAGTGCTACTTCCTTGGTATACCAAAAAACAGCTCTGTCAAATACACCACTCCCAGGTAAAGTGACAGACTCTCCCTAAAACCGTGATCAGAAGAAAGAACCTCAATATCGAGTTTAGGGGTCAAAGTAAAGCACACAGAGTTTTTGTATTCTCGTGGTCCTCCAAAACCGAACCTCTAAGATGCCCATTCTTTCGATGGGAGATTTCAGTATATATATTATACTCTTTTTATTCATTATCTTTTTAGTTAAAGCCATTTATTAAGTTTTGCAATTCTACGTGCAAAAGCAAAAACAAAAACTTGCATCTACCCCTGCGAGAGTCATCACGAGGCTCCCACTCATGTAAACACATAGAACAATACAATACAATGCAATAAAAGTAAATATGATTTTTGCGATGTATTTAAATTGATAAAGGAAAGAACAAACCACAGCTCGGGCCTACCAAGCTTCCAATGATTCATTACGATCATCGTTGCACTCTACGCAAAAACCATAACATCATGCCATAATTTACATGCTTTCTAACTGCACATTCATAGATGCAAATTTTCAGCTGTGTGTGAAACAAGGATATTTAGAAGCATGTTCACATTCAATCACGTAATGCACATATTCAATTTAATGGCATGCTTTCATTCATTGTGCATTACTCATGTACATGATAATTTTGCATATACATGTCAATGCATATTCTCATTTTTTTTTATAACCATAGCACTGCCTGTTACGGTAAAATTTTGCATATATTTAGCAACTGCAGGTTCAAATCAAATTCAGCATAAACCTGATAAATGCATGTGCCACTTATCAAATGCAACCATATCTGTAGATACACTGTTTCATTTTGAGATAACCTATACCCATTAATGCATAATAACTTTTAATGCCGTGTTTTCTTTTTTTTTTTCCTTTTTAGAACACACACCTAAGTACCCATGCTGTTTCTCATTGAAAAGAACATTAATGCACACAACACATACTAAAACCCTTTGTGATGCAAGGGTCCAACACCTGCACACACACTTATATAAATTTTTTTTTTCTTGTTGAACTCTACCTCTGGTTCACGCCCAGCGGACTGACAGTCGGTTGGGTTTTTAATTCAGCCTGCACCCAGCCAACTGTCAGTTGGCTGGGGGTGTTCCCTTTTTTTTTACAAGGGTTTACACCCGGCCGACCCAGTCGTCTGGGGTTCCAACAGGCCCAGACGACCCTGGTTGGCTGGGTTTGTTACAAACCTACCCCAGGCCAGGCTTGTCCCCAGTCCTGCACAAGGCCGGACTGGGCCTGGCAAGACCCTGACAGCCCTGGGTTAGCCGGTCCATCCCAGCTAAGCCCTTTGGCTGGGCCTGATAGCCCTTGCACAAGCCGAGCCTGGGCCTGTGCAGGTGCTGTCAGGACTGGGCAGCCCCAACACCGCCCCCCTTGCTGTTTTTTTTATTAGGCACCGCCAACATCCAGTCGACATGGCTGGGCTCTGGTCCAATCCAGCCGACTGAGTCTGCTGGGCTTGGCAGGGCACAGCAAAGCGTAGGCTGAGCCTGTGTATCACCTCTCGCAGTCAGCTGAGTATCGCTCAGCTTGCTGCCAGCCGACCCATGCCCCGGTGCCACACATCCTTTTTTTCCATGGATTCCATCCACAAAAAGCATAAAATCGAACTGTGGTTCGATTTCTCATCTATTTTCAAAGGAGGAGACCCGTACCTCAGAAATCCTAAGCTTTGGAGTTGCCGCTATTGCGAGAAGAAGGTTTGCCGGCCACCGATCCTCTGGTTCGGCGCGATGGAGGTTGCTGCAGCGAGTTGGAGGGTGCTTCCACTGGCCTCGACTGCTCCGGCGCCGTGAAGGGTTTCGAGAGGGAGGGCAAAAAGGCGAGAGAGAGGGAGAGGAGAACAAGAGGGGGAGAAAAGAGCACGGGACTCCCTTTTGTAGGAGGGAGGCCTCCTGATTTCCTTTCTTTCCCCGACGGCTGCGCACGACCCCTCCCCTTGCATCCATCGCGTTAGGGTTCCTTCAGAACCCTAACAGCACAAAAAAATCCCCTTCGTTTTATCGGGCAGACCCCTACCCCTTTTAACTTAATTTTTTTTTTCGTTTCACAGGGCATGGGCCGGGTCCGAGATCAGGTCAGATCCAAATGGATCCAGCTGTGGATCCTCGTGCAGTTGCATTTATTTGATAGTAAAAATTGAGGTTATTAATGGAAAAACACATACACACACACACACACACATATATATATATATATATATATATATATATATATATATATATATATATATGAACACAAATACATTTTAACACATTCCTATATAATCAAACACGTAGAACACATCTGTACGGTCAGATTCAAGAAAAACATGGAAAATAACCCTTCAAAATCTCTGTAGGCAGTGGTAGGCATGGATTGGTATATATATAATGTGTATGTGTGTGTGTGTTTGTGTGTATTTTTGTATGTATGTGCGCGTGTGTGCAAGCAAGACTCAGACCAGACTTAAGGCATACTGCAGCCGGGTCTAGGTCAATCCAGAGTTGCAGTCTTGCAGACCTGGGTCAAAAAGCAGACCTAGGTGTGCTTCACACACCTGAAAAAAAAAGCAAGTCTGCTAGGTTGAGGTCTTGAGTCAGGTGTAGGTCAATGCAGAGTTAAAGACCTGGGTCAAACGCCGACCCAGGCCTGCTTCACAATTCAGTAGTTCACACATTAACGAAAATAAAAGTCTGGGTTTGATATGATTGATACTTGTCACCTCATGCTGCAAAGGGGCTCTAAATGACGGTTATGCTACTACTCTGTGTGTATGTAAAAGAGCACACTATATATACATGGCTTGTGTATTTTAATGTAATTTTAACAAGCTAATGAAGCTCTTGATGAGCCTAAACTCAGGCTTGAACTCAGCTTGTTTAACCAGGCAAGACTAACTGTGCTTGAGCTCGACTGAGCAAGCTCAAAGCTTCTAGGTATAAGTTTGGTTGTTGCCCACCCTTGAATGTGATGGAGTGATTTTTATTGTTCATATTTGCTGTATCAAAAGCAAACACAGCTTACCTGATACTTCTGAATAGTTAAAATGTATTTCATTAAAGTGTTAGATGGCCTGTTAAAAACTGCATCTCGGATGAGAGATGAGAATAGTGGATCATGTTAGAACCTACTTCAAATTTGTTAAATTTCTTTCTTTTTGCCAGCATCTATAATGTTCATTTGTGCCTGGCATATTTGCTGACCTTGCTTGTGTAATTCAAATGACAGAAAAAGGGAAGAGGGATCCTCTGGGCATTATTCTGCTGAAAAGATCGCTGTATAATATATAGTCTGGCATTTGTGTTTTGGCCGGATCAAGCTTACGTATGACTTCTATCCGTTACCTACTAGCTGGTAATGTAAACAGTAAGCTTCGGCAGTTGCTGGTGCACAATGCCTAACGTGCAGGCATCGCTGGGGCTAATAGAGATTTTGGTGGATTAGATACTGCAGCTACCTTGGCATCAAATTCTTAGAGTTTGTACTGCATTTACACTTTAAGCAGACTAATGGGGCTCCGCTTGTCTGGTAGGAGCAGCAAGTTCACATCACTTTGTTTTGGGACGTTGCAAGTTCAAATCCCAATGGTATCATTGTATAACTCGTAGGGGTCTGCCTAATAATCAGACCTTAGGAGTCTGCAGTCTGTCAAACTCGTAACATTATCCTTTTGTGGTCTTGGAAGACTAATTTATGCCTTGGTGAGTTGGTTAGAGTGCATTATAAGATGATTTTTTACCATTTTGCATACATTGCAAATCGGAAAAGGAGTCTGGAAGCACCTCTGATTGGTAGCACATAGCAACTGTAATTTAATAGAAGGTGACGTCATTCTTCGTACAGCAGCAAAAATGTAATATTGAGCCATTGTAATGACTGCATATTGAAGTATAACCACTCTTCTCCTACTACCTCTGGTGGCATTTCCTGCCCAATATACATTCTTCTGCGAACTTGAAAGTGCTTAATAGGGCTCTCTCTCTCTGCATGTTCATGCATGATATATTTTTTTATCTGGTAATAGTATGGATGAAGCCATAAGTCGATCATTTGGGCTTATGTTCGAGGACATTCCAACTTGCTCGTGTCACATCTGCACATATATTATATCCTTAACGAGAAATTGAATGCGTTTCAGGTTAGGTGTTTCCTGAATCCGTGCAGCAGAAATTGTGGTTTTTGGCACGTTCAAATCCAGGCTTAGTTTTGGGAATCTGGGTATCAATGTGGCTACCTCATGGGTCCAATAACCCGAGTTTAGATTTTTTTTCTGTAAAACAGTAGCAAGAGGGAATGATCTCAAGAAAATGTTTGGAGGTTTAGAAAGGGCATCTTTGGGATATAGCCCTCTTAGGCTCTGCTTGGGTTTATAGTATTTGGTGCAGTTCAGTGGAGTCGCCTAATCTGTAACTCCCATCGCTATTTCAGATGCTACAATTGCTGTAACCTGCGAGATGCGACCCTTCTCTCAATTTCAGCTATATCTTTAAGGCTCTGTTTGGTAGCTCTTTGATAGAGATGAGATGAGATGAGTGATGGGAGTGGTGAAGAAAATGAGAGATGAGGCTGGAGTTGTTAACTACATCCTTGTGGGGATTTAGTTTATAATGACCCATCTCCACCCCATTTTCCACTCAATGCTACTCATCTCCCAAAACAGGGTTCCCAAACATCTGTAGGAGTAAGTGGTATTAATTACTCTCATTACATACCATCTCCCCTCCCAAACAAAGCCTAAAAAGGCGTTGCTGAATCCAGCTCTCAACTACCATATGGACCAGCCCCACCTATCGCCATCATCTTTTCCAATGGCTTTCTTTTCTTTCTTCTGTTTTGCCCCCATCGTTGGAGAGGGTGTTGTGTGTTCTCCTTGGAACACAAATTCGCGTGTTCCAGTGTGTACGGAGGAATATCTTGGGACCCATGATAATTCATATGCCAATGTTGCTCACAATGATTTTATAATAAAATAACATATAAAAAAGATAGATATGCTTTTGACGGAAATGTCCTCCTGTAAAATAGATATGCGTTGGACGAAAATGTCCTCCCGCTCCCTGTATATAGATATGCAAATTCTGCCTTTGTTTTTAGCTTGTGCTACAACACATGGCCGCCTTCTCGTTCCTGCCTAGATAAAAAACTTTTCCTGATTCGTTCCTACCTCGTGGAGATAACTATAAATCGAACAACTGGTTCGATCATTGGTGGGCGTCAAAAGGAGATTTGTCGGCCATCTCTTTTTACAGTCTTCTCTTTTTCTTCGTTTTAGTTAGGCAGTATGAAAAAAAACAATGACGCACAAACATTCTAACAAGTGTCATCAAAGTGTTGTGAGTACCTTTCTATGTCATGTTATTCTTGAAGAACATATGTCATCGTGAGTGTCATTAAGACATTGTTTTGTTATTGCACGTAGATTGTATCGTTTCAACGGTTGGAAACTTGAAGATATTTGTAAGGTGATGGGATCTTCTGACAAGAATGCTTGGTTACAGATGCAAGCAAGGGCCTCTACCCCATCTGGTATCATCCATTCACTCAGTATATGCAATGTAACCAAATCGCGGTTGTAGTAACATGTATATCGATTTGTGAGATATTGTTTTGTTTGTTAATATCAATTTATAATATATTATGTTGAATTGTCGTATATCGATTTGTAAGATAATATGTGTTTTCTAGTGTCGATTTGTGAGATATTATTTTGTTTGTTGATATCGATTTGTAATATATTATGCTGAATTGCCGTATATCGATTTGTAAGCTATTATGTATTTTCTAGTGAAGATTTGTGAGATATTGTTTTGTTTGTTAATATCGATTTATAATATATTATACTAAATTACCATATATCGATTTTTAAGATATTATGTGTTTTCTATTATCGATTTGTGAGATATTGTTTTGTTTGTTAATATCAATTTGTAATATATTATACTGAATTATCGTATATCGATTTGTAAGATATTATGCGTTTTCTACTATCGATTTGTGAGATATTATTTTGTTTGTTACTATCAATTTGTAATATGTTCTGCTGAATTGCCGTATATCGATTTATAAGATATTATGTGTTTTCTATTGTTGATTTGTGAGATATTGTTTTGTTTGTTAATATCGATTTATAATATATTATGTTGAATTGTCGTATATTGATTTGTAAGATATTTTGTGTTTTCTATTGTCGATTTGTGAGATATTGTTTTGTTTGTTACTATCAATTTATAATATATTTTGCTGAATTGCCATATATCGATTTGTAAGATATTATGCTGAATTTCCGTATACCGATTTGTAATATATAATGCTGAATTATCGTATATCGATTTGTAAGATATTATGTGTTTTCTTGTGTTAATTTGTGAGATATGATTTTGTTTGTTAATATTGATTTGTAAGCTATTATGCTTAACTAATCGGTACCCATTATTATATGCATCTTGAATAAATCGTATTTAACATATGCACTGGCTAACACAAATTGATATTTTGCACATGACAGTGTTGAGCATATCAGCTAGTTGCAGTGAAGATGGCATATCTCAATCATTGGAAAGTCATGGCGCAACAGACATCTATACTATTGACGTACCTGAAGAACTGAATATGTTCACTAATGATGCACATGATAAGAAGGGTGTTGGCGTTGGATTCACTCTTGACTTGAATATTCCACCAGGCGAAATGCAAATCGATAATGAGGTAGACGATCATGACAGTGCACTTGATAAAGGTGCAGGCACCTCAAGTCTACATGGTAGTACTCTTGACTCTATTCCCGTAGAGGGAATGCAGTTTAATAATGTGGAATTTGCATACAAATTTTACAATGATTATGCCTTAAAACTTGGCTTCACTGTTAGAAGGTATTCTTGGGAAAAAAATGCACACGGTGTCGTGGTGAGAAAGACATATGTTTGTTCTAAGCAATGTTAGAAGAAGTCAAGTGGAAATCCAACAAGGACCAAGCCAGATTCAAGATGCGGTTGTTCAGCGAGAATGGTGTTAAGAAGACATCCGAATGGAAAATATGTAGTTTGTACTTTAATCAATGATTGTAACCATGAATTAGTCACTTCATTTATGACTCCTATGTTAAGGTCACATCGTAAAGTAATTGAAGCGCATGCTGTAATTGCTGAAATAGCTGATAGTGCCGACATTGCACCAAGGAAGACATACAATTTCTGCTGTGCACATAAATGGTGGTCACAAAAATGTACCATTCACACCTATGGATCTAAGAAACAACTTGATAAGGAAGAGGTCAGAAAACATGAAGAATGGAGGAATATATTCTTTGGTTATTACCTAAAAAAAAAATCAAACATTGACCCTGATTTCTTTAGTGCAATGCAACTGAATGAAGATGTTTTGGGCAGATTCAAAGTCAAGAGTGGATTATGAATGCTTCAATGATGTGTTTGTTTTTGATATGACAATGAAGATTAATACAAAACAATGGCTATTTGCGCAGTTTGTTGGTGTGAATCATCACTCATGGAGTTGTATATTAGGCGACGCTTTTTTGTATGACCAGACCAATAAAACCTTTGAGTGGTTGTTCAGAGTATTTGCACAGGCAATGAATGAGAAGCACCCTAAAGCTGTACTTACAGACGATGATCATGCAATTGCAGTTGTAGTGTCTTATGTATGACTATATGCACATCATCGCCTATGTTTGTGACATATCTTTCAAAATGCAACAAAGAATATATGACACATTTTTAATCAGAAGATAGAGTTTGATAAAATTTTTAGAAAGTGTGTACTTGAGAGCATGGACGATGTCACTTTTCTGATTGGGAGCAAATGATTCAAATGTACGACCTTGAAGACTGTGTGGTTACAAAATTTATATGCAGACAAAGAGAAGTGAGCATTGGCATATGGAAGACAATACTTTTGTTCAGGTGTGATAAGCACACAAAGAGTTGAATCTATGCATGCCACACTGAAAAAAAACCTTGTATTCAAGTTTAACAATGTTTCGTTTCATGCAATAGTATGAATTATTTATAGACGGTCTTAGACAGAATAAACTTGAATAAGACGTGAAATGCTTCAACACCCGCCTTGTAACTTTGGGCATGAAAATATTGACGCGACCTGCAGATCTGTATATACTATCTGTATTTGAATGAACTAAGAAGGAGGTTATACATGTCATGAATTGCAACATAGAAGGACGTATGCAATATGGGAATATGCATAACTATCATGTTGTATGAGAGGGCGAAGAGCATCCAAAAAGGCAAGAAGCATATGTTAGGTACAATGTTGACAACAAAACAATTCAATGTACATGCAAAATGTTTGAATTCAAAGGTATTTTATGTCGTCATGTTTTAAAGACACTTAATCAAGAGAAGATACAAGAAATACCTGAGTCATGCTGCTGCAGACATTCGATCAAATACATGAGATCATCCAAGTGTAGAGTGGTCGTTAGTCCATCAGGGTATATGCCTCCCCTCCTTCCTACCCCCTGCAATCTATTTCATTTGCGAAGCAACAACAGGGAGTATCTTGTCCCCATTATACTTTGACAAACCATAGAAAACCACCCTCCTAATATTAAGATTCAACCCCATTCCCACAACATCACTGGCCACAAGCACATCATACTCATTATCCTGATCATTGAACAGACTGGCCTGGAGTCTCCTTGTCTCCGATGGCCGAGCCCCATAGATAACACAACATCGATGGCTCGTGAACTTCTCAATCACCAATTTCACCTCAAATATCTCTCTTGGAGAATGCTACCACACAATCCCCAGATCGCACATTTCGGAGATCCCCTTGAAGGGTCTTAGCCTCCACCACCAAAGACTTAAATCGGTCATAATGGTGCTCAACCAATTCATCACCTGTCTCTGAACAAATCTTCCTTACAATTTTCAGAATGCTAGGATCCCCACACAGGTGAATCTCATTTGCTTTCAATCCCAACAATGCCCGAGTCCAAGCATACCCTCTATAAGGGTTAGCCATCATCTGAATTTCATCAATTACAACATCATATGGCTCGTCTGCTGACACCATCTCTACCGTACAAATCATATGGTTCGAGAAGGGAACACTTTTCTTCTCTTGGCCAGTATGAAGACTACAGTACACCCCTAAAGTGTTTTCCTTGTCGAAGACCTCCATGGCGAGGAGACGCAGTGGACTGCAATAGACCCCCTTCTTCACCTCCATGAACCTCTGGAGGGCATTTTACGTTTTGTTGTTGTTCGTCGGCCCACAATGATAGATGATCTTCCTTCGCATCGCCCAAGCGAAGGGGAACCATGTGTGTGGCTTTGTGAAGTCTGCAGATTCAACCAATGCATGGAAGTGCTTGATCTCATCGAGGAACTCTTCCAGGCAGAAGTCCATGAATATGGGGAAGAGGAATCGCTGTGACTCATCGCAAGGGCCAACCGAAATGAGATGCCTCACGACGTCATTTGAGCATTTGCTAAGGAAGAGAGCCATAAACTTCTTAGTAGCGGTGGGGAAGAATGACCTGCTAATGTAGACGACAAGGGCTTGATTGTAGGACCACACAGACTTTGCGAACGAGCAAAAGATCTTGACCAGCGCTTGCCAGTCTGACTTCGTTTGCTTGTCGCCCTTCTCCGAATCGCAAAGTCGATGGTATACCTCAGAGGGATCTATCGACCCAGCGTCTCTGGATCTGTAAGAGAAACACCTCTTCAAAACTGTATAATCCAATTTCCGAATATGGTGATCGAAATATAGGGATGGTAACCAGTAACAAGCTCAATTAAACGACAAAGACGAGGTTCTTCTGAGATTGTAACAAGGGCATGGTTGATTCAACAAATGAAAGGGAAAGAATTGGGTTCGCGGGATTTCACTCGGGTTAGGGTTTTGGGGAGCAGGATGAAAAATCCTAGCCCACAGCCTTCAGCTTCTGAAGGGGATCTTGGAGAGGAAGAAAGAAGAACCCCTCGCCATTAAAGGAGACTAAAGGCCATGAACAGATGAAATCTCACTGTGGGGAAGAAGAAGAAGACTTTTGAGAAATCGACATGATGAGGAAGGATTTATGTTGTGGAGAAGTGGAAAGAACAGGAGATTCCTGGGTGTCATGTGGTTTTGGTGGTGGGGGAGAGGAGATAGAGCAGGTAATGAGGGATTCTTATGATGTATCTTGCTTCAACCTCTCCCTCCCTAAACCTTAAACCCTACACAGGAGAGAGAGAGAGATCCTCTCTGTTGAAACTGGTTTCAATATTATTATATTCGAATCCAGGTTTGGTTCAAACAAAATAATGTCAAAGTTACCCGGATTCGGGTCAGAATGTATGGCTCTTTCATAGGAAATAGGCATCTTTCCTACAATCGATGAAACAAATATGCTTATGAGAAATATATAGGAAACCCACATAATAAATGCAAAAAGCCAACTTTTTTTGTCAAAATGGGTTAATGTACCTCCCCTAGGAAAACACCTTCCCTCCAAACTAGTCCCTTGAAAGATCCAAAAGGAACCGAACCATGTCGGTCAATCTTACAAGTAAACCTAATTCAAGCAAGAATTCACATGATCCATACCAGAGTCTAACTTCATACCCAGAATGCTAGATCCACTTAGGTCAAATTTAGTTCAACCTAGATCCTAAACAAACCATATTATTGTCATAAACCCCTCCTACGACCCACCAGCTAGACTGAAAATGATCTCTCTCTAGAGAATAAGCTTAGGAACAAAAGATAATGGCTTCATAGACCTGTGAAAAGTTCTACAGAAGTGGGAACACAAAATCAAAGGCTAGAGATAGTGATAATAGAATAATGACAAAGGTGGGAAACCTAAAATCAGTAAATAAATAACAACCCTCAACATCAACAACTCTATTTCATCATCTACCCATATCCAGAACTGTCTCCTAACATGCGCACATAAGGCTTGTAGTGACTCTCAGATGTCCAAGGGAGGAGAGGATCAGAGATGACTGCCAAAGTTATTTCAACCATCCTCTTTCTTGATATAATATTTCTCTCTTTTCCTTTAGGCTGTCACCAGGCTCACTCATTTTTGGGTTGTGCTATTTCCGGTTCCAACCCAGTACCTCTTCACGGCTACCAGGATTTTTTCTGGGATCATGGGGCCGTCCTCATGATCAACCATCTTCGTATTCCATCTCATGCCACTGACCATTGTCTTCACCTTGTTCAAGACATCTACATCATCACGAAATATCGTAGGATCCGGTCCATCTCCAAGAGGATGTCCTCCATATTGCACCTGGTTTAGTCATGCAATGATAAACAACCACATGTTAAAAGTTTGACAGGGAGCAGGGAACCAAATATATAATAATCATACTAGAAACTGGTTCCTATAGTCGTACATAACCACTAATTCAACCTACTTAGATGAAGCCCAAGTGGTTGATTCTTTAAGCTTCAACAAGAACTCTCATATTGGCCCTTATTAACTTTGGACTAAGCTGCCTGGGCAATTAACAAGGCAGACAAGTCTTTTACAGAATCAGCTGGTTGAAGCAATTCACTAACTGTGCCAAATAAGGCACCATTGATCTACCAAATGGATCACATAGTGATTTGATAATAAGAATCATCATCATTTCCAAGTCCAACGGTCTCTCTCAGTGGTGCAAGAAAAGCTAACCCTCATCCATGCCATGCACTGAAACATCGATCAATGGGTAAAACATGGATCCATAGGTAAAAACAGGTTTTAAAACATTAACAAGTTGCAGCATAATTCAGCTTTTAGACTGAACATTAACAATTTGCTTAAAAGCAACAGTTGCTCAGAACTGAGCAGAGACAATATCGGGAATTTCTCAGCAGGAGAATATAACATGATATATACAATTTAAAAAAATAGAAAATATATAAAAAATAAATAAAAAATACAGAAATGCTACAGAATCTTGATATATCTAAAATGGGAAACATTTTGATTTGCAATAATATCAGAAACATCTGTGCCACAGGCAGAGACAACAGTCACTTAGAAGCTCCAATCTTTAAACTCACTAACCACAAGCATAGTATCAAATATTGTCATTTTGTTTAACACGAAAAGATGACATATTTTCCCATCCATTTAAACATCAAACATCACCATTTTTTTTAAACTTATTTTGTTTGTAAATATTTTAAATTTTAATTAAGTTTATGAATATTTTTTTGATAAAAAGCAGGAAAAAAATCAATATCTCAAGAGAAAAAAGTTGGCATCGTTTTCCCATGTAAAATTTTTGCTCCTTTTTTAATGAAACTTTTTAACTTTTGTTGCTATGATTGCATGACATCAGCTGAGACCTATGTCATAGGGGTGCGGGTGTGACAAGGGTGCAACGCAATTTCAAAAATTTTGGACACGGAGACTCGGCTATATATATATATATTTTAAAAAAAGTGCACAGTCATAGACTGTGCACACAGTCTATGCAGTCTGTGCGACTGTGTGCATAGTCTGTCCTACACAACATAAAAATATATATAAAAAATCAAACTTTTTTAGTTTTTTGACATAAATTGGACAAAATTAGACTTGATCAAAGTTGACCGAGTCTAAAATATGGACAAACTCGGCCCTGGTGCATAGACCCAATCCGGGCCGTGTCTGAAGCTGCACCCGTGTCGGTGCGTGTCGACGCGGGTGCGACGCCTCTCTAGCCGAGTCCGCGTGACATAGGTGCTAGGTGTTATGAAAGACATTAGAAAAAAAGAAAAACCATAAGAGAGAAAGAGAGAAACAGATCAGGATCCAAATAAGACTTGGATCTATTCAGACCAAAGTTGTAACGACCCCAACTCATACCCTTTAAAAATAAGGAATATATATATATTATAACAATGCAGAAAACTTCCCAGAGACCCGAGGTCCTGACAGTTCCAATTCCAACTCGATAGCCCAAACACCACAAACGAACTTGCAACCATCACCCATAAGAACCAAAACAATTTCTTTATTTATGAATAAGAGTAAATTTCAGAGACAATGTTTTATTTGACTGAAAACAAAGTAATAACTGAAAAAGCAAGAAGAATTTATGATAGATCAAAATTGATCCCGAAATGTGATCAACATCATATAATGGAATAAAAGCATCCAAATGCTATGAAATAAACTAAGATGGGAAATCACAACATTAGAAAAAGAAAAAAAAATGAAACGACCAATTAAGACGAGAAATCCAATTCCAAGAACAGGGATAATAGCATGAATCAGGGAGTTAAAAATTCTCAGAAAAAATGACATGAAAGCAAAAATCAAGAATCGATAGAAGAATAGGATGGGATCCAGATGAAGCGCATAAGATGATCGAATTTTGACAATATAAACAGAAACTGAATAAAAGTGTAGATCAATGAAATAAATAAAATATAAAAACTATCGGAACATGATTGTTCCTCTTATTGTAGCATGAGGGTGGGTTGGTGTTGCACAGGCAACCCAACGCCACCACTGGTGCGTAAATATGACTGAGAAAAAAAAAAACTAGAGGAGGAAAGAGCACTTACTTGACTTAGAAAGGGGAATCGGGACTCCGTTTTGTTGTTAAAGGGGAGATACCAGGGAGATAAAAAGGGGAAGGAGAGGAGATCCGATCGTATAGCCGGAGGGTGGAGGGGTGAAGGCGATTCTCTATGGCATGTGCTTCCGCTGGGATTCTGAAGGTTGCCGACAAACTTTGGCTTCAGTTGACAGAAAAAAGGGAAAAAGGGGGATTAGAAGAGAAAGAGGAAGAAGAAGCGAAACATGGAGGGGTGAAGACGGGTGTTGAAGATGAAAGAAGATGCGGGGGTGAGAATGGATGGTCTTTAGGGTTTCTTGAAGGTGGTTTATGTAGAGGGTGGAGGATCCTTCTGGAAAGGGGGAGCCTGCGGCTGATGAAGGGTTTGTTGGTGATGAGGGGTTGAGGGAAGAAGGAGTTGTTGAAGATGGAAGGTTGGAGGGCGATGGAGGAGCTCGCACATGGGGGCATGCGGCTGTTTGGAGAGGAGAAGCCGCAAGAGGGAAAACTCTAGAGGGTCTAAAACCCTAACTCGATTTTGTGAGCTTTGCAAGAGGTTTTACTTTTTCCAAAAGAGGCCTCCTTATAAAAGTTTTTCAAAAACGGGTTTCTCTTAAAAAACCATTTCTATTTTTTTGCAATTTTCTTTCATTATTTTTGATTTTTTTTTGTTCTTTTCTGAGTATTTTGATTTTTTTTTTGTATTTTTGGAATAAAAATCTGAGAAAATAAAGACTAAACCCTAATTTTTTGTATTTTTCTAAAAAGAATATTTACAAAAGTATCTTCCTGAGAATTTCAGACCATTTCGGGAAAATTTCTTCAAAAAAGAGGGTTTGGACCCCGGTTTTGAGAAAATGTTCAAGTTTTGACACTCGAATCGAGAAATATGATTTGATGGATCCAAACAGATGTCGGATGGACTGTCCGAGCTATTTAAAACTTTTTTTGGTATTTTCTGTATTTTTAATTTAAAATTTGAACAAGGAGATTCAGATTTGGATTTGGACAATGGATCTGGATCCAAAATCAATTTAAAATGAATTTAATTTCAGTAAAGCTTGAGAAAAGAACTGGAATTTAGATTTTTTGCTTAAAAAAATGAATTTAGGGGCAATAAGGGAATATTTAAAAGTTTTTGAAAAATTTGGGGTGTTCACAGACACCACTCTTTATTTCACCAATAACTTGTTCATGTGGATGATTAGGAACTTCTTTCCAAACCGGTTGAAGAGGAATATTTTCTTGAATCTTGTTGGTTGAGTAGCCATATCTTCTGCTCCGTGTATGGAATTAGATGCTTTGAGGACAAGTCTTGCAGAAGGTCCCTTATCTCATTGGGATTAGTGGCATTAAGGAAGTGACCAATATCATGACCACTTTGAGCATCATCTTCTTTAGAAGTCCAAGGTTTATTTTGGTACTCATCCCTTTCACCAAGGATTGAATTAATGCACCGCAATTGACAGTTGTTTGGCCCAGAAGTGGCACTTATTTCTGCCAAAATCTCAGTTACCTTCTCAGTTGCCCCTTCTTGATTGTCGTGTATCAACAAATACTACTTTAGAATCTTTGGATCTATTTCACCTTCATTAAGAAGAGAAAGCAACTGATCTATGTTGAAAATGTCCATAGGTCTATGGATAGGTTTGATGATCTTTTGATGACACAACCAACAAGCCAGCGACTGGATGATCAAAGGTGCTATGGAATTGCAGATGCTCCAGGTGGAGGAGCGAGATGTAAGCCGAAGCCTTATGAAGAAGATAACTGGTTGCTCTGTAGATGAGCTGATGTTGAACCAGATATGATTGTTATATCTATACTTGGGGCTCCTTCAGTTATGATTGGGAAATTGGTTGTGGAGGTTGTATCTCAGGAATGGACGGTGATGTGTACTGGGGGGTGATGTTAACAGGGGACTGAACATTCAGAAACTGGGTTTCTGTAATGTCATGAAATGGATTCACTAAGGTGCCCTGGGATATGAACATACACATACTTTGTATGAAGCGAAAGCCAACGTTTGACTATGCACAATGTAGTAAATGACACAAAGAATCAGAATGTAAATCGGAATTTAGAAAGAGCACAATATTCAGAAATGAAAATAAGATATCATACGTGACAATTAATGAAACTAAAACCAGACAAATGCTCAAGAATCTGCAAAATTTTAAAGGGATTAAAAAAAAAGATAGCAAAAGGAGAGGGAAACGAGAAGCATTCTTGGCATCAGCCTATAAAAAGGAAAAAAAAAAGGGCAGCAGTAGTCTTGCTCAACTAGACCTCTCACTTGCGTACCAACCGATGAAAGGAGATAAAGATACACTGTAACCCGTGAACTCTGTAGGGATGGTTGATCGATTCCCTTCAACTTGATCCAAATATCCACCAGAGGGGGATGAGGTCAGGAGGAGATGAAGAAGAGAACGAGAGAGCGTAAAAAAAATGGATGCCTTACAATGATGGACAATATGAAGAAGATGGGTATCGATCATGGGTCCTCTGCAAAAGCTCGGAGACCTCTTTTTAAAGGGGAAGTGGAGGATTCAAGAGGAAGATTAGTTGGAGATGGAAGGTGGAAAGCCAATGATGGTTGTTGAAGATGGACGATGGTGGGGAAAGAGGGAAATGCGCGGGAGGAGTTCGTTACTCTTTTGTGACATTTCCAAAAAGAGGATCCTCTAAAATAATTTTTTTTTGTAAAAATGCTTTTCAAGTGAGTTTTTTAGCAAAAATAACTTTAAAAAGTTTTAAAGCCATTTGTTTTTCTGGTAGTTTTTCCATTTTTTTTGGTTTTTGTGTTATATTTCCATTTTTTGTATTTTTGGAATAAAATCCAAAATTTTTACGAGGAAACAAAGATCAAACACTAATAAATTTTTTTGTGTTTTTGCAAAAATATTTACAAAAGAGAGTTTTTCTGAGAATTCGAGGCTATTTTGGGGGAAATTTCTTCAAAAAATGGGTTTATATCCGGATTTTGAGGAAATATTCGAGGTTTAAAGCATCAAATCGAGAAATACAAAGTTGTGGATCCAACAAAGCGCCGGATGAACTGCCCGAGCCATTCAGAACCATTTTTTGGTATTTTTATAATTTTACTTTGGAAATCGGACCACGAGGTTCATATTTGGATTTGAAACACTCGGTTCGGATTTGGAATTGAATTTGAATATATCAATATGGAATTCAATCCAGAAAATCTGAAGAATGATTTGAAATTTAGCTTTGGTTTTCTCAGAAGATGGATCCAGGGACAAAAAGGTTATTTTACAAAACCTTGAAAAAATTGGGGTGTTCACAGGGACCCACAAAAATATTTCTCAGAAAATATTCTAGAATATTCTAGAATATTGCAGAGCCTTCCAAGAGCTTCCAGCACCTTCCATCGAAGGAATTTCTGAAAAAGCCAAGGGTAAAAAGGAGATTCTGAAACTTGGGACCCAAGTTTCAGAATCTATAAATAGAGGAGCCCCCCTCTCTCTCAAAATCGCCAACTTCTCTCTCTCTCCTCCTTTTTCAAACCTCCCCTACCTAGCCTAGCCACCCTAAGCTGGTCTGAGCCTGCCTGACCTGGTCCTAACCCACCTGACCTAGGTATGAACCTACCTGATCTAGTCCAAACCCAATTGACTTGACTTGAACCTGGTTAGGTTTGAAGTCAAAGTCCAAGTCCTTTTTCATCCGAAGTTCGGATTTGATCCTTTTTTAAGTTGAACCTCTCGGAGGACGGATCGAAGCATTCAAAGCATCCAAGGCTTCCTCAGATTGAAGTAAGTTCGCTTCATTAATCCATCTCTCTCAAGTATTTGATTATTTGTATATAGCATATACTTTCTGAAGTAGTATCTTGCTTTAGTTCTTGGTTGAGCTCCTTTTGGACACTTCAGTGTTCACCTGCTTGCCTCGTAACTATCGTCAGATAATTAGTTTGTATATATGCACGGACCTCTATTTGGTTGATTCCTTGATGATAGCAATCCATGGAGAAATAATCTAATCATATTAAGATGATATTCAACTGCTACTACTGAAAGGTGACTGAGACTATGCTTTATCCAAGAATGTTTGTTTCCTATTCTATCAGGTTAACAATGGGTCATTTTGAGATAATGTCAAGACTTGATTCAATACCTACCAACAAAAAAATTTCCAATTTTTAGCTACTATTGCATTTTCCCTGTCATAGATTCTCATGAGCTACAGGTGGCTTAGAGGATCTTGGAATAAAAGGGGGTTTGGTACATCCCCTAATGATCCCCAACATTTGTGAATCCTTTGTAAAAAAAGGAAAACCATTGTTGAACTTTGAATCCGTTGAGATATGCTCAGAAGAAGATATCACATTGTTTGTAAAAGCTCAAGGTTCCAGGCCAAGTAGCAGAATTCGAGTTCTGAAGGTGTCATGACAAGTATGTTTCCAAGTTTTTGGAGTCCCCTGGTTGCTGAAGATGTGGTCAATACCAGCAAAAATCCTTACCAGTCGAGTTTCAACAGGTTTTTCTTTTGCTACTACAACATCAGCCAATGAAAGTATGGATTAGCCAGCATATTTGGCTCTGGCTTCACCGTATCAAATACTCCTAAAAGTAATCCTTTTGGTGGCTCATGATTTTTTTTTCAATACAAGCAAATATTGTATTTTCCTTGTCGGTCCCTCCTGGTGAGTTTTTTTTTTGTTTTTTTAACTAGCATCCTTCAGCTTGTTTGCCCCAGCATTTTAGCATACATGCTAGCATTCCATCCATGTCCAGTATATACCGCTGATGCATCACACCCTTCATTGCACAGTGTATCCAAGTAGATGGCTGCACTTTTTCTGCAACACAACCTTCATGGCTCATTGTTGTGATTCCTTGCATTGCCCCATCACCTTCATTCCCCGATGTAGTAATGAATATTGCCTCTGTAGCTTATAGCTACACGCTCACATGTCTATCACTTTCAAGTGTTAGCAATAATATATGCTACAATCATATATGCTATAAACTGTTAGATTATGCCAAAAACAATCATATATGCTACAAACTTGTTCTCAAACGCCTACTTTAGCTACCAGACATAAAAAAAAATTTAGTGTGCATCTAAACCACCCCCCATGCTTGAATGACACCGTCCCTAGTGGCATACAAAATATGTAAGAATGCAATTCAAATGCACACTAAAAGACCATAAAATGAATATGGGAGAAAGGATAGATACAACCTGATCTGTGTCGGGCTTCTGAAGTTTAATTGACTTGACTTTGCAGCATCCTATGCATATCTGATTGCATAATTTTATGCTCATCTGGTCAATATATGCTCTGAAGACTCTGCCCTGTACCTGGTAACTCATTCTCATACACTAAATGTTAGATTCAACCTGCATAAACCAAAAACAAATGTCAACACATATGAAATGCAATACTGAATAAAAGAAAATACTGAAATGAAAAACAAAACTACTCTACTATGTACATATGATACATCCTTCTAGTCGAATCCTCTTGCCTTCGTGAGATGCACTATCTCACACTCACCATTCTGCAAGGAATCTGAAATATAGGGCTTAAGTCTTTGCCCATTAACCTTGAATGTACCTTGGGTCATAGGATCGAATAATGTCATTGCTTCATGTGGAAACACTTCTTTCACAATGTACGGTCCTGTCCATCTCGATCTTAATTTCCCTGGGAATAAATGCAAACGAGAATTGTATAGGCAAACTTTCTGCTCTGGCTCAAACACTTTTCTGATAATGTGCTTATCATGAAGTGCTTTAGTGCAAGCTTTGTATAACTTGGCATTCTCATATGCATCATTCATGAGTTCCTCTAATTCTGAGAGCTACAGTGCTCTCGCTTTGCCAGCCTGGGTGAGGTCAAAATTCAATTTCTTGATGGCCCAATATGCTCTATGCTCCAGCTCGACAGGAAGATGGCATGCTTTCCCGAATACAAGGCGATACAAGGACATTCCAATGAGAGTCTTAAATGCAGTCCTATATGCCCAAAGTGCATCATCTAAGCGCTGGAACCAATCCTTGCGGTCCGGGGGAACTGTCTTCTCTAGAATCTGCTTTATCTCCCTATTCGAAACCTCTACCTGTCCATTGGTCTGCGGATGATACTGAGTGGTGAATCTATGATTGACAGAATATCTTCTTAGCAGAGAAGCTATCTGTACATTTCTGAAATGCTTTTCACCATCGCTAATCATCGCACGTGGCACACCAAAACGACTGAAAATGTTGTGCTTAATTAACTTAAACACCACACTATGATCATTGGTCTTGGTTGCCACAGCCTCGACCTACTTGGACACATAATCTACAACCACTAAAATGTACAAATTTCTCAATGATGGCGGAAATGGTCCCCTGAAATCAATGTCCTAAACATCAAAAATCTCGACAATCAAAATCGGAAGCAAGGGAATCATGTCCTTCTTGAACATGTTCCCGATCTGCTGACATCTAATACATCTTCTGCAGAACTCATGTGCATCCCTGTGGAGTGTGGGCCAATAAAATCCAGACTGCAAAACCTTTGCAGTCGTCTTCCTACTGCTAAAATGCCCTCCACAGGCTAAAGAATGAGAAAAACTCAAAATGGACTCGTACTCCTCCTCCGGCACACATCTTCTAATGATCTGGTCTGCGCAATATCTGAACAATTATGGTTCATCCCAATAATAGTGCCTCACCTGAGATAGGAACCTCTCTCGCTCATTCTTATTCCAATGCTCAGGGATCTGTCTCAAAACCAGATAGTTCACAATATCCGCAAACCAGGGTAACTGCGATGTTCTGACTGACATGATCTGCTTATCGAGAAAAGAATCATTGATCGGCCTCTGATCCTGCGTGGTCTCCATGATCAATCTAGAAAGATGGTCTGCTACTACATTCTCGCTACCCTTCTTATCTCAAATCTCAAGATCAAACTCCTGTAGCAACAGAACCCAATGAATCAGTCTCGGTTTGGTGTCTTTCTTGTTCAACAGATACTTCAATGCAGCATGATCAGAATAGACAACCACCTTCGAACCGAGCAAGTAGGACCTAAACATGTCTAATGCGAATACTACAGCAAGTAGCTCCTTCTCTATCGTGGTATAATTCATCTGAGCATCAGACAAAGTTCTACTTGTGTAGTAAATCACATAGGGCTTTTTGTCAATCCGCTGTCCTAAAATAGCCTCCATAGCATAGTCAGAAGCATCATACATAATCTCAAATGGGAGCGTCCAATCCGGGGGTCTCAAAATGGGCGCAGTAATCAAGGCCTCTTTGAGAATCTCAAAGGCCTTCATGCAATCCTTGCTAAAAACAAAGGGCTGGTCCTTCTCCAATAAAGTACAAAGCGGTCGAGAGATTTTGCTGAAATCTTTTACAAACCGCCTATAAAATCCAGCATGCCCTAGAAATGACGTGATCTGCCTCATAGTGGTAGGTGGATTCAAACGAGAAATGGATTCCACCTTCGCTCTGTCAACCTCAATGCCTCTCTTGGACACAATGTATCCAAGTACAATCCCCTCCTAGACCTGATCATGCATATATTTTAGGGATATTTCATATAAAAATATGCATGATTTCATGAGAAAATGTTTCAAAAACCCAATTTTATGTTAGTTTTCAAGTAAATGTGCTAAAATGAGTTAAAAATAGAAAATGCATGAAAAATAGTTTTATTTTACATTTTTATACATATTTTAGTTTTTGTTATAGTCATAGTAGTTTGGTTTTAGTTTTTATTGAAAATAAAAATAAAAAATAAAGAAAAAATTAGAGAAAAATAGTTTTATATTCATTTTAAGTGTTTGTTTTTTAGAAAAGAAAAAAATTAAATATAAATATAAATAGTTAGAATAGTTTCTTCATAAATAAGTTTTGTTTTTAAATTTTTGAAAACTTTATAATAAACTGGTACATAGTTTTTTATTTTTGAAAATTGAAAAAATAAACACAAACCGGTTTAACCGGTTTGCATTTCAAAATGAAACTGTTACAAACCGGTGAACCGGTTTGAATGGTTTTTAAAAACCTAAAGAAACAAAAATTTCATTCGTCTCCCCCTTCCTGAACCACAACCCTCTCTTCTTCTCCTTCCTCTCCACTTCTCCTGATCTTTTCTTCCCCTTCTCACTCTTTCTCTCTTCTTCCCTGTTTTCCGGTGGAGAGATTTCCAGCAACGGCGGCGGCGTACAGGAAGAGGTCGGCCGATTCTTTCCTAACCCCTCTAAGGTTCACGGTAAGTCATCCGATCTTCTTCTTCTTCTTCCTCTTCTTCTTCCGATTTCTACTTCTTCTTCTTCCTCCTCTTCTTCTTCCCCTAATCTGCATCTTCTTCTTCTTCTTTTACTTCTTTCTCTTATTCTTCTTCCGATTCCTCATTTTTCTTATTCTTCTTCATTTTTTTAATCGAGTTCTGTTTTTGTTTCTGTGTGAAAGGGGAAAATGAGGGTTTGAGGAGTGAGACCATGGAGAGAGAGTCAAGGGTTTCAGTGGGGGCATTTTTTTTGAGTTTTGGGTCTGAATTAGACCCGACCCGACCCTACTCGGTGCAGTGCAGGACCCGACCTACGGCGTACCCACACTGCATCCGGTACCCATACCCATGTCGACCCGTGTCAACATGGGTACGACTGCCCAAATGGTGTGTCACGGTTACATAGCCTGGTGTCCTCCCAAGCCTGGCCTTTAGATAGGAAGTTCGAGCAGTTCATCTCTGGTTCATGACAATTAGCTAACATTTGAATCTAGTTTATCCTAATCCATGTGTCAAACTTTCTTATGTTATCCTAGCTCCGGTATTTCAATGGTTCGGATCAGAGTTATCGGAAGCACCTAGGTAAGTGGGGAAGCGTGCTTTCCTAAAGCGCGAAACATCGCGCTTTCAAAACACATGGAGAAGCAACATTTTTTAATGGGAAGCATGCTTCTCTTTTATGGGAAACACACTTTCCTTTTATGGGAAGCACACTTCCCATCATGCTTCTCCCGCGCTTCCCCCATTTTTTTTTCAAATGTTTTGTATTTTTTATTTTTATTTTTATTTTTTTCGCTTCCTAGTTCGCTTCCGGTTTGCTTCCTAGGTCACTTTCGAGATGATTCTTGATTCGCTCTTAAGTGGTCCTACGCTTCTCGCTTCCTAAAATTTTGAAAGTGCCTCGCTTCCTGCTCCCTATTTTCGTATCGCTTCCCGCTCCTGCTTCCTCATCTAGCAGCCATGGTTCAGATCCTGTTTTCTTTATAATACAAAGCCATTTTTTTTAATAAGGTTCTAATTCAGATATGATGAGATTTTTTGTTTGGACCATATCCATATGATGAACATATCTGATCCATTATTGTATGGATATGAATCACTACTTATAATGTAGGTACTAATTGATGCTTGACAAAACAAACATGGTTTACTCGGGCACTTGATCTGTGTTGGTGCCCACCCATGTCACAAGGACACATTATTTGGGGCCCTGCCCTATTAATAAATAGATTTTTATATATTAAAACTATTAAAAATATTTTCTTACATATTAAATATTTGAAAAAATATATCCTTGATTCCTACTTTTCATCCATATCATACCTGTGGCAGTAATCATATCCATTTGACATAGTTGCTTTGAATCTTGAGAGGATACACCAATCACTTGTAGTGGGCCATGAGCCGTGATGGTTAGTCTATGGCTAAGCTAAATGAGGTCAATTTTCCAGTTTGTCAAGAATCACTCATAATTGAAAGCTTCGAGAAGTCCTAGTCATTCATGACGTCTTAAAACTGAAAAAAATGTATTGTCACCAGTAGGCTGCTCCTAGAATGAACTACTTCCCCTTTATATTCCTTTTCCCCTGAACTTAGCATTTAATTTTGTATGCACTCTTAAGAGCTGGTGCATCTTTTTGCTTTTTCACTGTGATGGTTAAACTGTCAAACATGCCTGAATATTGTGTAGAACCTGCTTGCTTACACACATATGGCTAGGCAATTGTGTGCACCTTGATGTGTTTAATCCATGTCCATTGTCCACTTAAATGTCATCTTGCTTCCTTTTCACGAGCATCTCAAGCAGCCGATCATTTAGGTGAAGAGAATGATCTTTAGGCTAAAGGTCATAAAAGCCTTTTATGTTATACTTAATGGTGGTATTGTAATTTCACAGCCATATATCATGCCACTTTTAAGTGGCAAAACTGTAATTCTTGATTTATATTAGGTGGTGGCAGTGATGTAATATTTAACCACATTTAGGACACCATTTAAGAATGGCTTCTTGTAAGTTATATGAGTGCACTTTCATCAGTATGTATGGCATTAGTATTGAGGATTATTTGATATGAACTAGATACCACATATTATGCTCTATTTTTTTTATCGATATCTTCTCTTGAGCTCACAACTAGTGTGGTTCAGAGTTTAGGGGATGCACTAGTTGTCGATGCTCTACCACATAGTTTTGTATTTTATTGAGGAGCTCTTTGATGTCATGCCCAATGTTGTGAAAAGCTTATTGGTGTCCATATCTATCGGGCCTAAAACAGGACACATATTGTAAAAAATCATAGTTTTAATTAAAAATGTTAAAAATCCAAAATTCAGAAAAATCTAAAAAATATAGGGAAAATTATAAAATAAATTCATAACATAAGAAACAATAATGAATTGCATAAGAGAAGTCCATACTATCACATATGGGACACTTATAAACTGCATAAGACATTGAACATCCAATATTAAAAATAATATGCTATGAATGCATTCATATCTCACATGCAAATGAAAATGATGAAATAGTATGCATATTAAACAATGAAATTAAGTTAGCATATCACAAGATTCGTACATAAACAAAAACAAAATCACAATACTTTTGAAATTTTAATATTTAAAGTTTTACAAAGCTGTTCTTTCTTCTACACATAAACCTAAGACTAGTTACTAATGACTCAACTATTTCAAATATTTCAGTTGTAGAAGGTAGATCTCCAATAGTTCATTTGTGGCATTCAAATTGTCCTCTTGCAACGGGCGTGATGATGTTGATTTACTTTCATTGATATTTTTTTAATCCTTGGATTTGGAATTCCAAATGATTATTTCATTTTCATCCTCGGAATTTGGGATGATTATGTCATTTCATCCTCAAAATATGAGTTTATTGTGTTATTTTCAATATTTTTATCCTCAGAATCGGGGATGATTATTTTATTTTCATGCTCTACAGGTTGCAGCTCTTGAGTAGTCATTGCAACCTGCTTCCTTCGTCTATGTACTGGTATACTCTTCCCTATTTCATCCTTAACACTCCTTGGGGGATGTGAAGAAAGACGTGCTCATGTGAAATGGTGTTTGAAATTGTTGATGCCACTGCTGGTTTTGAGCCTAGAATAGATACATTGTACATTTTGTTTTTTCCATCAATTACTCTACCATGTCTTCTTTCTGGATCTCTATGATAGTCATAAATGTAGGCAATATTTTGAATATCGTTATAAATTTGAAAAACTATGTTAAAGGAAAAATCTCACGATATTTCAAAAATATGAAAAATTTATATATGTTGCATTATTATCGTGATAATGTCATGATCTTACCAATTACTTTTTCTTTTTTAATACTTCTTTTCCATATCTTAAATATGTTTTTTCTTCTTCCTTTTATATTTTTTTACTGATTTTTTTATTATATGTATATTTCATTATCTAAACATGTTATTTCTTAATTTTTTTGCTATTTTTATATTTTCAAATTTTGAAGTGCTGAGTTTTTCTTGAGATTTATCAACTAAACCTATATTGTCATGAGAAATTGCCTAGCCGAGATATAGTCGTGACTGATCTTTGTAACTATGGTATCTACTATTTCCTAAGTAATAAAGAAAAAACCAGAGTTGCTAGTGAGGGAAGCGGGAGTGAGAAGCGATTCGAGAAGAGGAAGCGGGAAGCTTGGCACTTCCAAAATTTTAGGTAGTGGGAAGCACACAATGACTGAGAAGCGAACTAAGAATAATCTCGAAAGCGAAAATTAAGCGAATCATAAGCGACCTAGGAAGCGGACCAAAAGCGACCTAGGAAGCGAGGTGAAAGCAAAAAAAATGAAAAAAGAAGAAAAAAAACAAATAAAAGGAAAAAAGAAGGGGAAGCGTGCTTCCCAATTAATTTTGATGCTTCCTAGCACGTTCTGGAAGTGCTATGTTTCACGCTTCCGAACTTCATCGGGTACTATGACGCTTCGAGTAACCCTGGGAAAAACCCAAAGTAAGAAAAATATTTTATCTCTAAGCCATTAAGAATGTAAGAAATATAGAGATTCTTGCCTTAAAAAATATAGAAATATGCTTCTTTAGTAAAAAATGGTGAAAAGATGCTCTCTTGGTTGAAATATGCAAGAACCCTCTTTCTTGCACAAGAAATGGCCTCAAAATCGTCCGAGAGCCCCATAGGGTGCCCAGATTCTTCTCTAAAAAGTTCTCATAAAATGTAAGAAATAGACCTAAGAGGCTTTTTTAAGTTCTAAAGGAAAAAAGTTGGCACAACTTAAATTGCACCGGTTGCATATTGCACGATGCATCATTAGGGTGTATTGTACAATATATATCTATGGTGCACAGTCGTATTGTGATACAAGTGTATATTGTGTCATACCTTGCTATCATTATGGTGTGTATTGTATGATACACTATGATACAACCTATGTTACATAGGTGCGGGTGCAGCGATGCGGCACTTTAAAAAAACTTGGGTGCAACGGTGTGTATATATATATATATATAATTTTTAACAGTTAACAATAACACTAATGAAATAAAAACAATTATCATATCATCAATTCATCATGCATAAATTTATGCAATAAATCAAATTAATAATCTACAATTACTATTCCTCATAAATAAAAAATAACACCACAATTAAATCAACCTAAATATATTATGATGAAAATAAGAAACAATCAAACAAGTCAAGCAAAAAAGAAATAACTTATACTAATAAAAGAAACAAACAATGTATAATTGCATGCCAAAAGTATAACCTCCGTAATGTATATGACGATGAGGTAATGATCCTAATAATTTTCTGTGTCATCATCAAATTCATCATAAGAAGAAAAAGTAGGCTCAAATAAGTCTATGTTTATAGAAGAGCCAAACCCAAAAGGGTTGAGTTCGACAGAGCAAAACTCCTGGGTTCAACAGAGCCTCAGTTCAATTCTGCTAAACCCAGGTTTGGGTTTAAGTTCTGCCAAACCGTGACAGAGCTGGACTCAAGCGTGGGTTCAACAAAGCTAAACCCAACAACACTGGGTTCAACAAAGCCGAACCCAACAACCATGGGTTCGGTTCTTTTGAACCCAGGTGTGGGTTCAGGTTGTGTCGTACCCAACCATGGGTTTAGCATAGCTGAACCCAACAACCCTAGGTTCAGCTCTGCTGAACCCAACAAAGCAACCATGGGTTTAACTCTGTTGAACCTAGAGCTGAACCCAACAACCATGGGTTCAACAAAGCCAAACCTAGCAACCTTGGGTTCGGTTACACTAAACCCAGACCTGGGTTTAGGTTCTTCTGAACCCAACAAAACTTAACCTAGGAGCCAGACCCAACCTTGAGTTCGGCCCTTGCGGTAATGATGGAAGGAGGAGAAAGAAGAAGGAGAGAGAGGAAGTGGATGAGGAGAAGGAAGAAGAAGAAGAAGAGAGAGAGAGAGAGAGAGAGAGAGAGAGAGAGAGAGAGAAAGAGAGAGAGAGAGAGAGAGAGAGAGAGAGAGAGAGAGAGAGAGAGAGAGAGAGAGAGAGAAGAAGAAGAAAGAGAGGAGGCGATGGAGGGAGGAAGAAAAGAAAGAAGAAGATGGAGGAAGCTTACTTGTTGCCGCCAATGGCGTAGGAGGACCACTGCTGCCATAGGAAGAGGAGGAGGCCGCTGCGTTGCCGTAGGTAGGAGTGGGGACGGGAGGCGCGAAGGAAGGGTTTAGAAGGGGGGGGGGGGGTTACGCAAATGTGCCCTAACTGTTAAAATAGACCATGTATATGGATCTGGAATGGATCCAGATCCATACACACATCTATCCTTCGTTATTATGAGGTTCGCGATTCATTAATGGCATTCTTGTAATATGGTACTTGTGTTTACATATTTTAGTCTCTATTGTAAAATCATTTTGCTATAAATATATTATGGCTCGGTGGTGTGCGCAGTTCAGCCGCCCCAACTTTTGTGCCTCCCCCTTTTTCTTTTCTCTATTTCCTATACAGGTTGAGTCGTGGAGTGAAGCTCTTTCGATTCCTTATATGGTATCAAAGCTCAGGTTGCAAAACACCAGCCGTGAAGACTCCTTCAACATTCAAGTCTGTCTACGACTTCTTCTTCAACATCGACTGTTTCCTTCCTCAACATCAACATCGATATCAATGTCTCCTTCAACATCCTTCACTATCTGCGACTTCTCCTTCTTCAATATCGACTGTTTCCTTCCTCAACATCAATGTTTCCTTCGCCTTCAGTATCAATATCATCGTCTGTGTCAACGACTTCTCGATCGACTGTATCTCCCTCTTCAATAGCACCTTTCTTTTGTGAACAACTGCATCTTCTTGCAGTGTTTATCAATGGCAACTACACTTTCTATGGTTTTCTTTCTAAACTTGATACTTTCTTAACTCTATGTGCTGTGAGTACTCCTTGACTCCTTGCATTGCTGGACAATTCGTATCACTTTGTTCTAAATATCACTGTCATAGTCTACAATTCATCATCGTATCAGTTTTTCTCAATTTTGTATTGCTTTTCTTCATCATTTTCAATCAGCAGTGAATTAGTGTTTTCTGTGCAACATCTATCGGCAGACTGTAATAGACTACATTTTTGTTAAAAAAAAAGGTTTTTATTGATATGGATTCATACTCGTCATCGAGTCCCTCTGCAAGTTTCTTAAATCAGCTCATTACAGAAAAACTTACTCATTCTAATTTCTTAACATGGAAGAGATAAATACTTCCGTTTATACTTAGTCAGGATCTCGATGAACATCTGGATGGTTCTGTTCTTATACCATTACAGTTTATTTTGCAGGAAATTGAGGATGAGAAGGGTGATGCAATTACCAAATCTTTTAAGAATCCAAAGTATACAATTTGGAGAAAGCGGGATCAATCTTTGGTTGCTTATATTACGTCAACACTCTCTCAAGAAGTATTGGCTACTCTTTCAGATGATTACACTGCGACAAACTTATAGAGTAAGCTATCTCAGACATACTTTCAGATATCAGAAGCCCGAGTTATGCACTTAAAGAATGGGTTTCAAGGTTTGAAGGAAGGCTCCATGATAGTTATGGAATACATAGGCCACTTGAAGAGTATTACTGACCAGTTGACTGTTATTGGAAGTGCTATTTCAGATAACCTTAATGGGTTGGGCTCTCACTTTGACATGTTTACCACTGCTTTGACATGTTTACCACCGCTTTGACATGTCTTCCCTACTTGCCCAATTTTGACGGCCTTTAAGTGAAACTTCTTCAGCATGAGATGATTATGAAACAAAGGGCAGAAAGAAATGAATCAGTTCGTTCCCATTCAGTTTTGGCTATGGAGACTTTTGTAGGTTTTGGACGAGAGAATGCAGAACATGATGGAGGCAGAGGTTGAGGCCGTTTTGAGCAGGAAGGACGTGGTATCTTGCCTACACCTAATATTTCAGGTGTTTTTAATGCAGGGAATCAGAGGAGAGTGCCCACTTGTTTCTTATGTAACAAAAGAGGACATGTAAAAGCTAATTGTTGGTTTAATCTGCAGAATAGAGGAAAAATAAATAAAATTGAAAATAAAGCTTCTATTGTGGACATGAAAGCGCCATCTACAAATATGCAACAACTTTTGTTATCAGCATTGTCACAGATGACAATCAAGCAAAATGAGCAAGGCGAGTGGTATGTTGATTCCGGTTCTGCCACCCATGTCATGGGTAATGCGAGTAAGTTATCTCACTTATTGCCTTATTTTGAAAAATGTAGTATAGTTATGAGAGATAAAACTTATCACTCCATTAGTTATACTGGCAATGCACATATCCCTATCAACATCCTCACTTCACTTGTCCAATGTCCTCCTTGCTCCTAATATTAAAAAGAACATTGTCTCTGTAGCTAAACTTGTTGACGATATGAATTCTTTCGTCGAATTTACTCCGTCCTCTGTTTATGTTGAGAATCTACGAATGAAGGAGACATTCGCTAAGAGGGAGCGACAAGGAAACATGTACGTCTTCAAGGAGATTCCCTCAGTGTCTTTGCCTTAAGTCTCAGTTCTCCAGTTGAAGCCGTCCAAGCTACCTTCAGTGTCTTCACCTTCAGAGTCTTTGTTTTCCCCTTCATTGAAAGTTTTTAATTCATCTCATTATAATAAGCCAGATATTTGGCACAATCGCTTGAGACATTGTAGTCGGGGCTTTGTTGAAAATCTTGTATCTGATGGTCTTCTTCCAGAGTCTAGTTTATGTTTTTTTTTTAGAGAATAAAAAATGTTCCTTATGTGAACTCTGCAAAACTCATGTTCTTCCATTTCATATTATTAATAAAAGGACTTCAAAGCCATTTGAGATTATTTATTTTGATGTTTGGGGACCCGCACCTATTTCTTCTCTCTTCGGAAGTCGTTACTATGTTATCTTTATTTATTCTTATTCCCGATATACTTGGATATATTTCTTGAAACATAAGCATGAAGTTTTCCAAATATTTTGGGAATTCCATTCGATGATCAAAACAAAGTTTTCCTGTGATATTATGCATTTACAATGTGATGGTGGGGGAGAGTATTCATTGAACAAATTTATTTCCTTTCTTTAGGATAAATGAATAAGTCGACAAGTTTCTTGCCCTCATACCCCTCAACAAAATGGGGTTGCGGAGAGGAAACACATGCATATTGTCGAGAGTGCAATGAGCATGTTACATGATAGCAATGTGCCCATTAGTCGTTGAACAAAAGTTTTTCACACATCTGTTCATGTCATAAATCATCTTCCTATGGCACTTCTGGATCGAAAATTTCCCTATTATACTTTATTTGGGCAACATCCCTCTTATGAAGAGTTGTGTGTTTTTGGTTATGTAAGTTATGTACATATTGATTCATCTTTGCAAAATAAGTTTCAGGACAAGGCCGCTAAGTGAAGATTTGTTGGGTATGCGGATGAATACAAAGGCTATCGATGCTATGACCCTACTAAAAAATATATTAGGACCTTCAGAAATGTTGTTTTTGATGAACAAAATTTTCAGATCAATGACACCGAAGAATTGTCATCTCGAGAAGTAGAAGTATATGATCCATGGATGATTGTAGACCTTTTTGCCAATACAGGAGAAACATGTCAGGCAAATTGTCCTTCCTTCGGCTTGAGTAGAGAGTTGGATGACTCACAGATGCATATTGAACCATCTCCAGTTGAGCCACCCCTAGTTGAACACTTCTCTGGACAGGTATACACTAGAAGAGATAAAAATACAGGGCCGAAAAATGTGGAAAGCATCAGTAATGATTCAGTTCAAAGGCCATCACACATTAGGCATCCAATTCAGCGATGGGTGAGTTATGAGACCTTTTCTCTTGATTTTCAATTATTTATGTTGCAGCTCACAAAACAGGATGAACCCACTTGTTTTAATCAAGCTCTTCAATCCTGTCATTGGATTGAGGCTATGAATGAAAAAATGGAAGCACTTCATGAGTGCCAGAATTGGGAAATAATACCTTGTCCAGAAAAAAAGAAAGTAGTTGGCTCAAAATGGGTCTACAAAACAAAGTATAAGCCCGAAGGAAGTATTGACAAATATAAGGTGAGACTTGTTGCTCGGGGATGCACACAACAATATGGTGAAGATTACGATGAAACTTTTAGTCTGGTAGTCAAAATGGGTACAATTCGTGTCATCATAACCCTAGCAGTCGACCGAGGGTAGAGGCTTAGCTAGATGGATGTTAAAAATGGATTTTTGCATTGAACTTTAAAGGAGGAAGTATATATGGAGCAACCTCTTGGGTATGTCGAGAAGGATCCTACTGTCTGGGCATGCAAACTAAGGAAATCTCTGTATGGGTTGAAACATGCATCTCGTTCTTGGTTTGAAAGTTTCTCTATGCAAATTCAAGGCTATGGTTTTAGAAGATGCTCTTTGGATCACTCACTTTTTATTTACCAAAAAACAGACATCGTTACTCTTCTTCTTATATATGTTGATGACATTGTGATCACTGGGAGTTCAGATAATCATGTGCATGACGTGAAACGATTTTTAATGAAAACTTTAAAGATGAAAGATTTAGAGGAGTTGAGATACTTTCTTGTTGTGGAAGTTGACAGAAAAAAAGACACATTGACACTCATGCAACAGAAATACACTCTTAATCTTCTCGAAAGAGCCGGGATAACGAATTGCAAACCAGTCAACACTCTGAGTGTATTACATCAAAGGCTGAGCTCTGAAGATGGCCATCTTTGTGTCAACCCTACAATGTATAGAAGCCTCATGGGGATGCTGCAATATTTGACCTTTACCAGACCTGATATAGTTTATGTTGTCAATCAGGTGTCCCAGTTTATGCATGCTCCAACGGAAGGTCATATAGAAGCAATGAAGCGGATTCTACGCTATTTAAAAGGAACTATAGGATACAAGCTTGTTTATCGCAAGAATGATAACCTACATAAAGAACATGAACTCATAACTTATACTAACGCAGACTGGGCAAGGGATCCATATGAGAGATGATCTATCTTTGAATATTGTGTATATATTGGACACAATTTAGTGTCTTGGAGCAGTAGAAAACAAAAGGCAGTGGCACGATCGAGTACAGAGGTTGAATACAGGTCCATGGCTGCAGGCACGACAGAAGTTACATAGATTAGACACTTATTGAGTGATCTTGGGGAGACAATTATTCGATCATTTCTTCTATACGACAATCAAAGCACAATAAACATTGCGTGTAACCCTATTCAACATAGCAGAACAAAGCATATTGAGATTGATCAACATTTTATAGGGCAAAAAGTCGAGATGAAAGCGATAGAACTACGTCATGTTCGAACAAAAGATAAAGTGGTAGACTTGTTTACCAAAGGGTTAACTTCACGTCAATTTTGGTTATTGAAGAGCAAGTTGTACATGCTCCAAAACCATGTACAACTTGAGGGAGGCTGTTAAAATAGAGCATGTGTATGGATCTGGATTGGATCCAGATCCATACACACATCTATCTTTCATTATTATGAAGTTGATGATTCATTAATGACATTCTTGTAATATGGTACTTGTGTTTACATATTTTAGTCTCTATTATAAAATCGTTTTGCTATAAATATATTAGGGCTCAGTGGTGTGCGCAGTTCAGCTGCCCCAACTTTTGTACTTCCCCCTTTTTCTTTTCTTTGTTTCATGTACATGTTGAGTCGTGGAGTGAATCTCTTTCGATCCCTCATACTACCCCCCCCCCCCCCAAAGCACGTTTCAATGTTTTTTGAGTGAAATGGACTCACTCATAGTTGACCGAGTCCATTTCTAGACACTTATAACCTTGAGTGCGATTTAGCTTACGACATTAATTGTGACATAGCAGAAGTAACTAATGATTGCTTTGTTGACTATAAAAGCACAATACAAAATAGTGTTTTAGACCATAGCATAGATTTTATGGCTACATTGACTCTCAGAGACATAAGAGCAGTTCTTTCATCTCTGCTAGCACCATATTGTGACAAGAGTGCCATTCATATTGCTGAAAATCCTTATTTTTTAAAGCACAAAAAAGCACAATGATTGTTATTTTGTCAACCAAGAGCATGATTACCAGTCGAGGAAGCGAGAGCAAGAAGCGGAGCACTTTCAAAATTTTAGGAAGTGGGAAGCGTGGGATGATTTAAAAGTGAATCAAGAATCGTCTCATAAGCGACCTAGGAAGCGAAAATAAAAATAAAAATAAAAATAATGAAAAAAGGGGAAAGCGAGGGGGAAGTGTGCTTGCCATAAATGGGAAGTGTGTTTCTCATAAAAGGAAAACACGCTTCCCATAAAAAATCAACACTTCCTAGCACGTTTCGGAAATGCGACGTTTTGAACTTTCGGAACGCGCTTCGGGGAAGCGCACTTTCCTCACTAGGCTAGGCGCTTCCGGTAACTCTGACCAAGAGTACCTTGAAGGGATTGTCGCGTTACCTTATGTTCATCAGTGTGTTGTCTTGTCTATTAAGGCCCAACGTAATTTCACATTCTTGTTTCCAAACTCGTGTGAGTTCCTATATCACCATCTTGAGTTTTAAGAGTATGAATAGTTGTCTTTTTTCTATTTGTTATGTACATAGTTGTAATTTATCAAAAGTGTGTGTATTGGTCTTTTGTCTTACTCTTCTTATTGTAACCCTAATAAAGGGTATTCTTATGTACACTTTTGATATATTTGAATGTGATTAACTCAATCAGCTGCATATAGACTTTCTCTTCTTTTCTCCTTTCTTCTTACCTAAATTTTTGGGTGTTTATGTTCCTAATTCAGTGGCAGCCAATGTATTGATGATTTATAGATGAAGCAAGAAGAAGGCCTATCATAATTAGACTCCAAGATACAAATGTCTGCAATGGTATCCAAGTAATCTAGGTGTTAATTATGAGATCTTCATGCATTTTATTTGCAGCTAAGATCGTGGCGGACAAGTGTTAACCCATCAAGTTAATCACCTAATTAAGGATCCAATTGATGAGCACTATATGTTTTTTGATATGCTTCATGAAAAACCTTGGTAATGTCCTTCTCTGTCAAGAGATAAAAGGGTACCCCATTAAAAGATCTTGAATGTCTGGTACTGTTGAGCAATAAGAATTGAAACGCTAGCCTTCTTGGTTCAATACATGCTTCTTGCTTTGGAGGAAGTTGGATAATATGCAAATAATCATGTATTGGTTATAGACAATAATTTTTAACTTCTTCAATGGGTTAAATTGCAACCATGTTAACCGTGACTTTGTGCATAGAGTTTGAGTAGTTTCCTTATAATCCACATCCACGGTCTCCAATTGTTCAAGATAGTTTGGGTCTTCTTGCTTTGCATCTTATTTTGGCCTTGGCTGATGGGTTTCTCGATATGCAATGCAGGTTGACTTTCCGCAGCTTGTCATGCTAGATGGGCATGGTTGGTTGCAACCAAAGTTACCGGAAGCTTCTTAGATAGGTGGGAAGCTTGCTTCCCGGAAACTTGCTTCAAAAGCGCGATGCTCCTTGCTTCTGAAACTTGATGAGAACCTCAATTCCCCCACACTTCTTTTATGCTCGTCATACACGTCATCTATTCTTCTTATATGTTCTCTTACTCAACTTTTCATGTTTTTTGTGTTTTCTCTCAATCTTCTCACTCACTTCCATGTGCTTTCTCTAAATTGGTACTCATCATTTTTAGATTTTTGTTACTAGTCACATTTATTTTAGTTTTTATTTGTGTTTCATTTTGATTCCCATTCAATTTTTGTATTTCTTTTTTTATTTCTCATTTTTCGCTTCCTATACATTTTAAAATGCATTGCTTCTCGCTTCTTCCCGCGTAACGTTTCCCGTTTCCGCTTCCTAGTCTGTCAACCTTGGTTGCAACCATTTGATTTTCTTCTTTGATCCATCGCAGTGTATTCTGGTGGCAAGATAAAGTGCTTGTAGTATACTTGTAAATTTTCATTTGAGATGGATGCTCGTTTGACATTTTTCTAGTTGTAGAATGCTCGTTTGACATATTTTGCTAGTTGTAGAGCTTCATCTATCACAAATGGATCATTGACTCTAAAGGTCAAGATATCAAATGAGTATCTAGACCTTTCATGATCTCATGGTAGACAACAAATTAAGGTCAGGTTAACCGGATTAATGCATCAATATGGGCTTTCTGAAGCTGGTGGCCTCCATGGATGAAGAGATAATGAATGCCTTTCTTTACCATCTTAAACCTAATGATAAGTGTCTCATAGCGAGCATGTTATCTGTCACACAAAATCTTGCTTGATGTTGCTAGGATCATGTCAGGGCATGCTTTTTGTATATGTAACTTTATAACATGGTCACAAATATCGGTATCGGCTATATCTCGGTGAAGCTATTTCTTGCAATATTATAGGTTTGGTGTTAAATCTCGGAAAAGTCTCGAGAAAATCTCGAGGCTTAAAAAATGAAAAATATATAAAAACAACAAAATTAAGAAATAAAATATCACGTTTAGATAATAAAATACATATATAATAAAAAAATAAGTAAAAAATGCAAAATAAAGAAGAAAAACATATTTAAGGCGATATTATCAAATTGGTGATATTTTCAAAATATCATGATATTTTACCTATAATATCCTTTGTTGAAAATAGAGCGGTAATATCACGATATTTTGAAAATATAGCTGATATCTGTGACTATGCTTTATAATGCAATTGTAGATCAGTTATTCTTTCTGCATCACCTAAGTTATTGCCATTAAAATGTGCTGACATTAACTGCCAACTTGGGTATTTTCCCATTCTACTGGCGAAAAAGGATGAAAGTATATTGGGCACAGGAACCTGCAAGCAACAACTATCATGAAGTAATTGCTGATAAGAACTTGCTTATAGCTGGGGGTATTGGGGAAAAGAAAAAACTGTAGATCTAATTCTTGAAATGCACTTTTTTGATCAATACATCCATGTGTATGTTTGTGTGTGGTTTTGCAACATTGACATTCTAGTTTCAAGTCTTTGCTTTGACTAAGGACCATCATATACTACAGGTACTTCAGCTGGTGTAGGCTTTGCAATTCCATCTTCAACAGTACTTAAGATTGTTCCACAGCTGATTCAATTTGGAAAAGTGAGTTATTTGACAAGTAACTTCACCTTCTTGTGGTTCTTGATACTTGGCAACTTTTTTCTCTTTATAGTATCATATACAGGAGCAAGGGCGTAGCTAGGATTCATGTGAGGGGGGGCGGGGGCAAACAGGAATGTAGCAAAAAAAATCTTTAGTGTGATAGTCGGGGTTCGGGGGCGGCGCCCCCGAATTTTTTTTTGAGATAAAATAAAAAAATGGCTACAATTATTAATAAAAATCTATTTCATATGGACAAATCAAAATATTTGCTGCAGTCAGGGCTGGGCTAAAAACATGGATAAAAATCTATTTCATATGGAATCAGGGCTGGAATAGGATTGGGCTTTAATTTTTTTTTTTAACTGTTTCGGGAGGCAGGACTGGGCTACAGCCCAGTCCTGGCCCCCCCAGCTCCGCCTCTGTACATGAGCTGGGTTTGGGTCGTCTCACTTTTTCAGTTTTCCTTCAGTTCTTTTTTTCTTTTGGATAATCAAGCTGGGGTTAGGCAGATCCCTATCAGAAAAGTAAACACAAGCAAATTACATCATCAACACATCGAAATAAGGAGACTAGTATGGTGGTTTATCTTTCCAGACCTGATCTAACCCCAAGAGCCTAACTTAGCTAAATTCCTAGCAACATAATTATTCAATTTGGGCAACCAGTTGCATGTCACTACGAAAACTGTCAGTTTCTTAACCAAACTGGCTTCAGTCTGTGCCACATGTCCCCTCCTTTCCAAGGCATCCTTCATACCTTTTATCATATCCGACCTGGATGACTCTATGGCGAGCTGGTTGTTGGGATTAATGTCTTTGATAACATCAAACCGCCATGTCCATTCATGATTTGCGTCCTGCTTTTGTCAAGAGAAGCAACCTACTGAGGTGAAGCATCCTTCGTAATCACAAATAGCAGAATCAGCCTTCCACTTTGTGAAGGCACCAATCTGTAAACAGATACCTTGATCTAGTCATGAGGTGGGGGATGCAGCGTCCAGAACAAGTCCAGATAAGTGAAACATGGTGGCGATTCCTTTGGGGATGGGCAGAATATGCTCTCTGGTCATGTTCAGTAAATTCACAGCCATCGTATTCTGCAACTTATTTAAATCTTAAAAATGATCTTGTTCCTTAATTCCCATATGCCCCAAAGAACTATCTGAAAGGAAAATCATAGCGAAGAAAAAAGTTTGTGGTATTTTGGAAATTTTGGTTTTCTTGAGAAAATATTGGAATAACATTAGCATATGGGTTGCACACACCTGGCTAGCAGGGTGTGTGTGAAGACACTCAAGATGAAGAGGATGCTGAATCAAACCCCATCGCTTCTATATTGTATCCCACTGCATTCTCTGGTCAGTCCCCCCTAAGGCACGGGGGTTGGTGGAGTACCCGGGGTTTACTTTGTAGGGAGGTGGGCCTATTAAGTGACACATCCTCAGGGAGATACCTTTTCATGAAAAAATGCAATAATGATATAAGCTATGTCACATGGATGCGGGTACGGGTGAGGGTGAGGGTGCGACACGAGTGCGGTGCAATTTCAAAATTTTTAGTCGCGGGAACTCTGCTATATATATATATATATATATATATATATATATAAAGTGCACAATCACTAAAGTGCACAGTCACTGCACACAACACAACAAGACTCTGCAACACTGTGTTGTGCAACACAGTCACTGTGACCGTGCATCATAGTCACTGTGCACAGTCTGGTTTTATATATATACAACAAAACAACAACTACGCCTTCATCCCAAAACAATTGGGGTCGGCGATATGAACCAAAAAAGAAAATCATTCTGGGTCTTCCACATGAATCCTTCTCCTCCAATCATTTCTATCCAATGCCATGTCCTCGGTGAGGTTCAAAGCATTCATATCCTTTCCTATCACCTCCATCCATGTCTTCCTAGGCCTACCCCAACCTCTTTTAACTAATATATTTTCCCATTTCTCTATCCTTTTAACTGGCGCATCATTAGGCCATTGCCGAATATGTCCAAACCACCGTAAACGATTCTCTCTCATCTTATTTTCAATGGGTGCAACACCTACCTTCTTCCGTATCACCTCGTTCCGAATCTTATCTTTTATTGTATTTCCACACATCCATCTCAGCATACACATCTCAGCTATACTCATTTTTTGAATATGAAGTCTCTTTGCAGCCCAACATTCCGTACCATATAGTAAAGCGGGCCTAATAGTCGTCATATAAAACTTTTCCTTCAACCGCAATGACATTCTACGATCGCACAACACTCCAGTTGCACTTTTCCATTTCATCCACCCAACCTTTATCCTATGATTTACATCTCCATCAATTTCTCCATACTTTTGAATGATAGATCCCAAATATTTGAAACAATCATCCATCGATATTTTTTGCTCACCAAACTTCACTACACTCCCATCACTACTTCGTTGCTTAATAAACCGACATTCCATGTATTCTGTCTTACTCTTACTCAACTTAAAACATCTTGCTTCCAATGTCTGTCTCCATAATTCTAACTTAGCATTAACCCCAGCTCTAGACTCATCAATCAAAACAATATCATCAGCAAACAACATACACCACGACACATTTTCTTGAATTGATCTCGTAAGCTCATCCATCACCATAGCAAATAGGAAAGGGCTTAATGCAGATCCTTGATGTAACCCAACCGTTATAGGAAAATTGGTTGTCACCCCTCCACAAGTGCAAACATTGGTTACTACTCCTTCATACATATCTTTAATTATACTAATGTACTTGAGAGAAACACCTTTCTTCAAATCATTGTCTACCAGAGAACATCCCTAGGTACTCTATCATATGCCTTCTCCAAATCAATAAAAACTATATGCAAATCTTTGTTCCTCTCTCTATTTCTCTCCATAAGTTGTCTAAGAAGATGTATAGCTTCCATAGTTGATCTTCCAGGCATAAAACCAAATTGATTCTCCGATATCATGACAACCTTCCTTAACCTAGACTCAATCACCCTCTCTCAAAGTTTCATAGTATGACTCATGAGTTTTATACCACGATAGTTTGCGCAATCTTGTATATCACCCTTATTCTTATATAGAGGTACCAAAGTACTATTCCTCTACTCATTAGGCATCTTATTTGTCCGCCAAATCTTGTTAAAAAGATTTGTCAACCATTCTAAATCTTTCTCTCCCAAGCATTTCCAAGCCTCAATAGGTATACCATCTAGGCCAACTGCCCTTCTTGATTTCATTTTCTTCAAAGCCTCTGCAATTTCTTTCTTTTGAATCATGCACATGAAGTCACAATTCATCTCATGAAAAGGAATAGAGAAGTCTCCAAGATCCTGAGCATGACTTTCATTAAATAGCTTATCAAAATAATTTTTTCATCTCTCCTTAATTTCCTCATCTTTGACTAAAACCCTTTGTGTTTCATCTTTGATACATCTAACCATACCCAGATCCCTTGATTTCCTATCTCTCATCTTTGCAAGCCTATAAATATCCTTCTCGCCCTCTTTGGTATCCAACTTGTCATAAACCTCCTTATATACCTTATCTCTCGCGTTCCAAATTTCTTTTTTAGCTTCCTTCTTTGCTATCATATACTTCTT
Organism: Nuphar pumila; assembly: GCF_984573655.1. Classification (NCBI taxonomy): domain Eukaryota; kingdom Viridiplantae; phylum Streptophyta; class Magnoliopsida; order Nymphaeales; family Nymphaeaceae; genus Nuphar; species Nuphar pumila. The sequence continues at coordinate 52,251,609 of NC_143262.1, read as the reverse complement.
CAAATTCTCATTATCACGACTCTTACTTAGATTTCTATAACTCTCTTTTAACCTTAATAGCTAATTTGACTTCCTCGTTCCACCACAATGTATCCTTACCTAGCGGTGCACCGCCTTTAGACTCACCCAATACCTCCTTAGTCACCTTTCTCATGCCACCCGCTATCTTATTCCACATTGATTCTGAATCCTCCTCGAGACACCAATCAACTTCTTTAACTACCTGCTCTACAAACATTCCTTGTTTAGCGCCTTTCAGTGCCCATCACTTAATTCTAGGATTTATCTTATGTCTATCCCTTTTGCGGCATTGCCTAATTCTAAGATCTAAAATTAAGACTCTATGTTGTGTAGCTAGACTTTCTCCCGGTATAACCTTACAATCGATGCAACAACCCCTATCTCTCTTTCTAAGTAGAAAAAAATCTATCTGACTCGTATTAACCCTCCTTTTAAATGTTACTAGGTGAGAATCCCTCTTCCTAAACCAAGTGTTTGCTAAGATCATATCATAGGACAAACCAAAATATAAAATCCTTTCTCCACTTTCATATATATATATATATATATATATATATATATAAATCATTTTTTTTAGTTTGCCTTAAAAATGAACAAATATAAACTCGATCAACATTGACCGAGTCCAAAATATGGATCGACTCTGCCCTGGTGCGTTGACCGAGTCTGACTCTTTGTTGACTGTGTCCGCCCCATGTCCGCACCCGTGTCAGAGCGTGTCGACGCGGGTGCCTCGACCCTCTAGCCGAATCCGTGAGACATAGGATATAAGAAACACCAGAGAAACTTTTTTTGTGTTAGTATCACAATAAAATGCAATAGTTTCAAAATTAGTAATATTTTAAAACCATGATATTTTCAAGATATTAGTGATATGTGGCATAAGTTGCTCGGAACTTTGGTTTTTGGAAGATACACCACAAATCTGTGTTATGTGTTACTATGTCCTCATATGCAGGTTAGAATGTGGAGATAGCTCCAGATCTAGTTGCAAATCAGTTGAACGTTCGAAATGGCGCCCTTGTTCTGCAGGTAAGCACTTGAAGTTCATGTCACTGTGTGACATACTTAGGGCTGTCGTTTGTGGGTGCTGGGAAAGTGTCAAGTCATGACAACTTGTCTCGGGTTTCAGGCCATCTCCATTCAAGTCTGAGTAGGGAGTTGCTGAATGTAGGAAATTTGAAGGATTTTGGTGGTCCAGTTCAAGTCTATTGCCGAAGACTTGAACAGCTTGGGTCATGTCTTCTGAGGCTACCAATGAGTCACCATGAGGTTTAAGAATAATTGTATTTTATGACTGAAACCTAGGAATTCTCTTTCCTTAGAAATGAGTTTGTTCATCACCATGAAGAGCGTGGGGATTTGTTAAAGGCCTTTTGTTGAACTGCGAATTGGCAATAACCGCCTTATGGCCATCAGCCTGTATTTAGTCCAAAGCAATCTGGTGCCATCTTTCCAGGCTAGCAAAAATGGTTACCAACATTTCCTGAGTTGAGGGAATTTCCAATTTGATTGTGATAATTTAGTACTAAATTCAAGAAGACAATACTTTTCCTAGCATTATGGATTGCTAGGTATCCATGCTTAACCATCAAGAATAAGCCGATTATAGGTCCATTCACAATTAAGACTCCCTGTCACATGGGCCTATTGTTCTGCAAATGTTGTAGGTCCCTGCAAATAGTCTTGCTGCAAAGGCAGGATTGCTACCAACCAGGAGAGGATTTGCTGGTAACTTGATCCTTGGAGACATTGTTATCGGTGTTGACAACCATCGTGTATGTCATCTCTCTCTCTCTCTCTCTCTCTCTCTATATATATATATATATATATATATATATATATATATATATATATATAGCATGTTTATACACACTTCTGAAATAGAAAAACATCTTTAAGAATATGCTGGTATTTTGACAGGTCAAAAGTAAAGCGGAGTTGTCCAAAGTTTTGGACGATGACTACAGTGTTGGGGATATGGTGGTATTAAAGATACAAAGAGGTGATGAGAGGTTAGAGCTGCCGTTGGCATTAGAGCAGACTTCTTGATTGGACTAACGTTGGCAAAGTTTTGAATTCTACACGTATTTTGTATCACTTGTGGAATCTATGAATATGATTTGTAAAGTGAGATAGTACTTTGTTTATGGAATTCTTGAACAATAAAAGAGAATATGTACAAGGGAAAACAAAATGATGCGTCATGCGTTGGTCACTTGTGCGGCCCCTGGGTTCAGATTATCACTAGGAATATATGATTTATATCTTTAGGATCTAAATCCTGAAAAAACCCAGCATTGACTTTCAGTGTTTCAGGTTGTCCTTTTCTGTCCATCATAAACACCCACACCCACACATGACTGAAGCATACATGGATGATCTTGACGTTTGTTGTGGGACCTAAATGTTTGAAGTGAACACACTGAGTTTTTTTCTGTGGCTTCTTCCATGATGAATAATCTTTGAAAATAAAAAATATAAGGTGCAGATTTCAAATTTAAATCCAAATCTAAGCCTAAGTTTTGCCCTTCACAACCTTTTATTAGGGCTTTTGGAAAAGATTAATGTCCCTCAAAAAAATAAAAAACTTCAAAAAACAAAGGTTAATAAAATCCATTTCACAAAGTTGAAAAAGCCCATAATTTTCATGCAAAAGCTGGTCTCACTCAAGTGGGTCCAGGCTTATTGAATTGGGGTAAGTGGGACCTGATCACTCAAGTAGGTCTAGGTTTATTGAATTGGGTAAGTAAGTGGGACCTGATCTCTCAAGTGGATCTAGGTTTATTGAATTGGGTAAGTGGGACCTGGTCCTAGTCCAAGATAGACCCAACCCTGATGCTTGTCCTCAACTTGGGTCTGACCCACATTGTCATCTAAATGGTCAAAATCAGGGGCTCTTCTACGAGACTTCCATTTATTCCAGGCCCATGGCCTCCCCCAGGGTGCAAGATGATACACATTCTGTCTGGTAGGCACTATTTGTAGAGGGTTTCATCTTCAATCAGCATATACAGTTTGTGATCTTTAAGAGGGGGCTACTTTGCTGCTGGAGTGATTTAATTCAATGTCATATACGACGTTTGCATAGACCGCTTTGTTGGATGGCATTTTTGGTACCTTGTTGTTGGCTGAGTGCAATTTTTTTTTTCGAAGGCAAGCTGGGGTTAGGAAGACCCCCACCAGTTACACAACATTATCATACCATTGGGTTTTGAAGGTGACGTGCACTAACAGCTCCTACCAAACAAGCGGACCCCCCCCCCCTTTTGTGGCTGAGTACAATTGCTCAGTGGTTTCCAACAACTTGGCATTGCGTTCTTGGTTGGGGGCAGTTACTGAAGGCAGGAAAGCGGGATTTATCACAATCTGATGACACATGTAATAGACTTGACTGTTTTAGATTTTTGTCCTGCCAATGATGTGGGAATTTTGTTATTGATCCCACTAGGCAGTGGGGAGCAGAAATTTTGATTGGGTGGTGGGTAGGGGTACTCAACCATTTTGGTTCTGTTTTGTACTGCTGTTCTGTTATGTGTATAACTAGTGTATAGTGTATGGCAAAAATGATGTGTTTTTTTAAAAATGCTCTACAATTTACCAAATTTACTTTTTGCAAGTGCAAATTTTTTATTTTTGCACGTCATGACGCTAAAATAATACACCCATGAAACTTGTTAACAAAATCACATGTAAGTTACAAAATTTTAAAAAATATTGTAAAATTTCAAACAATTTGCAAAACTTGTGACGAGTTTTGTGCGATCACCAGTGAAAATCACAAAATTTGTGAAAGTATGATAATTGCAAAATTATAAAAAATTATGAAAGTTCGATATTGTGAAATTTATTATTCCAATCACACTTGTATTGCACAATTCATTTTTCTTGCGAAATTCTGTAGGAATAGTATAAAAGAAAAGTTAGGGTTTCACAAAAACTAGGTTTTTTGTGGTTTCCAACCAGTAAAAAATTATTGTCATTTTTTTCAAATCCAAGTATCAGCAATGAGAAGATCGGCAACACTTCATCGACAATGAGTTTTTTTGGTAAGAACATCTTATGGTATGGGTGCCGTTGGGAACGAAATCTGCAACCTATTCTCATCATAGAGTGTATGGGTGAGACACGCAACAATTTTGAGGCCTCAACTCTAATGAACTATGAGTTTTTTCGGTAAGCGTATCTTATGGTATGGGTGGGATAGAAAACCAAAAGTTTGCAAGTTAGCGTTCGATGCGATGATATGCAGAACAATACAAAGTATACTATTTTTCTCTCTATCAAAAATGCAGTGATATGTAGTATTCTTGAGGCCCAAGAGATGAAGGTACCTTTACATATACTCTGTTTTCTCCCTCATCAAAGAGGCATTGAGAAACATCATTCTTGTAAAAGAATAAACTGAATGCAATATATGAGCGACTTTGCTTTGAGAAAGAATAGTTTGAATGAAATCTATGAGCGACTTCGCTTTGTAAAAGAATAGAATGAATGTAACATATGAAAATCTTTATTTTTTGAAAGAATGAAATGAATGCAATAAATGAGCAATGCCATTTTGTGAAAGAATGATGCTTCATTTCTCAACCTCTTTTTTACATCCAGATGACCTGTTTTTGCAAACCCCGAATTATGAGCCCACCTCCAATGATTTTTTTTGGAGAATCTCCTATGAATTGTGGAGTTGAATAAGAAATTTTGTAAGAAAAAAAAAATTGTAATATTAGTGCGATGCTAATAAGAGATTTTGCAATATCAAACTTTTATAAATTTTTGCATGTACCTTATGAAATTCATTTTTTATTTAAAAAGAATGAAAAGAAATTCACATGGACCTTGTGAAATTCTTTTCTAATTTAAAAAGAATGAAAAAAAATCTGTATACACCTTGCAAAATTCTTTCCCGATTTAAAAAGGATAAATTAAAATTCACATGTAATTTGCAAAAAAAAATCTAATGTGAAAGATCACCATTTATAAACACATCTTCATTTCATGTTATATATATATTATATACAATTAATTCTCATAAACAAATTAATCACATATTACATAAACGACACATATCAAATAAAAAACAAAATCAAACAACTCCATTCTCTATTATATACACTATTAATTCTAGAGTTGCCAATCGAGGAAGTGGGAGCGAGAAGCGATATAAAAAGTGAAAGCGGGAAGCAAGGCACTTCTAAAATTTTAAGAAGCGAGAAGCACGAGACGACTTAGGAGAGAACTGAGAAGCGTCTCTAAAGTGACCTAGGAGATGACCTAAGAAGCAAAGAAGGAAGCGACATAGGATTCAAGTGAAAAATGAAAGAAAAGCAAATAAAAATTGAAAGAGAAGCAAAAATATAATTATATATTTTTATTTTATCAAAAAATAAGATTTATGTTATCATTGAAAAAATAAAATATGTATCTAAGACAATAAATAATATAAGTTGCAATTATCTAACAAATGCATCATTTGCAACTTTCAAGCATTTAAAAAATAATATATCAAGAGAAGATCATAATTCACATTCATGTTGCAACCGTTTAACAAATGCATGCAAGCACTAAATAATGCATTAAAAAAACTAATAAATTTGATTAAAAAACATACATTTTTCAATGAAAGAATCAAATGACTTGATTATTGTAAATCTTGTGATCTCTACAATATAGAAAATGAAAAATCAATAAACTTAAAGATTATATAGAGATATGTTTAAAATTTTAAGCTATACGGTTCTAAACTGTAAATTATAAGTTATAAAGTTCTAAACTATAAACTTAAAATTAACATAATCCACAACTTCACTTCATTATGCAAGGTTCAAACTTTTAAATAAAAGTATATATCAAACCAACAAAATATTACAAGACAATGACAAAAAAGTTACATAAAAGTTTCTAAGTTGGACTACTCCAACTACATCATCAAAAGAATAATTAAGAATTCAATAGTTCATTAATCTGTCATCTTTCTCTTCTCATTCAAGTCAGCAATAAATCAAAAACTTTCTGCATTATCATGTGCTTCTTGTCCTCCACGACCATGCCTTCTGCTCCTTCCTTCATTTTCTATAATGAATATGTTATAAAATAAAAATGTTTGAAAACCTTAATTTAAAAAATACATATATAAAAAAAAAGTAAAAATAAAACACATAAGATCAACATACCTTGCCTAGGTCTCTTGCTAAAGAAATGATCAATCCGGCCTTGAGGAACTGATGATCGCTCTTGTATATCTGTAGTTCTACTAGCTCTGTTGGATTGATTTGTAGCCTCTTCAATTTCATTTGTACGTATGATTATTGGAGGTAATGAAGCTCTTGGTTGTGCATCTTTGGGTTTGGATTTAGATTTGGAAATAGTGTTTGATTGTTGTGCACTATCATCCAAATCTCTCAAATGCATGTCCTCTAATCTCAACGTATTTTCTTCTACAATAGAAAGTTCTGAATTAATATCTCATTTTCGACTAGGTCCTTCTTTATAGCGACTGTTGCACCTTTTTATAACAAAAATATAAAATATGAATGCTAATAAACAATCAATGATAGAAAAAAAAATACCAACATAAAAGTACAACACTGTTTAATTATACATGTCAGTCAATCAAAGATTTGAATGAATATACATCAAGGTATCAACACGATCCTCATTGAGCTTATTTCTTTTAACATTGTGAATATAACTATATGTGCTCCACACTCTTTCTGTAGAAGATGTGCTAATAGATTGAGATAAAACCTTAATGGTTAATGCTCTCAACTCAAGTGTATCATCACTATAAAAACACCACAAATTAAGCATCAACATTGTAGGATTCAATGCATCTATTCTTGCTATATTTTGGCTAAATCTTCCACTTGTTGATGCAAAAGCCACAAGTTATGACCTATAAAGTGTAAAGAGCTCTTCATTTCCAGTAGATATGACTTCAAGCGTGAGCATTGCACTATCTAAGATATCATTATCCTTTTCTGCAAAAAGAAATATTTAATAACTATAACAAGAAAATACAAATGAAATATTAAAATAATTAAACTATTAAACTTTAAACTTTATTAAATAGATAAAATAAAATTTTTACCAGGAGAAACTCATTTGACCCCTCCTGATGTTGGGATCTTGGGATACTCTGACTCATAATATTTTAGAATAAGCATATGGGCTAGACTATGGAGAGGCACATTCATTTTATCCCATCTATTTGAGACAATCTTATGAATATTTTCATATAAATCTGGTTGTCCTTTTAGATTGTTTTTAATTTCTCCCAACATGTTGTCCATGCCTTTATACACTTACCAATTATAGAGCCTTCCCGTTCATAAAATTTAATCATCTTATATATGGGTTTTGTAATCAATAATGCTAACCGTAAAAAATCCTAATATTCTTTATCAAGAACAGTTGTTTCTATTGTAACAACCCTTTTTTTTCATAGTTTCATCCATGCATGATTGCTTCCACTCGCTCCATCTATCTGAAATTATTATGAGCCTCAAGCTCTCCCTCACATCAAGCAAGCGCTTCAAAGTAGTATAATATGAAACAAACTTTGTTTTTGCAATCTTTATTAGCTTTAATTTTTCATTGCTTCTAAATATTGATAGTGATTTTGAATAATTTGTGATATACTTCACAATTTCTTTACTCTACAAATATGTTTCTCCCAACCAATGAAACTCATGTGCCAAATCCTTAAAGATCAAATTCAGTGTGTGCACAACATAAGGTGACCAAAAAATATACTTATATGTTTATTTTAATTCTTCAACTGCTAACATGCAATTTGCTGCATTGTCTGTAATCACTTGCACTATATTAGAAGGCCCCACATGTTTAAATTCTGTCTTAAAAAACTCGGCAATGTTTACAGCTGACTGTTGCACATTAGAAAAATTGCTTGCATATAAGAACATCGAGCCAAAACAATTTGATGCAAGTATATTTATCAAGTGTTTGCTCTTGATATTTGTCCAATCGTCTAAGACAATGAAAACTCCAAACTCCTCAAACTTTTCTCGAAATTCATTTAACTCTCTGTGAACACACTCTTTCTCATTGTCAAGCAACGTTGTTTATATTTTTTTATATGATGGAGCTTTATATCCAGGCACTTTACTGACTGCAGATATCATCACTTCCCAATATGGTGATCAAAGCACATTGAAAGGTATGCCATTTGCACATAAAAATCTAATAATTTTAAGATCTACATCATCTCTTTCTACCTTTTTAAAGGTATTACAAATATCAATTGTGTTTCGACTTCCACTAGATGATGTATTCATACTAATAGGCTTCTTCGGTTTATAAATTCTTGATCTCCTCAACTCAAATGCACTTGATGAAATCTTCACTCGTCGAACTTGCCTCTTAATTTTTCTTGTCAATTCTGCACTTTTTGCAACTACAGGATAAAAGGCAATCCGAACACTTTGTCCCTTTGGAGATCCCATGAGATGCGCAAAAATTCAAGTATATGATCCATGATAAATATTTTTGTAGTGCCTGCACATAAAAACCTGGGTTCCACCTTGCTTTCCTTGCCCACTCTTCTTTTGTTTCAATACATGGCGTCATAGGACAATTGTTTTATGCATGCTAGGTGGTTCAGCATTTTGGTCATCTTTAGAATAGTAGTCATCCAAGTTATATTTTTCTTCATCTTCCTCATCAAAACAATTTTCTTTTCTGTTCTCAAACTGATATGGACAATCAGAAGACCCCTTTCCCTTTCTTGCATTGTCATTCCCAACACCACTAGACGATTCATGCTCCAAATTGTAAAAATAATCATCATCGTCATCATAATTGTCATGATCGTAGTTTATGATAATCATTAGTGAAGCAAAGAACAAGCAAATATACCTGCATCATAAAAGTATAAGAATCAGTCTAAAACACTTTAAAAAAGCTATTATTAACAACAAAGAATGGAAAGTGAAGAATACAAATCATTACTCTCATAATTTACCAATTACTAAATAAAAAAAATAAGCATCATTTAAGGAGGTGAAAGATCTATGATTCTATAATATACTATGATAAAGCAGACAAAATAAAAAAAAAAGAAAAAAAGAAAAAAAGAAAGGAAGTTCTTTCAAAAGTTTGCATTTATGAAAAAATGTTAAAGAAAGACAACATAACAACAAAGAAAAACAAAATTCATATTGGCCGACTGTTTCTAACAATAATGATATATTTTTTAAAATTAATTACTATTTAAAACAAAACCCTAAGCCCCTTTAGTTTTGTATTTTCATGAGTTTTGTACAATATCTATTTTGCCCTTATTAAGAAAATATTTCCTTTTAATTTTTTGTTTTTTTCATGTGTTTTGTACAATATCCATTTTGCCCTTATTAAGAAAATGTTTCCTTTGAATTTTTTGTTTTTCAAGTGTTTTTTTTTAAAAGGGCAAACTCATCTTTTACATGTTAAGTGTCTGAAACACGTCCCCTTTAAAGGGGTATGCGTATCCCTTTAAAGGGGTACACATCCTCCTATAAAGCGAAACACATCCCCCTTTAAAGGGAGACACATACCCCTTTAAAGGAGGATACACTTCCTAAATTGCACATGCGCTTCCCCACACATTTTGGAAGCGCCGCATTTTGCGCTTCCGAAGCATGTCTCGGGGAAGTGCGCTTCCCCTAGTCCATAGACGTTTCCAGTAACCCTGATTCATTCTCATAAATAAATTAATCAATAAATCTCCTTTTATATAAACAATTCATTTTTCCTCAAAAAACAAGAATCAAACAATTTCATTCCCTATTATATACATAATTCATTCTCCTAAAAAACAATAATCAAATAACTTCAACTTTCATTGCCACAAGTGCAATGGTGGCCTTCATAATCTTTCATCCACAAGCGCAAGTGCATTCTTCGGTTTTCATTATCGCAAGCTCAACACAATAGTGGCCGACCATTCTACGTAAATATCATAACCAATCCATAATAAAAAAAATAACCTACAACACAACATTAAACTAAATGAGTATTTGAACAAAAGAAGCACAATATTGAAAAAATATTATGTAAACTACAAAGAAGCAAGTCATATACTACTTTATAAATGCATCAAATACTCACACATTACCTTCTAATAATGTTTTTGCTTGTTTTGGCCAAGCTTGTGGCATACATTACACTTGTACGGTATAACCTCCTTATGTTTTGTTATCCATTTCTTCACTTTAGGTCTCTCTGCTTTCTTAATTGGCATTGGTGGTAAGACGTAAATAAAAGTCGGAGGAGAAACATGTGAGACATCATCGAACATTGGATGAAATAGATAGACTGTATACAACTTATCGCCTTAATCATATGAAAGATTGTCCTCGACATGCTCTTTAGAAATCTCGCTAACCTGCCACTCTTTACAAGAGCATTTAATACTCTCAAAATCAACATTGTAGCCATGCTTTCGGTCACAGGCTTCGTAACAATGGTGGAGCTAATGCACTACTACCACACATAGCTTTTGTGCTTCTATCTGACACTCTTTAATCTTTGTAATTACCTCAAGCACCACAATGCCAGTCATTTTCTCCTTGTTAGTTCATTTTTTCTTATAAAGTTTCATCAATATGAAGCTTTTTAATAAGTGAGATTAAGGACTTGTCACGTATGGAGAGAATCCATGCATTAAAGCACCCTGCTATATTAGAGAGTAAGCACCTATACCTTCTAGCGGGAAAATGACTGTTAGCCCAATATATCAGTTTTACCTTTTTCACAACATATTTATATAGTAATTCACTTTGCTAAAAAATCTTTGAAATATTAAAATGATACTATCGCCTTGTGGGTGCTTTGGTGGCACACCACCAATATGCACTAAGTGGTGCACCAAATTTCTTCTAAAAGTTTTCAGTTAGGTGCTTCATGCAATATCCATAGTAGCAGTTGCACCATGTGCGATGGACAACATATAGAAGCCCTTTGTGCCTATCTGAGATAACTATCAACTATTGTTTAACCTTGGGCTTATCATCATCGTAGATATTTATTTGGTTTTTCACATGCCCCAAAAATCATTTTCATAGCTTTTTCGACTCCTTATCCACCACTCTAAATGTTACAGGAAATATATCACCGAAGTATCAATCGTGTGGGCAACCAACAAAATACCCATGTATTTTTTTTTAAAACGTACCATCTACCATAAGAATTGTGTTGAGTCCCGGTATGGCAAAACACCCAAGTCGGGGAAGGTGGGGAGATGAATTGGGTATAAAAGCTTTTCGCTTTTTACAAAAATAAATAACGAGAAATTTAAAGGAACACGAAAAGTAAGACACATAATTTATAGAGGTTCAGTCAACACTGGCCTACGTCCTCTTAGCAACGAGCTCAATTCACTAAACTACTAGCTTAATAATGCTAGTTACCAATACAATCGTTTCACCACTTGTGAAACACCAATGTGAGATTTCCCAGCTCACTATAGCTCAACCCTAGAGCTACCAATACAAGAAATGGTTGAACTAGATCACTCTTTACACAATACAAAATCTAAACACAATAAAAAATAAAAGTGAGTGAACCCAATACAAAAAACCTTAAAAGATTCCAACACAATAGAGAAAACACGAAGAGATAGTTGTTGGAGAGCTTGAATCATGATGAGCTTGAGGATATATGTGATTTTAATAGTTTTAATGTTGTCCTCTATCATCATTTTATAATTGTTGATGAAATAGATCAATTGGAGTACTATTGTGAATAAAGAACAACCTTTACAATGACTATATGGCCATTAAAATCTGTCAGTTACATCCTGGAGTTGACTCTGAACTTTTCAGGGGTCAACTCTTTTTCTCAGAGGGTTGACTCTTCACTTTAAGGGTCGACTATTTAAATCAAAGTTTAACTCTTTCATAACTTCAGCTTCCACATGAGTCAACACTTTATTCTTGATGGTCAACTCTTTTTCTTTGAGGGCCGACTCTTCATTTTGAGGCTCGACTCTTCAATGCATAGTCAATATGTATGCATTCGGTTGCCTGAAGGTTGACTCTTTTTCTTGAGGGTCAACTCTTTGATGCTTGGTAAAAAAGTGTGCATTCAGTTGCTTGAGGGTCAACTCTTTTTTTCTGATGGGCAACTCTTTTTCTTTTGAGACTTGATATTGATACTCATCTAGGGGTTGACTCTTTCGCTTAAGGGTTGATTCTTCTGTACCCTTTTTTGAGATTTTGGAAGTAGACTCTAAAGCTCTTCAAAGGTTGACTCGTGATGCTCAAGAGTTGACTCTTCTTCCTTATAAGCATGTATATATTTTTAAAAGTCTTCATTGAAATTAAGTGATATTTTAGCACCTTTTTAGGGGATTTTTACAACTGAAATTCGATCCTTAAAAACAAAGCAAGATAAAATCCCTGCATATTTGAGGTTCAAGAATTTATCATGAGAGAGTTTTGTAATAATCAAAATTGTTTAGAAGGTCAATCATTTTTCCCTTTTTGATGATGACAAAACTTCCCCAATAATAATGCAAAAAAGAGATGCCCAAGATAATCAAATTCAAAGTGCTTCATGGATAGATATAAACATTGCAAAATTTAAATTCTATTTTGCATTATTCTACTAATATTTTCCTCCTATTTTTGACAATCATCAAAATTTATACCATCCAAAAATGTAAAATAGTGTAAGCAAATATAAACATGACATTGGAATGTCAAAAGAAAATATAAACATGCCAAAAGAGTTTTCAAAAAACATAGTCACATAATACATGTCATTAAGAACTTGGTCAGCCAAAAAGTGACTTGTTAAGATATTACAAAAAAAAATCCCAATCTAGACATGACAAATATGGCACTCTAGGAAGGAGGGGTCCTCTGATTCCTCAATTTCTAGAACTAGTAACTGATATGTACTAGGATATTTTTTATTTCAAGCTGAAATTCTTTTATCTTAGTCTCCAAATCAAAAGATATGATTTCACTGTTCAACTATCAGTTGCCTCATTTCAAATTGATCAGTCTTGATTTCAGCCAACTTAGTCCTCATAGCTCGTATCTCTTCAAGTGTGTGAGATCCGAACTGTGATCTCCACCAATCCACTTGCTCTCGTTCAATCTGTGTTGGTCTTCTTTTTTATCTGGATGTTGATGGTCTAGATGCAGATGCAAGAGTGTAGGGTGTGTTTGAAGCATCCACCTCATCATCTGATTCAGGAGGTGTATCCCCCTCAGCAGATGTTTGTTTCTTTTTTGGAATCCATTGATTACCTTTCCAGATATATCCCATTATGTATAGGGTTCCTTGATAAAAAATATTTGAATACTCCAAATCCTTAGCTTTTTCTCCTGTTAGAGTCACTTCAAACTGTTCTAAGATCCTTGTAATCATTGATCCATAAGGTAAGGGTCCTCTATGTTTGAATGTACTTATAATGTGTTGGAGAATGAACTCAAAAAAATCCAAACGATGACCTCTAATGATGCAATCCAAGAACATCAACTGAAAGTTGGATACTCCTCCAAGATTACTACTAATAGGAAGAAGAATAGTAACAACAATATAGTGGATTAATCGCTAATCCACTCTAAACTTAGTGGATACAAGGTTTCAGTACCCGATGCAGATGGGTTTTCAGTAATGAATCCTACTGCTTCACTTCCACTTTGATCAAACTTATCTAACTTGTCTAATCTCCGATTTATTATATGCAGGATACCACTCAAAATATCTTTATTCACCATAATATTTTTTTCTTTTTACTAATGTGGAGAACCCATTGTTGGATACCTTCATATTCACGTAGAAATATCTAGTTAACATGGGGTATGTGGGATTCTTGATGGTTAGAAACTTTGTGCACTCCATTATTTCAAATTTATCTCTTAATGAAAGGAAAAATTTGTCCATAAAATTGAAATCGACAATTTTGCTATTCAACATCATTCTCTACCTAAATTTTACCTCATATAGTGCTCGATCGACCTTGGTAGGAAAGTATATGTGGTTGTAATCTGTTGGAGTAGCCAAGGTTTCATGAAATCATTTTGATCGGATTTTATGTTCTCTAGTGGAAGGAGAAGCCATCCGTTTCTTGTCTACTAGACTTTTCTTCCTTATTAGATATTATTTCTTTCATTAATCCTTCAATCAACAAGAAGAAAGAGAAAAACACCTTATGATATATATATATATATATATATATATATATATATATATATATATATATATATATATCAAATTAGAAACAAACACTAATGATGATTATAATAATTTTTGGCCCATAACCTAATGTTAGCGTATTCACAAAATCAAAACCGAAATATAAATACATTCAGGTAGACACCATGATGTGATGTGCGGGTGCTCGACGTTCTCTTCAGCCTATCAACGCCCACGATGAGCCTAAACCTTCAAGTCAATAGTGAGCAGGACCCTGAACCCAAATGAAGTTATATGGGCAATAGGCTATTGGCTGCACTCATCATATAGCCCAATCCCTCTTTTTATAATGGGAGATAGGGGGTGGTTCACTAACACCCGGGTCACCTTATGAGTTGGACCCAGACTCTAAATGTCCAACATTGTTCTCATCTGATATAATAACCAAAATCTTTTAAAAAATAACATAAGCTCTATGTATGTCACGAGGGCATTTTGTTCTCACGTGTCAGTTTTTTTTTTTTGCACAAAGTTGAAAAAGACATCGCACCATGATACATCTTATGTCATTAAGAAAATCTTATAACAGCCTTGATATTTTGTACAGCACTGGCCATCATCCGTTTTAAAGTTGTAGTATGGTAAGAAATGTAGATGAAAATAAAGTGAGGCATGGTTGGGTTCAGACGTAAAAATATACATCTGAATCAGGTCCAATTAGGGAATTAGATCCTTACCAAATCTGACTAAACAGATTTGGGTCACTCACATTTATATGTTGAATAGATTTTGATGATCCATATATCAAACTTTAATAAAATGAACATTATATATACGAGTCTGTTAATATCATACAAAACGAAGAAGCAGTTATAAATAGTAATTTTTTTTTTTAAAAACGACAATGTACCATATAAGTAACACTTTTTTTTTTTATAAAAACTATAAACAAATGTCCATACAAATTTTTAATTACATTATCAACTCACATGGAAAGAATGTCAATTAATGCACCAAACTTTTTGCACTTAATGTCCTTTCTTATGCATTTATAATATTTATGATTAATGAAATAGAGATAAAGATATGAAGTTACATGCATAGTATATGGACTAGGTCCTTGTCCAATTTGGATATTTTGGACTTTTACCTGATTGGTATTTGGAAACATCATGAGGAAGGAGCCGTTTAGTTGATTTGGCATGCCTACGAAGCACATACAGGTGCTGGTGCAACAGACACAGATGAAAATGCATTAGATCATAAACAGAATCACTGTTGAACCCTCACGTTGGAACAGTGGATAGTCTATCGAATTTGTGGGTATTGGGCAAAAACCAGGTCTTCAAAACCAAGAAGAAAATTTTGACATTGTTTGGATGACGTTAGAACGGGTTTCTAAAACTTGCTGCCATTTTCCAATTAGTAAAATGGTCAAATTTATTTACCTTTTTTATTTTTTATATATGGCCAGCCATTTATCTGGCCACTCACCAGCTGGAAAATGGCTTGTTATTTTCTTTTTAGCAACCAGCCAATTTTCGATCGATGAAGGATGAAAATTATCGAAAATTTGCTGAAAAGTCTTTCTTTTGTGTTTTTTTTATGATTTTTCAGTCACCCACCAGCCAAATATGTACTTTTCAGACAAATGTCCAACTGCTTCATTGGACAAATGCTGCCTGGACATGCCAAGTGACGTTTGTCCAGGGGGCTAGTGAGTTCCACACCTGGGGTGAGAGATGTGACTCATTGGTTCAATTTTAAAATCAAAACCCGTGCAGGGATGGACTTACGTGTTCCCTCGCCCCGCTCCATCCCTGATCTCTGTTAGTAAAATAATTAAAATACTCTTTGAAGGTTTCACCTCCTTCTTTAGGGATGGCAGTGGACCATAGGGAAACGGAGCCTCGCCCCGCCTCGCCCTGTTTGGACCGGGGATGAAGAACATGAAATGGGGATGTAGGTTAAAATCAAAACCGGTAAAGGGATGAAGGCAGGGATGGAGGGCAGAATTTTGAGACGGCTGGAGTAGAGTCCTTGTCCCCTGCATCCACCCCAGTCTATTGCCATACTTAGCGGGACAGAACCAGAGACCGGTCAGTGCCCGCTCGGGTGAGTCTCGTAATTCAAACCACCGATATGTTCTCTCCTGAAATGAAGGAAACCCACGAATAGGATTAATCTAAGGATCTTGCTCAATTTTTACACATTCATAAAGGGAAAGAGTGGACAAAAAACAAAAGTCAATTTGAAATATAGTTATCATGGTTAAGTAACCATGAGATAAGCAAGATCATGTTGTATGGAAATTGGAAGGGAATACAGCAATTTTTACCAACAATATAGAAAGAGTGAGCTGTTAGAAAATGACATGCTATTTCTTTTTGTTTGTCTTTTTTTTTAACATCCAATCATTTATCAGCCTATGAGTGGATGAAAATTGACCATATATATATATATATATATATATGTGTGTGTGTGTGTGTGTGTGTGCGCGCTTGCGCTTGCGCTCGTTATGCCCCTTAAAAAATCATAGTTTTCGGTATTTTTCTCACATCTAACACCAAAGATGTGATCTATAAGTTTTGTATATAGGTTTTTTCAGTGATCCAAAATCAATGGCTATGAAGGCATTAATTTTTCTCAGCTCATAAAAATATATTTTTTGTTAAAAAACATGATCCAAGAGTAGTCGAATCCCACTAAATCAAGCATGATAAACAAATCTAACAATTTTGATCTATCATAAAACACTTCAAACTATGGTGCCTAATGGGGCAAAACGAGAAAAGAGGGCCTAATATATATATATATATATATAGCACTAATTTTTTTCATACCTTTTTTTTTTATCAAACTCTACTGATGGATCTACACAATTTATTTAGTGAACAACATATCTTGGATCATGTGATTGTAATTATAACATGTAAGCAATTTTTCAAAGTGTTTCAAAAATTAACAGCCAATTGTGCATCAGAATATTCATGACTAGAAAGACAGACTTTACATTAAAAAATAATACAATCCAAGATGCGAACCTTAGCAAATCAACCATGTTGAGTACATACATGAGGTCAAATAGAGTTGATAAAATAAATTACTTCTTGACATTCAGCTAGATAGGGCGGTTAATCTGACCTAGTGTTATTCCTAAATGTGTGTGTAATATAGACACCAATCTCTCGGTTCAGTAACTGATTACACCAGAATCAAGGTCTAAGTTCAATAAGTAACTGATATTAAATAAGCAAGAGACAATGAATTACAAGCAATGGAATGTTTCTAATCCCGAATAGAAATAAACACTATCTTTAATTAACTAAATGTTTTCTAATGGAAGCAAATTCTTTTCAATTCTATAGAGTTATGAACAGCTCTTCTTCGTTTGTTATTTTGTGAGAATTTAATCAACAAACAGTGAGAGCAATGTGGCTAGAAGAGAACTTGAAAAGCCTCTAAGGATTCAACACGTAGATATTGTATTCGTCTTAGACTTGACGCTATCAGAAGAAAATATTATTAGGCTAGAAAAAATAGCAGATTACTAGCAGTAAAAGAAGTTCAAGCAGGCCATGCTAGTGTCTGGTAGGAAAAGCTAGTGCACGTCACCTGGTGTTGGGACATTGCAAGTTCGAATCCCAATGGTTTTGTTGTATAACTGGTAGGGGTCTGCCTAACCCCAGATTGCCTTTAAAAAAAAAAAACAGAGTTCAAGCAGGCCATGCTAGTGTCCCTCTGCATGTGGAATCCTAATCAAGTGCATCAAAATTCAGATCCACGAATCTTCCACCTGAGGCCCCTCTCTTGATGTAATAATGCCTTTAAAGTGGAAGCTGCCCACTTAAAAGAACCACCCCGCCATTCTGAGGGAACAAGCGCTCGTCGTCTCCCAAAAGAAAGAGCTGCCTATTGGCAGCTATTTTGCTCTACTTCATTTTATTTTAAATTGTCGTTTGTTGAAAACCAAAGATCCAATTTCAGTTTACTTGGTCCAATAACCGTCATGATGGGTAGAACGTGAATGCCTTAATGTCAATGTATTGGAAACTAGGGTTGTCAACAGGTCCTAAGACGAATCTGTTTTGAGATACGGGTATCAAGTCTGGACCCAAATCATATCGGGTCAGATATAAGAAAAACCATACCCAGACCCTATAAGGATTACATGAACAAGACAGAGTCTATGCCTCATAAAATAACATTTTTTTTCTTTTTACATTGAAAAATCACGGGACTTAATCGGAAATTGAGTCAGACCCAGTTCTGGTATGAAATTTCACAAGCCATACTGTAAACACCCCAAATTTTCACCCTCATCCAGTGCTTACATTTCATATGTTACTGCATATCATTGCATGCATTCGATATATCATTTCATTTCATTGCATAGCATTGCATCTCATTATCGAGATCCAGAACTCCTGCTTTCAAAATATTAAATCCAGATTCGAGCTTTTAAAACTTTTCTTTTGAAATCAATTTCAAAACCTAGGTTTTAAGTCAATATTCTTGCCATTTTCCAAACCCCAGGATCTTATATCTCGAATTGTTTTTTTTAGAAAATAATCTGGATTCATTTTAAACTCAATTTCAATTGATTTCAATTCTCAGATGAGACCCATTCAGGTGGTGTTGCTTCTGGATTCCTTTATTTATCAAAGATCTCAAAAATTTTAGAGTCCTAGTCGGATCAGGACTCTGTATTTTCATCTTTTTGAATCTTTTTAAAACTCTATTCTGATTTTAAACCAGTTGTGGTCATATCCTTTCTCGTTCTCATCATTTTTGGCCAAAATTTCAGAATCTCAGTCTAATCAGAACTCTTTTTCTAGAATACTAGTTGGATCAGGACTCTTTTTTTTAGAGTCCTAATCGGATCAAAACTCAATTTTTTACTATCCTTTTTACCTGTTTTTGAGAAAACCTATCAAAATCCTTTGTTTTTGGCTAAAATCCTAGAGTCCCAGTCGAATTAAGACTCTTTCTCGGAGTCCTAAGCGAATCAGGACTCTATCCTGATTTCGTCTGTTACTTCTGTTCTTCGCTTGTTTTTAAAATCTTTTCATCTGATTTTCAAAATCTTTTATTTTAGCCAAAATTTTAGAGTTTTAGTCGAATTAGGACTCTTCCTTAGAGTTGCAGTCGGATAAAGACTCTATCTTTCATCGCTATTCTTACCTGTTTGTAATCAAATCTTTCACAGAGAAGTAAAAAACTCAGAGTTTTAGTTGAACCAGGACTCTGTTTGAAGAGTCCTAGTTGGATCAGGACTCTGACCCTGATTTCAATCTTGAGAGAATCTTTCAAAAATCCTTTTATTTATCCTTTTAAGAATCAAAATTGTTATACCTTTATCATGGAATTTTAAAATTCTGAGGTTTTATACAAGAGTCCTGATCGAATCAGGACTCTATTCCAGAATCTTGATCGAATCAGGACTCTATCCAAAGTTTATTTTCTCACTTCATTTTCACTGGTTTTCAAAAGCTTTGTTTAAATCTCATCATTTGTTTCTCAAAAAACCAAAAAATTTTAGAGTCCTAGTCGAATTAAGACTCTTCTTTAGAGTCCTAATCAGATCAGAACTCTGAACCAAACTTCAATTCTATCTTGTTTTCACCTGTTTTTCAAAATTCTCTCATTCGTTTTCTCAGAAAATCTAAAATTCTAAGAGTCCTAGTTCAATTAGAACTCTATCCCCAGAGTCCCAGTTGGATTAGGACTATGTTTTGATTTTAATACTTGTCATTATTTTCACTGTTTTCATAAGTTCTTTCACTATTTTTCAGAAAATACCAAAAAAATCTAGAGTTTTAGTTTGATTAGGACTCTGTCCTAGAGTCCTAATCCTGTTAGAAGTCTATTCTAAAGTTTGTTTTTACTTCCTTTTTCATTCCTTTTCATTTGTTTTTAAAAAATTAGGTCATCTTGCAGAGTCCAGTTAATTCATGACTCTATTTCGGAGCTTCAGTTGAGTTAGGACTCTAACCCTGACTGTATTTTCTGACTTATTTTACCATTTTTGATAAAATCTTTCAAAAACTTCTTCATTTAGCTTTTAAAATCCCAAAATCTCAGAGTCTTAAAGTTTCATGACTCTAGCCCAGAGTCCTAGTTCGCTTAGGACTTTATTTTCAAACCTTTGAATTCCATTTGTTGATTTTAACCCATTTTCAAAGATATTTTCAATCTTTATTTTAAATTTTTCAAAACTTCGATGTGGGGCCCACCCAGTTGGCACCATATCTGGGGGAATTCTGACCTAGTCAGAACTCTATGCTATTTCAAAACTTTCAATCTCAAAGTCTACTTTTGAATCTCTTTTGAAAAACCTCTAATTTTCAAATTTTAAAATCGTTTTTGAAAAATCAAGTGGGGCCCACTCGGGGTGGCGCTACATTTGAGGAAGTCAGGGTTAGACTAGGTTTATTCAGTGTCCTAGTTAGTTTAGAGGTTTAGGAGAATCAAAAATCCATTTTGAAAATCCAATTTTAAATTTTAATTTTAATTTTCAACTATTAGTTTTAAAAGTTTAATTAAAGCTTTAAAAACCCAAATGTGGGCCCACACTAGCTGACGCCACATTTGGAGGTTTTCTAGGACAATTAGGACTTTAGTTAGTTCTTAATTAGGCTAGGGGTAAATAGATCTTAATTTTAAACCTATTTTTTTTTTATAAAAGCCCATAGGGGGGTCGACCTCCCTATCTCTCTCCTTTGGATTTTCTTGGAGTCTCTCTCTCCTCTCCCGCCTTTCCTCCTTCCTTCATTGCAGTTGCAACCTTAAGGTAAAATTTTCATTAACTTTTAGTTTTTTTAATGCTTTTTCATGTTTTAACACCAATTTCACCATTGGAACCTCCCCTTTCATGAAATAAACCATGGAATTACCATCAAGAACCTCAAGATCGGTCCAAGAAGATGATCTAACCCTGTTTTACTGTTTTTCCAGGGATTCTAATCCGTTAGAATCGTTTATTACATTGTTTTTCATCTTCTTAACCAAGAAAACATGAGATTGATCCGTTAAATGGATTAAATCCATGATTTCAAAGGTAAAAATTAATTCCAGCCATGGATTTCCTATGTTTTATTTATTTTTTTAGTATATTAATGTTATTACATGTGTTACAGCATTGAAATTAATTTCATTTTACTGTTTAAATATTTTTTTATTATTTTCATTGATTAAATCATGTTTTATTAGGGTTTCTTAAATTTCTGTGTGTTTTAATCATAGATTGATAAAAGGCATGTTAGTTCATGTTGAAATATTCATTAAATTTTTTTGATTTTTTTATATGTGATACAAGAATATGTCAGTGAGGTTCTGTAAAAAAATCAAAGGTTTTGGGATTCGGTAACCCTGTCAGAAAAATAAAAGATCAAACCGTGATTTTCAATCGTTAAAATCGTTATTGAAATTCATAGGTAACTTGCAGTTGTGTTATTTCTTTTATCTGATATCCTATTCAAGATCCGTAAAGTGCAGTGGCTTCATGTTGATGTAATCTATTCACTATAAATTTTTCTATTTTTTTTGCCTCTGTTTGATATTTTTCTTATGTTAGAAAGTCGGATCCAAATTTTAAAACTTGTTATGTTTTATCAAAACCCTAATCTGACTTGTACTGATCATAGATCTTCAACCGTAGATTCAATTCATGATCTGTAAAAAGAAAAGTTCATTATTTTTTGTCTACTATTCACTTCTGAAATTTCAAAATTTTTTGATTAAGTCTGCAATTTATTTATGTATTTTCAATCGGAAGTACTTGTTTTAATCAATTTTATATTCGTTATATTTAAGTCCAGATTGCCGGAAGAATATCTCCCTCATCAAAGATGATTTTTCCAATATGCAAAAACGATATTCTCTGTATTTTTGTCTAGTTTAGCTATGTAAAATTTCAGGAATTTTCATGGTGTTCTGGCCTTTGATTCAGGTCTAACACTGAAATATGTACAGATTCATAGCCAAAAATAGCAAATTTTAAGATGTTATGCAAATTTCGAATTAAATTTTTCGTCAAAATTAATTTTTTCTGTTTCCAATTCAATTCTAGGGTTACAAGGATTACACATGCCGATTTTTATGAATTTTGGATATCGTTTGGTTTTTGAATAAATCAAATTGCGAAACAGGGTACCCGTAGAATCCCGAAACACTGCAAAATTCATTATTTTTATGATATTTTTAGTTTTTTATGCATAAGTTCATGTTTTTAGGGTTTTTTTATGTTTAGAACCATGTTAGGACACTTCATGGTCGATTTGTTTGTTATTTGATTTTATTTAAATCCTAAATCCAAAGTTTTTACCAAAATATTTTCTTAAAACCGTGATTTCAAGGCCATAGTCTTGCTATCAGGGGCATTTTGGTCATTTGATCTCATTTTCAAAATTCTAAACTCTAATTTTCATATTTCTAATCATACCACATCATCTTATGCTTGATTTATTTTTATTTGAATTTCAAAACCTCATTTTACAAAATATCTTTCTGAAAAACCCTGGTTTCAAGGCCATAATCTTGCTATCAGGGGTATTTTGGTCTTTTTGACCCTAATTTCGAATTTTCAAATCCCATTTTCATATTTCTTCAAATTTATTTCATATTTCATCATTATGTTTATTTCAGGGAATCATGGAAAAAGGCTTATATCTAGCAAAATCTAGTAATTTTCAGATATTACTGGATAAATCTAGAAAAACCGACATTTCTTCACTAAAAAGTTTTCTAGTTTTGCAAGGATATTGAAGACTTTATTTTTCTGTATTTAAATTCAATTAGTGATGTAAATTAAATGTAAACTTTGGAATAAGAATTTCAATTTCTGCTTAGATTGGGATTTGCATTGCATATAGTTTAATTCTGCAAATTTTAATATTTGATGAATGCATCATTCATGCATATTTTTTACAAATCCACCATGGTCTACACGAATGACACGTGCACAAGCTCTTAGGGAGTTAACAAACTCGGTGAAATTCGTATTTATCGCCATAGTCAGAATATGAATGCGACCCAGATTTGTAATCTTCGTATTAGCCACATTCAGCCTACACTCTTAGGCTAACTTCAAAATGCACTGCATTTTTCAAAACTCGAAAGGATTTTCTCAATTGCCCAAAATCAAGTCTTTCAAATCCATATTCATTCATTTCATTCATTTGCAAATTCCAATTCCAACTCAGAGAAATCGATTTTCTCAAAATTTTCTAAGTCTTATTTAGAAATTGATTTTTTCAAAACTCTGAGCTTTTAAATGGTATTTCAAGTATTTTTCAAAGTTCAAAATTTGATTTTCCAAGTCTTAACATTTCAATTTCAAAGTTTGAATTCAGGGAAATCAAATTTTCCAAAGTTACTTGAAATTCCTCAGAAATCAATTTTCATAAAACCTCTAAATTCTTCAAAAATCGATTTTCATTTTCCTCATAAATACTTTCACCATGATTCATGATTTTTCAAGTGACATCTTTTCCAAGAATTTTCCAAGTATTTCAGTTATTCTAAGCAAACATCATGTTTTTAAATTTGCATTTTCAGAAATTCATGGCACATGCTTGATTCTTTGTGTATTTAGGAAATAGATCACGATTTAGACAAGTTGAGCAAGACTAAGCACACAATTGATCCTTGGTTCAATTACCCCTGGTAAAGGCGCCAGGAACGGCTGAACCTCGTACCGACAGACAAGTCTCATTCTTTGGAATTATTCTGCATTTTAAAAATAGAGGTGAGTTATTTTCAAAAAATCTTTTTCAAAGGTCAGTTTGACTTGCAAAAGTAAAATTTTGCGATGATAACAGGTTTGACGACCATGATGGAACCTGTCTTCGCCAGATCAATTGTGCACTTGACTTAGTTCAAATTGTCAAAATTGTGTTCTATGGAATGTCGACTTTTACTTTTTGTTATCATGTGAACCTAGGAGCCTAGACTTGAACCCAACTGACATGGATTGCATGTAGACTAAGTATGGTTTGGTATGACCATATTGAGGAGATATTATTCATGTTCACATAGACTTAGGTCTAATACAACCCTCCTCAATCTAGATTTGATTAAAAACAATGTTTGCTTCTTTAAATATTTCAAAAACTCTACTTCTTTAGGTCTTAGAGCTCTCTGTTTGCTTGCATGTGCTCATGTTTTCAAAAACCACCCCACCTATCTCTACCCGATCTTCATGTTGCTGGGCTTTCTTCCAGAACCATAGTTCGGGACAAAGCCTCACAACTAGGCCACCTATTTGGGTGAACCCCCCCTGCCACGTACCAAGGGCCATAGTCCAACGTATATCGGCAAACACTCAAGGATGTTGGAAAACTTGAACCTAGAACCGAAGAAATTGATTTTATGCCACGTACATTGAGCCCCGGCTTGAGTATATAGGCATAGCATGATTGGACATAGATGATCTGAACCTTAGAGTTAGGATTAAGGTCCTACAGTTATTTCAAAACTTGTGTATCTAGAGTAAGCTTTTAGAGAATATTATATGTACATACTTATTTGTACAAGATGTGATTGAATGTTACTTTCTTTTATTACATTTTCCACAAGTTTTCTAAAATACTGAACGATTTTAAAAAATCCTCAATTTTTCCATCTGTTTCCATATACTGTCTAAAATTCCTGTTTTATTCAAACCCTGGATGATTTTTCAAATCCTCCTTTATTTTTCTTCAAAACTCCAGATGATTTTTCATCCTTTCATTCTTCTGGATCTCAAATTTCCTGCTTCATTTTTATCCTGCCTATAGCTTTTTCAAAATCCTTAAGTCTTATTCCAATTTTCCATGTTTTCCAGTCTGATGGCATCCGATCAAATTGATTCGGTCTTTCCTGAGGGTCACATCTCCTACGAGGTGTGACAAGGTCTTTCCGAACATCAAACTCTCAACACCGGATCCTTCATTCTCTGATGGTATTATTCATGGCTCAAAAACTTCTCTCGTATGTTTCCGGACCATTTGAGCGATTATGGATTGGAGCTGACATCTGCAGTGGGAAAGCAAACAATCAACGACAATTTGATCCACGCACTGGCAGAGCGGTGAAACCCGAGTACTAGTACCTTCTGGTTCCCATGGGGAGAAATGACTTTGTTAATGGATGAATTCTCAGAGATTATGGGATTGCCTAAGCCAACTGGTCAGCCTGGAGATCCATTGGAGAAGCAATTTTTGATCAATGTCAAGGGTCTAGATCCCCGAGACGCTTTAGCCCGCATGACAGGATGCAAGTCTTGGCCATTGGTGAAGGAGAATGGAAATGAATACGTGAACCTGCTTGAAATCTATAGACAGTACGGGACATTTGTCGAAGTCAGCTCCTTATCCCGAACAGCTCGAGAGAGAATCCAACATGCGATGGTCCTATGTACTGTGGGACTGACTCTTCTCCTAGATGGACGAAATTACATATATATTAGGATAGTTCAACTTCTGCGAAGGTGGGTAAGTCGACAGACCAATCGCCTCTCTATAGCCATGGCCGCACTCGCTTTTCTGTACCGAGGATTGACCCGTTTCACACTCGAAGAATCAATTCTAGTCGGAGGGTGCACCTATGCATTGCAATTTTGGTTTCTCCGACATATGCCAGCCCGAGCCAGTTTATTCAGATACAATGGTGAAAAGCTTCTGCCAGTTGCGCGATACTGGTTCTTGATCGACAACCTTCAGGAGGGAGAAGTCGTGTGGGACTATTTTGATCGTCAGAAATCACCTCCCAGATATACTTATGCATACGACAAGGGGTTCAGGCTACTTGGCCCATTCTTTTGCGCATATTACCATCTAGAGCACTGTGTCAGACATTTCTCTCGGAGACAAAAGCACATAGAAATTCGTCTACTATCAGGGATCTTGCTAGAGTTCGATCTCACATCAAATCAGTGGTCCGGAGCATACCATTCTGCCAGACATGGCTGAGATTCTTTTGTTACTCTCACTATTTTTTCTGTTCCTCGAGTGTCTTTTGATTATCAGGAGTGGTGGAAAATTGTTTGTCCACCACCCCTTTGTCAAGTTTATTATTAATAAAATCATGTTTTTCTTTCAATACAATTCCTTTAAATTTTCATCTTGGTTTGACGACCTCGCCTAGGTAACAAGACATATTTCTAGTTGTTTATTTTTCCAAGAATAGCAACACAATTGTTATGACTCCAGCGATGACCCAGTCCCTAGTAATGGGACATCCTTCAAATTGTCTACCAGATATCCAACAAATGTTTCCTATTCAAAAGCCATTTTCAGCAGTTAACCCTCAGTTTTGCCCTGCAGAGAGCATTTGCATCCTTACATGGTTCAGACGAGGTCCGGAAAGAAAACCACGCCAATTCAGCTTATCAGTTCCTCGTCAGCTTCAGTGCAAGAAATGACCTCTTCACAATCTGTCAGAAATGAAAGTCAGCTAGCTAATGATGGCATCGACCCACAGATGTATTCGTTGTTTCAGAGAATGCTGAGTAAGTTATTGTATGAGGAAACAAAGGCCAGCTTAGGAAAAACCCACAATTAGAAAAGGTCAAAGGCCGAACAGTGAAAAAGAATATGAAGATCACCAAAAAACAGAGTCATCATGAAGAAACCTCTGATGAGGCAGAATCAGCGGGAGATACTGATGAGGAATATGAAACTCAGCAGGCATTTAGAAGGTCAACTCAAAGGCAGAGGTCGACTTATAAATCCAGAAATCAGTTTGTTAATGACCCTACTCAGTCACAACTCCGAGACGTGATGAAGATGGTCAAGGATCTGCAGGCCCGCAACAAGGGCAAAAGGGTCTTTACAAGTGAAGATTTCTATGATAGACTGGATGGAGATGATGATCTCGATAATCTTCCCACGAAATTTATCAAGTTTGATGGTTCGAGTGACCCAAAAACACACCTCACCCTATTCTTCGCAGAATGTTCTAGGTTCAGGAGGAATAACCGAGCCTTATTTCTTTGTTTCCCTCGCAGTCTGGAAAGTATTGTAGCGAAATGGTATTCGGAACATATTAACCCTATAGAGCTGAAAGAGTTTGACAAAGTGGTCAATTTGTTTATTGAGCGCTTTTTATTCAATGCTGAGGCCCTCCCGACTCTCAGCCACCTCAGCATTTTAAAGCAGAAGGAAAATGAGAAAGCCAAGGATTTTATTCATAGGTGGAGATCCACTTGTAACAAGATGTGTGATCCAATATTAGAGGGACACGCAATATCTTTGATCCTGAGTAACTTCTCGTAACCCCTAAGGGGACTAATTTCCACCTCTCCATCAAAGACCTTCATAGAACTGACAGAACGAGCCGAATGACTTAAGTTGAGTATGAAAAATGGCTCTTATGAGGGCTTCATGTTTAGCAAGAACAGTGGTCAGCAAGAATCAAGGAAGAAAACTCATTTTACCTACTCTGCTAATAACAACAAGAATCAGAATAAAGGAAAAGCGAAGGACCACAGTTATGAGTCAGGAGGGTCAAATCCCAACAAAAATGATCAGAAGAGCAAGTCGATCCCTCAGTATGATAGATAACCTCAACAAACTCTTGAACAAAGGCTGAGACTTCAAGAAAAGCTAAAGCGTGAAGGGTGGAGTTATAATCGCAAATTTACTCTCCTGGATCAATCCCTCGAAACAGTGCTAGAGTATATGCTTGGCAATGACATGATTAAGCTTTCATAGGTAGTCGATCCGCCAGTAGTCATGAGAAAAATGAAAGAAAGATTCTGTAAGTTCCACTGAACAGTGGGCCACGATACCGAGAATTGCTTTGTTTTAAAGAATATTATTCATGATCATATTGACAAAAACCTGTTGGTGGAAGGTGCCGAAGATGAGAAAATGGGAATGCTGAATCAGCCTTTCTTTCAGCATTCAACTGCAATGATATCTGACCATCCTTTCCAGCCTCAATATCATATCCAACCCTGTCTTAGCAGCGATATCAATGTATAACATCAGGTATTAGTATTGCATAAGGCTCAATCCAATTCTCAAAAGATGGACCTCGTTTCAGCTCTCAGTAAGCTGAAAGTCTCAAAAGAGCCTGGTGAGATATCCTCGGATGTGGCCAAAAGAATGCCATGGTTCCCCAAAAGCTTTATCAAATCTGTTTCTGAAAAAGAAAAACATCAGAAGAGAAGATGGATACGGTGCAAAGACCGATCACTGCCCTCTCCAACATCCCAATTCTTGAGTTGGCACGCGCGTCTCCCCAGCATCAGCAAGTCCTGGATGACTTACTGCGAAAAATCAAGGTTAAGCCAGGCATCACTCCTGAAGACATGGCCCAGATCGTTAATCAAGCCATGACCAATGCTCCCATAACTTTCTCAGATGAGGATCTGCCCAAGCCTCACACATTTCATAATAATGCTCTATAAATTGTAGTGTGAACTCGAGGAATGACTATACCCCACGTGCTTGTAGATGGAGGCAGTAGCCTCAACATTTGCCCCGAAATGTGTGCCAAGGCTCTGGGTATAAAAGAAGAAGAATACACGCCAGATCTGATCACCATTTATGGATTTGACAATCATGGACAGACAACGAAGGACAAAATTTTCCTGGAAATATTTATCAACTATTCTGTTCACACAGTGCTTTTTCACGTTGTCAATGTGCCGCCGACGTATAATCTTCTACTGGGGCGAACGTGGATTCACAATGCCAATGCAGTGCCATCCACCCTACACCAGTGTATTAAGTGGTCTAAAGGCGGCATGATAACTATTGTCCTGGGAGAAGATCCATAAGAGAGGTTGCCTCAGCCTATGATTGCTCGATCGACCTATACTGTTGATATTCCTAGCATCAGGGAGAGTGAAGAAGTTGTTCTTAGCGAAAGTCTGGAAATGTTAAAACTAGAGGCAGCGTCAGAGGCAAAACATATTACAACGACGGTCCGATGGCAAGGGACATATTTCTTTAAGATTGGGGGTCGTCTCGATTACAACACTTTCAAGGGACCATCCTCTTTTCCCGCAATTTGTAAGAACCAAGAAAGAGTTTGACCTGTTACTAAAGCACGATTATCAACCTTTCAAATGCTTAGGCAAGAACGAAGATGGCCGACTAGAGCCAGTGATCCCTGACCATCATTCGAGCAGGGCAAGATTGGGATTCATGGGCAAAAGATCTCACAAAAATACTGTCTTCATTAAGGGGATTCATTAAAAGCTTCTACCATTTGTCTTTCTCTTGATTTCTACAGTTTGTAGGGACAATGTCCCGTTTCAGTTCATTTTAAATGTCATCGTTTCATTTTAAGTCTTTAATAAAACTATCAATTTTCTCGTCTATCTGGATGCCATCTTTCTCTCACTCCTCTGCAATTTGTCTTCAAAATTCGTTGTTCTTATCCTTTTTCATTTCATGCAATTTATGCCATAATGAATGAACTTTTTCTAAAAAGCTATTCTTTTTCAAAATTTCAGAATATCTTCCCAATCAATAAAGAGATTAGTCATCAATTCTTCAATCATATCGAAACCTGGAAAGATTTATCGGATCAAGGCAAAAGCAGAGGATAGTAAGGTCGCAAAACAGCCAGAAGAAGTGGCAGAATTTGACTCATCACTTCCAGAGTCGCCAGAATTTGCAGCAATTCAGAAACAAGATGAACCATCGACCCTAGTTCAGGATCCAACTGAAGACATCAATATTGGTTCAGAGGATAGTCCTAAAATTCTCAAGATCGGTACCAGTCTAAGCACAGATGAGAAGGAAAGGCTCATCAATTTTCTCAAGTAGTACCAAGAGGTGTTCGCATGGACTTATGAGGATATGCCAGGGTTAGATCCTAAATTGGTGGAACATCGCCTCATTTTGAAACCTGATGCGAAACCAGTTAAACAGAAGTTGAGGAAGATGGATCCTCGAATCGGGCAATAGGTCAAAGAAGGACTTGAGGACTTGCTCAAAGTCGGATTTATTCGAGCAATAGATTATCCGGATTGGTTGAAAAATATTATAGCAGTTCTCAAGAAGAATGGCAAAGTTCGAATCTGTATCGACTTTCGTGATCTCAATAAAGCTACCCCAAAGGATGATTATCCACTTCCTAATATTGATCTTCTAATCGACAACACGACAGGGCATGCCATGTTCTCCTTTATGGATACTTCGGATATAATCAAATCAAATTGGTCGCTCGTGACCAATCCAAGACATCATTCACCACGCCATGGGGTACTTTCTGTTATACAATCATGCCATTTGGGCTCAAGAATGCCGGGGCAACCTATCAACGCGCAATGGCCGCCATATTCCATGATCAGATGCACAAGACCATGGATGTATACGTTGATGATATCCTAGTCAAATCCAAGGAGAAAGAAGACCATATCGATGCTTTAAGTCAGGTCTTCAAGCTACTCATTCTTTATAAGCTAAGACTCAACCCTCAGAAGTGTGTCTTCAGAGTTGAATCAAGCAAGTTATTAGGCTTTTTGGTCAGCAAATAGAGGATAGAAGTGGATCCCGCCAAAGCAAAGGTCATCATTGATATGTCACCTCCAACTACTCTCAAAGAATTGCGTAGTCTTCAGGGACGTATGCAATCAATTCGGCGATTTATATCCAATCTCACCATGAGATGTGAGCCTTTCAATCATTTACTCAGAAAAGGAGTGAAGTTTGAGTGGGGACCAGAGTGTCAGCAATCTTTTAATCGTATCAAGAAGTATCTTCTTAACCCACCCGTTCTGAAGCCACAAGAATTGGGAAAGCCTCTTTTGCTGTATGTTTCGGTTAACACTACAACAAAGCAGTAGATTAGCGACGACCACATTCCGTTGCTAATCCGTCGCTAACCATGTTAGCGACGGATTAGCGACAACGCGGCGACAGTATGCTTACGTCGCGAATATTTCGACGCTAACTGGCGGCGGAATAATTCCGTCGCCAAGTCCGTCGCTAATTGCGACGGAATAACGAGCGCTATATTCCGTCGCCAATCCGCCGGTACTAAACGGCGACCACGGCGTGGCGACGGATTTAATTCTGTCGCTAAGCCGTCACTAGATTAATATGAATAGCGACGGAATCATCCGTCGCTAATCCGTCGCAAAAACGAAAAAAAATCAAAAAAAATTTATTTAAAAATTAATTACCGAGAACTGTACAATTTATATTTCCTGTACAATTTATATTTCCTGTAAATAAAAAACAAACCACACAAAAAAATTCATATAACAAGTATCTATAATAATTAATCGTTCCACCTTAAAACTAAGAAGTTTAATTATTTACAATTCAACAATTACAGTTAGGAAAAATAAAAAAAATAGAACTTCTTCAACACAGTCCTCTAATCATCGCCAAGATTTTGTGCGTCTTCTTGTTCATTGTCTTTATCTGTCCCTTCAGCTCCACTACCCTGATTATCGCTAGCAGCCTACACAAGAAAAGAACAGTCAGTATTGATAAACAAAATATAATGAAATAAATTACACACTATATGTGATTCTATCATGTGCTCATGTGTGATCTAAGGCAATAAAAAAACTCTATATGTGATTCTATCATGCTCATATGTGTGCTAAGGCAGTCAAAAAATTGAATATGTGATTATAGCATGTTCATATGTGTTCTAAGGCATATAAAAAAACTCTATATGTGATTCTACCATGCTCAGATGTGCTTTAAGGCAGGCAAAAAACTATATATGTGATTCGATCATGCTCGTATGTGTGCTAAGGCAGTAAAAAAATTGAATATGTGAATATAGCATGCTCATATGTGCTCTAAGGCAGGCAAAGCCAAAAAATTTATATGTGATTCTATCATAAATGATATATAACATGTTCATATGTGTTCTAAGGCAGTTAAAAAACTCTATATGTTATTATAGCATGTTCATATGTGTGCTAAGGCAGTCAAAAAACAGAATATGTGATTATAATATGCTCATATGTGTTCTTAGGCAGTAAAAAAACTGAATATGTGATTATAGCATGCTTATGTGTTCTAATGCAATCAAAAAAACTTTATATGTGATTCTATCATGCTCATATGTGCTCTAAGACAGACAAAAAGTTAAATATATATATATATATATATATATATATATATATATATATATATATATATATATATATATATATGTGATTCTATCATGCTCATATGTGTGCTAAGGCAGTAAAAAAATTGAATATGTGATTATAGCATGTTCATATGTGTTCTAAGGCATCTAGAAAAACTCTATATGTGATTCTACCATGCTCAGATGTGCTTTAAGACAGTCAAAAAAACTATATATGTGATTATACCTGAGAGGGACCTGGAATCGAAGATCCTCTATCCTGAACAGCGGCCTTGATCTCATTTCGGAGAAAGGGGGCGACGGTGTATTGGAAGTAGTTATTCAGTGATTCATTAATGATCTCGCATACATCATCACCGGAAAGAATAGTCGGCTGCTTGGAGCTTATGTCGGCGCAAGAAGTTGGTGAGCCGTAACTGGAAGAACCAATAACTGGTGAAGTGTTCATATTACTCCCAAACCCGAACACGCGACCGTTTTTGGGTTCACCTGCTGCAGTCACCCATGCTGTAGGATCAAATGATGGATGCTGAGTAGCGTCTTCGCCATATCGCTCTACCATTTGTTGCTCATATGCCTCCTACAAAATAATGTTTAAAGTATTCATTAATAATTAATGATAACATTATGATGACTTGCATATATATTGCAATGATTATTAATAGAATTAATACATACCGTTGTCGTTCTCGCCTTCTCTGATACGAAGACTCCCGTGGTCTTCCGTTTATGTGTTTCTACAAACACATCCTTATATGGTACACTGCCTCCTTTTTCTGCTTCCTGCGAAGTTAAATGACAAAAGATTTAGTACACAAATTTGCAACTATACTTATAAAATTAATATTATATATTGATGAGTTACCATTTTCTTTAGGTGGCTCCCAAATGTCTTAGATCCACCTGTGTGTAGATGGGCTTCGGGCATCTTCGATCGATTTTGTGAAGCCTTCGCAGAGCGATTTTTAAATGCATCTCCCGCCCACATATCGCACATTTCATCCCAGTAATCTCTCCTGATAGTAATAGGACCATGGCCCTTCCACAGTAATGGATCATCTACTACGCCAGATGCTTTTTTTGCTGCAGTCTTCATAGTGTGCAGCATGTCTGCAAATCGATTGGCAGCCACCTTCTGCCACACCTTCCTTGCATCATTTTCTTCCACCGTAGTTGCAAAGCGATTCGAAGCCTACAAATATTTTCAGAAAGTTAGTAGACATTGCTTAAATAAATTAAATATGAAATACATTAACTATGAGGAACAACTGTATACCATGAATGAGGACCACAATCTGTCTAATACCTCCTTTGGGTACTCTTTCCATTGAGCAACTGGTCCTGGTAGATGTTGAAGAAGTGAATTCCTAATCTCCCGTACTACTTCTTGTGGCTCAAACCTCGTGCTGCACATGAATTGTTACACAGTAAATATCAATATAAAATATTTAAAAGATATGCAATAATTGAAAACAAAATACTTACGGTCGATTATCGATATACACTATTCGAATGAGTCTTCTTGTGCCAGCCTGAGAAGACCCTGTTTCCTGTGTTGGCTGTTGACTTGTGCGATCAACTGGTGTAGGTGGGTCGTGTACAGGCGCAACATCATCTGTAAAAAAATACACACCAAGTTCTCAGAATGTGCATTTGAACTAATCAAGCATCTAATTAGTTATATGATATACCTATCACAGGAGCCCGTGAAGATGAAGGTTGAGCCTGGCTACTACTGGATGAGCGACCACTATAACCTCCACGAACCATATTCTAACAAATAACATATGTCATACAATACATTCAAATAATTCACATCAAGTATTACAATGCATTCAAGTCATTCACATCAAGCATTGCAATGCATTCAAATAATTCAAATCATTGACATCAAGTATTGCACTAATTCAAATCGTGCACCACATTCACCCGTGCATCAAAATCGTTTCTAAATTCTTCTCCATGAAACGCCCAGTTCTGATAATCACTCACAAAACCCTTCCTGTATAGGTGATGTCTAACGCCATGAGGTTCTACAAATCGATTATTCTTACAAATCTTGCAGGAACACCTAATCCGACCTGTGGGATCTACCGTACTGACACTCGCCGTTGCAAATTCAATAAAACTATCGACACCATCCATATATTCATGCGATAACTCATTGTCCACTATCCTACGGTACATCCATTCACGGTTTGCAGTCATTCTGTCGTATGATGTTACGAATAGTATCCTAACGAATTAAGAAAAAACAATCAGAATGCGACGATGAAGAAAATATCAAATTTATCATGCAATATACTATGTCAAACAATAACAAGAATTTTGATGCATGCATTGATAACTTAATATTTTCATGTGCAAACTATTAATGACATGATACAATCATTTGAAGCATGCTTTTATTATAAAATTTCACATGGAAGTCAAAATCAAATTGAAAGTAACTACATGCAAGCATGGATACAATTACATCAAACATTGCAATACATCATAATCATTCATATCAAATAAATGACAAACATGTACCTGCAGCAAACACACTTCAATATCTCACTAACTACTACCATGCTTAGCATGGACTCCGTACTCCAAAAATAAGAACACTTCCATATTTCTACATTAAAATCATGCTCAGCATGATCTCCGAACTCCAACAAAGCAGTCCTAGATATCAACAACTAAGTGAGTGTGTAAACAATAAAGTGCTGCATTCAATAAATTAAATAACATGTGATACGTTTGCATCACTTACTCACCACGGGTATTTACCCGATTTGCATTGTTTTTGTCATTTACTTACCACAGGTGGCCGAGCACGAGTTGGTTCCGTTGAAAAATCTGCACAAAAACAAAACAAATTAAGTAACAAACTAACTAATCATGAAACAAGATGAAACACTAACTAAAAAAATTAAAACAAATTAAAACAACTCTAACTAATTGAAAGAAGAGAAAAGAAAAATAGTATATATGTTAAGCCAAATCTAACTAGAAGATGCTAATTTAACAAACCAGCTATAACATGTTGAACCAGTCGACTAACATAAAGTCATAGACAATTTCTAATCTGAACTACTTAGCAAAGGAATAGTAAATCAATCAATTAGTTTACTAGAAAAGATGTGAACTCCGTTTAACCACCACTATCATAAAGAATTCAAACAGCCCTAATCTAACTAACTGATTGTGAGAACATTAAATACCAATCTATCTAAGAAAAATATAATTATAAAAGACTAATAGATTGAAATACTCTAACTAACCAGATTTCAAGAAAACAAATTGAAGTAAAACTAACTACCAGTAGACATTAACAAACTAACAAATTGAACAACATGGACAACTTGTATATATACATTACAAAAAAAATTTCAACTTAAAATCCATATGGACAACATATATGCAAACTACACTTAAAACCATATGGACATCTTATATACACATATTACAAATTTTTTTTCAAGCTAATCACATGGACAACATAGGGATCACATAATAACTTTTTTTTTTTTAAAAAGAGATCACATGGGCAGCATAGGTATCCATAACAAAAATTCTTTTCAAAACAGATCACATAGGCAACGTAGGTATCTCATAACAAATTTTTTTTCTTCAAACAAACACATAGGCAATATAGTATTCCTACTAAAGATTTTTTTTTCAAACTGATTTACATAGGCAGCATATGCATTAAAAAACAGATTTTTTTGAAACCAATTCACATAGACAGCATAATATATCTCATAACAGATTGTTTTTTTCAAAAGCAATACACATCGGCAGCATGTTATTCCTACTACAGATTTTATTTTTCAAACGATTCATATAGGCAGCATAGGCATTCAAAAACAGAATTTTTTTTTGACAAGTCACTTAGGCAGCATAACGCAGGGGGTCGACCCCCCCTGCCGGAAAGCACGGCAGGGGGTTAAACCCCCTGCCTTTCCGGCAGGGAAGGGGGTTAAACCCCCTGCCGGAAAGGCAGTTCCGGCATGGGGGGTTGACCCCCTGCCGTGCCTTTACGGCAGGGGGGTCGACCCCCCATGCGTTTCCGGCAGGGGGTCGACCCCCCATGCCTTTCCGGCAGGGGGTCGACCCCCCCTGCCGGAAACGCAGGGGGTCGACCCCCCCTGCCGGAAAGCACGGCAGGGGGTTAAACCCCCTGCGTTTCCGGCAGGGAAGGGGCGTACCCCCTGCGTTTAGAAGAAGAAGAAGAAGAAGAAGAAGAAGAAGAAGAATAAGAAGAAGAAGAAGAAGAAGAAGAAGAAGAAGAAGAATATTACCTGCGCTTCGCCGGACGGTGGCAGAAGGTTGACGGGGAGCGGCAGCTGGCGAGCGCCGGCTGGCGAGCGGTGGACGGGGAGCGGCGGCTGGCGAGCGGCGGTGGCCGGACGGTGGCGAGAGCCGACGGGCGGCGGGAGGGAGCAATACAGCGAAACAGGGAAAAGAGAAAGAGGGATGGGATTAGGAATTTACGCGACATTTAGCGACGGCTTAGCGACGGAATTTTTCCGTCGCTAAGCCGTCGCGAAACCAAAATACCAAAAAAGCGACGGAATATATTCTGTCGCTACTCCGTCGCTAATTAGCGACGGATTAGCGACGACAGAGTTCCCTCTCTAAATCCGTCGCTAAAATGGTGTTCTTGTAATAAAAAGTAGCGACAAAAACATGCAGTCGCTAATCCGTCGCTAAGTAGCGACAGATTAGCGATAAAAGTCGTTTCCTCGCTAATCCGTCGCAAATTAGCGACAGATTCTATCTCTAGCTAATCTGTCGCTAAGTAGCGACGGGAAAAATCCGTCGCTAATTTCCGTCGCTAATTAACAATTTTCTTGTAGTGTAACCAAGTCGCTTGCGGCGGATTCTTAGCACAATACGAGGAAGGCAGTCTGATTGAGCATGCCATCTATTATGTAAGCAAGACTTTTATTGACTACGAGAAAAAGTACTCTCAGATGGAGAAGACATGTCTAGCACTGGTTTGGATGTGTCAGAAGTTGAGACATTACTTGTTAGCATCAGAAGTCAAGATTTTCTCAAAACTTAATCCTCTCAAGTACATTCTCGAACAACCATTTCTTAGTGGACGGATTGCCAAGTGACAAGTCCTTTTAATGCAGTATGACTTGGAATATGTTTCTCAGCAGTCAATTAAAGGTCAGGCTATCGCCGACCAGTTAGCTGATTTTTCTTTGACAGAAAATGTGAAAATAGAAGATGATTTCCCTGATGAACGCATCCATAATATTCAACAGTCTCCAGTTTGAAATCTATTTTTTGACGGTTCCAAGAACATGGCTAGCATAAGAATTAGAATCTTGCTGATCACACCAGAGAAAGAGATGATCATTTTCTCTCTAAAACTTGATTTTCAGTGCACTCATAATATGGCTGAGTATGAAGCTTTAATACAAGGTATGAGAATTCTTCAAGACTTCAATGTTAAGAGAGTACACACTTTCGGTGATTCATTGCTCGTCGTCAGCCAAGTCAAAGTTGAATGGCAGGTAAAAGACCAAA
Organism: Nuphar pumila; assembly: GCF_984573655.1. NCBI lineage: Eukaryota > Viridiplantae > Streptophyta > Magnoliopsida > Nymphaeales > Nymphaeaceae > Nuphar > Nuphar pumila. Next base: position 52,213,854 of record NC_143262.1, on the reverse strand, counting down.
AGTTGTTTCCTTATCAAAAGATCATTCTAGCCCTCATCAATAATTTTGATGAATTTCAGCTTTTCCATATCAAAAGAGAGTTTAATCAAATAGCTAACGGTTTGGCCAGCCTAGGCTCCATTATGTCTTTCAGAAGCAGAGAATTATGTCGTTCTTTTGAAATCGACAGACTTGACCAACCTGCCTTCATTCCAATAATGTAAGTTAACCAGGTGGAACAGAAGAAGAAGCCTTGGTACCAAGATATTAAAAATTTCATTGAAACTGGTGAGCTTCCACCAGAATTATCAAAGAAGGAGCAAAAAGCGATTCAACATATGTCTGCTCGTTATTTTATTCTTGCCAATGTTCTTTATCGTTGTGGGTTCAGTTCTGAGTATTCCAGGTGCTTAGATGAAGAAGAAGCCAAAGAAGTCATGCGAGAAGCACATGAAGGCATTTGCGGTGGTCATGTTGGCTACCAAACCCTTGTTAAGCAGATCATTCAAGCAGGATATTATTGGAAAACCATGCAGCAAGATTGCTATCTCTTTGTAAAGAAGTGCGTTCAGTGTCAGGTGCACGCACCTTCCATTCATGCGCCAGCTACATACTTGCAGTCTGTCGTGTCTCCATGGCCTTTCTCTATGTGGGCCTTCAACGTTGTAGGTCTCATCACTCCTTCCGCTTCCAATGGTCATAAATATTTCCTTGTCGCAATAGAGTATTTCACCAAGTGGGTGAAAGTCATCACTTTGCGTATAGTGGAAGGTCGACATGCGGTCTCGTTCATTCATAAGAATATTCTTTGTCATTTTGGTATACCGCATGACATCGTTTCAGATAATGGTACTCATTTCAAGAATGAGAGAATGAAGACCTTTTGTTTGAAATTCAGAATTCATCATCATTTTTCGGCTCCTTATTATCTCCAAGGAAACAGTCAGGCAGAAACTACAAATAAAAGTTTGATCCGCATCTTGGAAAGAACCGTTGAGATGGGTCGTGATTGGCACAACAAAATTCATGATGCACTTTGAGCATATCAAACCACCATTCGAACCCCGACCAATGCAACTCCTTCCGAGCTTGGGACCGAGGTGGTGTTACCTCTTCATGTTCAAAAATCCGCTCTTAAATTTGCATCTCTTCTAGAGCTACCACTTGACCAATATCAACAACAGAGATTGGTACAACTGGATCTACTCGACGAGAAAAGACTCAAAGCAGCAGAACATGCCCAATCTTATCGTTAGAGGATAGCAAGGCAATATGCCAAGTCAGCCATCGAAAGAAGATTATAAGTTAATGACCTGGTCCTTAGATCAACAACTCACCTCAAGCATCATCCACGTGGCAAATGGTCACCAAACTGGGAAGGACCCTACATGGTGAAAGAAGCATTACCACATAATTCATATCGTCTGATTAATGCAGACGGGGTAGAATTACCTGATCCTATCAATGCCCGACATTTGAAAAAATTCTACACTTAGAAAACTTCTATTCTATCGTCTGTATTCCTTAATGAATTTTCTCCAATAAATTATCAATTATTCTTTTATCAGAATACTCCTTTTCCCTCCAGCATACACTGGGACATTTTTGTTATAAATTTGTCTTTTATTCAAAACACCGTGTGTACAAGCATGATCAAATAAAATCTTTCATCATTTGCTTATTCACATTCATTCGCATTTACTCACATAATATCTACATTCATTTGCATTTGTTTGTATTCGCTTGCGCCCATTTTGCATCTGCATCAAGTATCCATTCAGGATAAGGGATAAATCCTGAGACTCGCGGCATTGGTCTAGGTCATCGTGAGGGTGAAGATTGAAAATCTCACATCACAATCATCAAGCGCTTTCTAAACACCAATCCTTTTCAAATTCGACCTTCGGGTTGAGTCTTTTATCGAAATCGTTTTTACCAGTCAACCTTCAGGTGAAGCCTACTTCCTGAATCCAGTTTTCACAGATTGAACTTTCTAAAGCCGGTTTTTACTGGTCGAACTTCTTGAATCCAGTTTTCACTGGTCGAACTTCCTAAATCCGTTTTTTACTGGTCGAACTTCCAGAATCCAGTTTTCACTGGTCGAACTTTCTAAATCTGGTTTTTACTGGACGAACTTCCTAAATTCTGTTTTTACTGGTCGAACTCTCTAAATCCATTTCTTACTGGTCAAACCCTCTAAATTCGGTATTCACTGGTCAAACTTTTTCAAAACCCAGTGTTCGTGCTAGTACTTTTTAAAATCCAATGCTCGTACTAGTATTCTTCAAAAATCTGGTGCTCGTGCTGGTACTTTTCTAAATCCTATTTTACTGGTTAAAACTCTTAAATCTGATTTTGTTTTCTACCTAGTCAATGTTTCCAAACCCAAATTATATTGGTCTAATTTTCTTTCCTTCAAATGTCTTGAATTGGTCTAGAAGATCCAAGTTCCGACTCAAATTTTCTTCCAAATCCAATTCAGAATTGGTCTAGAAAATCTGAGTTCTGACTCGATTTTTCTTTCAAATCTAATTCATCTAATTTTCTTTCCTTCAAATGTCTTGAATTGGTATAGAAGATCCGAGTTCCGACTCGAATTTTCTTCCAAATCTAATTCAGAATTGGTCTAGAAAAAATCAGAAGTTCTGACTTGAATTTTCTTCCAAATCCAATTCGCTTACCTTTCCTTTAAAAGTTTGAACTTCTACTTAAACTTTCCTGCAAATTTAGCAATTGGTCTAGAAGATCCGAGTTCCGACCCGAATTCTCTTTCAAAATCCTATTCATCTAGTCTTTCCTTGAAGATTTGAATTCTGATTCAAAGCTTCCGACCGAACCCAGTTTTCCACCGGTCTGGTTAAATCCAATTTTCAAATTGGTCCTTTTATGAAATCCAACATCGCCTTGGTTGCTTTACCAAATCTTGTATTTGTATTGATAATCTTTCAAAAATCCAGTGCTCGTACTGGTAATCTTTTAAAATCCAGTGCTCATACTGATAATGTTTCAAAATCCAGTGCCCTTACTGGTAATCTTTTAAAATCCAGTGCTTGTACTGGTACTTTGTCAAAGTTCAGTCTTCATACTGGTCGCAACATAAATCTCACATTGGGGTTCAGACTCGATGTTAATCTTCAAATCTGTGAATCAAACAATCTTTATCAGACCTTTGGGTCACTCAGTTCTGTTAATCTAATCTTCAGGTCACCAAACTTGTCAGACCTCTGGTCATTCATGTTATCAAGAAAACTTTTAGGTTATCAAATTTTATCAAAGTTGATCATGTTTGTCCGACTTGCAAGTCATATCCTGCAATCATATCTTTCAAGATTCGACCTTTAGGTCGAATTCGTCCGCCAATTAGTTCAAAACCAATTATCAATCTTTTCTCTTGCGAGAGACCCTTTTTCCAGAGAGAGTTCGAGAGAGCTCGTTCTTTTCACATGACTTTATTGTTCGTTCGTTGAACCCCTTTTTCTAGGGAGAGTTTGAAGGGACTCATGCTTCACAAACAGTTTGCAAAACAATCTTTATTGTCACACAAGAAATCCTTTTTCCAGGGAGAGTTTCGACGGAAGCTCGTCTTTCTTGTAAACCTAAATGTCTTTTGTTAGGCCACCCCCGTTATCGAGGACCCTTTTTACAGGAAGAGTGTGATGGACTCGCTCCTCTATGATATCCTTCCAACCTTTGTTAGTGACCCCCTTTCCATAAGAGAAGCCTAGAAGTAGGGAGTTTTGATAAAAACTTTATTTCTCTTCGAAAGTTCATTTTGCAAACACATCCTCTCCAGGGAAAAGAGGAGTATTTTTTTATTACCTGTTCAGGTAAGGGTCAAGCCTGAGTCTCTCCTTTGGGGAAAGGAGAGAAGAATCTAGCCACGGATGTGTCATTTAGACCTCAAGTGATTTCACAAAAAGAATTACCTCAGATTACCTTTAGTATTACTTCCAAAAAGAGTGAAGCTTTTGCGAAAAAGGATTAAAAATCTAAATTTTTTCTATTGACCAACCAAAGGGATGAAGAATAAATCCTCGATATGGCCAGCAAAGAAGATTCAATGTTGTTGCAAAGCTATAAGTAATCGATATTGATTGCAGTCAATGACACATTTTAAAGATCATTCTTGCAAAAATAAGGCAGTCGAAATATCCTAGGTGATACAGAAAAATCCATTCAATCTCCATCTCTCCTCAATCACCTAAACTGCAATTAAATATCTGCAAAATGGATCTCTCAAGGTGAAGATGAATTATGCGAGTTAGACCCCCGGGGCCAAAAAAGTTTTGGATCATCTCCGAGATGAAAGAGTTTGTGACGGATCCTTCCAAAGAAAGTTCAGAGCACCGTCAAGATGAAGGCAACTACGATGAGCCTCTTGACAAACCCTAAAAGATATTTAATTTTAGCTATCATAAAGAGACCATCAACCAATGAGCCAATATCGTCAATATAATTCCTGAGGCAAAGAAGGATCCGAACATCTCCAAGATGAAGGAGTTTGTGATGTACCCTTCTAAAAAGAGAGAAAAAGCTAGGACATCTCCAAAATGAAGGATGATGTAATAAACTCCCCAGAAACCCAAAAAGCTGTAATTCTGTAAAAAAAAAAAGAGTACAGGCAAAAAGATCATTCTAAGAAAAAAAACCCAGGATATCAAACTGCCGAATCTACCAAGAATCTTCTTTAATTTTATGAAATTCTTCTATCAATATCCTTTCACCAATTGCTTTCACAATGAGAATTTTTTCTTTTCCTTTCATATCAAGGAAATTGATAGCCTCCTTAAAAGAAAGTCAATTGCAAGCAATTTGAATTCAAATTTTGATTCTACGAAGTTAAGTCCAGTTGGAGGTAATACTTCAGGTAGAAAAGAGGGAATATTTTTCACATAAGTACTTACATTTCATCAATTATCCTTGAATTAACTACAAATTTTTATCTTATTGGCAATCTTTTCAAGTTATCTTGACATGAAGTGAGAGCTTGATGTCTATTTTAATGTATCCAGGCGTTGTTTTTATCCCTTTTTGGATCGGATGACGGGAGTTGTCCAAGATCCTTCCCTTCTTGTTTTGATCTGAGTGTCTCGGCTCTCAGATTTGCACACTTCTCTGTGTTCCCCACTGTCCCACCATAGACAGTTCCCGTTCAGGTTAAGGGTTAAACCTGAATTTTCTACAAAAGGCCATCTGTCTTAAAAGCCATTTTCAGTCTCAACAATGAGATGCCCAAGATCAATCCCTTTTCAAGCTTTAGGAAACCCCCTTTCTTCCTTTTGCAAACCCCTCTCAGATTTATTGTGCAAAATTCGAAGGTCCCATCATGGTTTCTTCATTTGAAGATTTCGTTTGTTGTCCCCTTTCAAGTTAAGGGTTAAGCCTGAGCCTTGTTTTTCCATGAAATATCGTCCCCCTTCGGGTTAAGGGTTAAGCCAGAGCCTCATTTTTCCATGAGGTATCGTCCCCTTTCAGGTTAAGGGTTAAGCCTGAGCCTCGTTTTTCCATGAGGTATCGTCCCCTTTCAGGTTAAGGGTTAAGCCTGAGCCTCGTTTTTCCACGAGGTATTGTCCCCTTTAAAGTTAAGGGTTAAGCCTGAGCCTCATTTTTCCACGAGGTATCATACTCTTTCAGGTTAAGGGTTAAGCCTGAGTCTCGTTTTTCCACGAGGTATCGTCCCCTTTCAGGTTAAGGGTTAAGCCTGAGCCTCATTTTTCCACGAGGTATCGTCCTCTTTCAGGTTAAGGGTTAAGCCTGAGTCTCATTTTTCCATGAGGTATCGTCCTCTTTCAGGTTAAGAGTTAAGCATGAACCTCATTTTTCCATGAGGTATTGTCCCCTTTTAGGTTAAGGGTTAAGCCTGAACCTCGTTTTTCCACGAGTCATCGTCCCCTTTCAGGTTAAGGGTTAAGCCTGAGCCTCGTTTTTCCACGATGTATCATCCCATCCAGATAGGGCCAAGCCTGAGCCTTATTTTGGTGAGGTGAATCTTCTTCTTTATTCTTCATTCCATATCTATCATTACCATCAGAGCCAATTCCTTTATACTCGGTCAGATTCTCCTAACTGGGGCATTTTTTATAGTCCAAATTTGGTGTGTTTTTCTTTGCCACAAAGTTCGGCCTTCAACCGACTTAGTAGCAAAGAGGGGCATCTGTAAACACTCCAAATTTTCACCCTCATCCAATGCTTACATTTCATATGGTACTGCATATCATTGCATGCATTCAACATATAATTTCATTGCATTGCATCTCATTATCAAGATCCAGAATTCCTGCTTTCAAAATATTAAATCTAGATTCGAGTTTTTAAAACTTTTCTTTTGAAATCAATTTCAAAACCTGGGTTTTAAATCAATATTCTTGCCATTTGCCAAACCCCAGGATTTTATATTTCTAAATGTTTTTTTTTAGAAAACAATCTGGATTCATTTTAAACTCATATTCAATTAATTTCAATTCTCAGATGAGACCCATTCAGGTGGTGTTGCTTCTGGATTCCTTTATTTATCAAAGATCTCAAAAGTTTTAGAGTCCTAGTCGGATCAAGACTCTATATTTTCATCTTTTTGAATCTTTTAACAACTCTATTCTGATTTTAAACCAGTTGTGGTCATATCCTTTCTCATTCTCGTCATTTTTGGCCAAAATTTCAGAATCCCAGTCCGACCAGAACTCTTTTTCCAGAATCCTAGTTGGATCAAGACTCTTTTTTTTAGAGTCCTAATCGGATCAAAACTCAATTTTTTACTATCCTTTTTACCTGTTTTTGAGAAAACCTATCAAAATCATTTGTTTTTTGGCCAAAATCCTAGAGTCCCAGTCAAATTAGGACTCTTTCTCGGAGTCCTAGTCAAATTAGGACTCTTCACTTGTTTTTAAAATCTTTTCATCTGATTTTCAAAATCTTCTATTTTAGCCAAAATTTTAGAGTTTTAGTCGGATTAGGACTCTTCCTCAGAGTTGCAGTCGGATCAAGACTCTATCTTTCATCGCTATTCTTACTTGTTTGTAATCAAATCTTTCAAAATCTTTCAAAGAGAAGTAAAAAACTCAGAGTTTTAGTTGAAACAGGACTCTGTTTGAAGAGTCCTAGTTGGATCAGGACTCTGACTCTGATTTCAATCTTGATAGAATCTTTCAAAAATCCTTTTATTTATTCTTTCAGGAATCAAAATTGTTATACCTTTATCATAAAATTTCAAAATTCTGAGGTTTTATCCTAGAGTCCTGATCGAATCAGGACTCCATCCTAGAGTCCGGATCGAATCAGGACTCTATCCAAAGTTTATTTTCTCACTTCCTTTTCACTGGTTTTCAAAAGCTTTGTTTAAATCTCATCATTTGTTTCTCATAAAACCAAAAATTTTCAGAGTCCTAGTCAAATTAAGACTCTTCTTTAGAGACCTAATCAGATCAGGACTCTGAACCAAACTTCAATTCTATCTTGTTTTCAACTATTTTTTAAAATCCTCTAATTCGTTTTCTCGGAAAATCCAAAATTCTAAGAGTTCTAGTTCAATTAGGACTCTATCCCTAGAGTCCCAGTTGGATCAGGACTCTGTTTTGATTTCAATACTTGTCATTATTTTCACTGTTTTCATAAGTTCTTTCACTTTTTTCAGAAAATACCAAAAAAAATCTAGAGTTTTAGTTTGATCAAGACTCTGTCCCAGAGTCCTAATCCTGTTAAGAGTCTGTTCTAAAGTTTGTTTTTACTTCTTTTTTCATTTGTTTTTCAAAATTAGGTCATCTTGGAGAGTCCAGTTAATTTAAGACTCTATTTCGGAGCTTCAATTGAGTTAGAACTCTAACCCTGACTGTATTTTCTGACTTATTTTACCATTTTTGATAAAATCTTTCAAAACTTCTTCATTTGACTTTTAAAATCCCCAAATCTTAGAGTCTTAAAGTTTCATGACTCTAGCTCAGAGTCCTACTTCGCTTAGGACTTTATTTTCAAACCTTTGAATTCCATTTGTTGATTTTAACCCCTTTTCAAAGCTATTTTCAATCTTTATTTCAAATTTTTCAAAACTTCGATGTGGGGCCCACCTAGTTGGCACCATATTTTGGGGAATTCTGATCTAGCCAGAACTCTATGCTATTTCAAAACTTTTAATCTCAAAGTTTACTTTTGAATATCTTTTGAAAAACCACTAATTTTCAAGTTTTAAAATCATTTTTGAAAATTCAAGTGCGGCCCACTCGGGGTGGCGCCACATTTGTGGAAGTCAGGGTTAGACTAGATTTAGTCAGTGTCCTAATTAGTTTAGAAAATTAGGATAATCAAAAATCCATTTTGAAAATCCATTTTTAACTTTGATTTTCAACTATTAGTTTTAAAAGTTTAATTAAAGCTTTAAAAACCTAAATGTGGGCCCACACTAGCTGGTGCCACATTTGGAGGTTTTCTAGGACAATCAGGATTTTAGTTAGATCTTAATTAGGTTAATTAGGCTAGGGGTAAATAGGTAATCCTCCAAAAAAATCCCCCCCCCCCCCTTTAGAGTCCAAAATTTTCAAACTTCCTAATTTTAAACCTAATTTTTTTTTATAAAAGCCCATAGGGGGGTCGACCTCCCTATCTCTCCTTTGGATTTTCTTGGAGTCTCTCTCTCCTCTCCACTCCTTCCTGCATTGAAGCTTCAACCTTAAGGTAAATTTTTCATTAACTTTTAGTTTTTTTTAATGCTTTTTCATGTTTTAACACCAATTTCACCATTGGCACCTCCCCTTTCATTGCATAAACCATGGAATCACCATCAATAACCTCAAGATCGGTGCAAGAAGATGATCTAACCCTGTTTTACTGTTTTTCCAGGGATTCTAATTCATTAGAATCGTTTATTACATTGTTTTTCATGTTCTTAACCAAGAAAATATGAGATTGATCCATTAAATGGATTAAATCCATGATTTCAAAGGTAAAAATTAATTCCAGCCATAGCCTGTGTTTTATTTATTTTTTTAGTATATTAATGTTATTACATGTGTTCCAGCATTGAAATTAATTTCATTTTACTGTTTAAATATTTTTTTATTGTTTTCATTGATTAAATCATGTTTTATTAGGGTTTCTTAAATTTCTGTGTTTTAATCTTAGATCGATAGAAGGCATGTTGGTTCATGTTGAAATATTCATTAAATTTTTTTGATTTTTTTATATGTGATACATGGACATGTTAGTGAGGTTCTGTAAAAAAATCAGAGGTTTTGGGATTCGGGAACCCTGTCAGAAAAATAAAAGATCAACCTGTGATTTTCAATTGTTAAAATCATTATTGAAATTCATAGGTAAATTGCAGTTGTGTCTGTTTCCAATTCAATTCTAAGGTTACAAGTAAACATGCCGATTTTTATGAATTTTGGATATCGTTTGGTGCTTGAATAAATCAAATTGCGAAATAGGGTACCCGCAGAATCCCGAAACTCCGCCAAAATCATGATTTTTGTGATATTTTTAGTTTTTATGCATAAGTTCATGTTTTTAGGGTTTGTTCATGTTTAGAACCATGTTAGGACACTTCATGGTCGATTTGCTTGTTATTTGATTTTATTTAAATCCTAAACCCAAAGTTTTTACCAAAATATTTTCTTAAAACCGTGATTTCAAGGCCATAGTCTTGCTATCAGGGGCATTTTGGTCATTTGACCTCAATTTCAAAATTCTAATCCCTAATTTTCATATTTCTAATCATACCACATTATCTTATGCTTGATTTATTTTATTTAAATTTCAAAACCTCATTTTACAAAACATCTTTCTGAAAAACCCTGGTTTCAAGGCCATAATCTTGCTATTAGGGGTATTTTGGTCTTTTTGACCCTAATTTTCAAATCCCATTTTCATATTTCTTCAAATTTATTTCATATTTCATCACTATGTTTATTTCAGAGAATCATGGAAAAATGCTTATATCTAGCAAAATCCAGTAATTTCCAGATATTACTGGATAAATCTAGAAAAACCGACATTTCTTCACTAACAAGTTTTCTACTTTTGCAAGGATATTGAAGACTTTATTTTTCTGTATTTAAATTCAATTAGTGATGTAAATTAAATGTAAACTTTGGAATAAGAATTTCAATTTCTGCTTAGATTAGGATTTGCATTGCATATAGTTTAATTCTGCAAATTTTAATATCTGATGAATGCATCATTCATGCATATTTTTTACAAATCCACCACATGAATGGCACATGAACAAGCTCTTAGGGAGTTGACAAACTCGGTGAAATTCATATTTATGGCATAGTCAGAATACGAATGAGACCCAGATTAGTAATCTTCGTATTGGCAACATTCAACCTACACTCTTAGGCTAACTTTCAAATATACTGCATTTTTTAAAACTTGAAAGGATTTTCTCAATTCCCCAAAATCAAGTCTTTCAAATCTATATTCATTCATTTCATTAATTTGCAAATTCCAATTCCAAATCAGAGAAATCCATTTTCTCAAAACTCTGAGCTTTTAAATGGTATTTCAAGTATTTTTTCAAAGTTCAAAATTTGATTTTCCAAGTCTTAACATTTCAATTTCAAAGTTTGAATTCAGGGAAATCAAATTTTCCAAAGTTACTTGAAATTCCTCAGAAATCGATTTTCACAAAACCTCTAGATTCTTCAGAAATCGATTTTCATTTGCCTCAGAAATACTTTCACCATGATTCACGATTTTCTAAGTGACATCTTTTCCAAGTATTTCAGTTATTCTAAGCAAACATCATGTTTTTAAATTTGCATTTTCAAAAATTCATGACACATGCCTGATTCTTTGTGCATTTAAGAAATAAAACACGATTTAGACAAGTTGAGCAAGGCTAAACACACGATTGATCCTTGGTTCAATTACTCCTAGTAAAGGCGTCAGGAACGGTTGAACCTCGTACCGACGGGCGAGTCCCATTCTTCAAAATTATCCTGCATTTTAAAAACGGAGGTGAGTTATTTTCAAAAAATCTTTTTCAAAAGTCAGTTTGACTTGCAAAAGTAAAATTTTGCGATGATAACACATACCCAGCTTCATATACTAATCAAACCTTTTGGGTCCAACACGGTTTCTAATTAGACCATTTTTATCACCAAGCCCTGACCCTATAGGGTTGGTACAGATCAAGTCTGGATCAAACCCAACCCATTGACACTGGAAATATGATATCACCTGGAACCCCACCTCCGGCTAGCTCTCAATCATGTACCATTTGTAGCATGAAGCGTAATGAAATGGTATGATTTAGAGGTTGCTTAACAAAAAATCAACAAACAATTTTGTATATAAAACCACCTACATGCCAAATTTATGTGTCAAGAGTTCTGGACCTTTTTTCGTCGATAAGTTCAATTAAGCCCTCTTGATTGTCCTCTTAATTCATGAATAAATATCTTTATAAATTAGCACACAAATATCAAAGGAGATTGAAAATTAATTGTTTCTCCATTAAAACAAAAGCTCAATCCACGAACATGCATATTTTCACATCAATAAATCATCTTGGAAGGATATCTTCCATATTATGCGTATGTTATTTTAATGAATAACAGAATTTCATATTGGACCCCTTTTCCAATCGTGTTACATGAATGAATTAAAGTTGATAGATCGCCCTGACTATTACTGATTTTGTACATTTTCCATTTGTTTTGTAGATATTTCACAAGTTATATATATGTATGTATGGTAAATATCGGCTACTAATGAGTAGAAATCATTCTTCAAAAATTTCTAATTTTTTGTAGATCGTGTTATATGAATGTGATCTACATGGTTTGTTTAGTACGAAACTTGCCTTGAATAATGTGATTATTAGGTTTTCAAAAGAGTTAAAAACTCAAGGGCCCACAATTTGAAAAAATTTTATATAAAAAAATCACGTTTTTACATCAGAAAAACATGAGAATCCAAGGATTGATCTTTAGCAAACAAACCATGTTGTAAACATCTCTGTGGTTAGATTAAGTCATTACAACATGCACCAGCTCATTAGTTCTTTATCTTCATTAGTAGCAAATAATTTTCCGTACATAAAGTGCCTGGCTTAAGAAAATATCTCCTAAAAAAAAGTGTGAAAACATGCTAGATGAGTTTTCCAGTTTTTTTTGTTTTATTTGTAAACATTGAACGTACATATGAAATATAATAAAATCAGCTCTTGGAGTGTTTAATTCCAATACAGGTAGGTTTTCACAATGTTTGAAAAATCAACAGTCCAAAATCTTCATAAAATTTCAAGGCTCCAAATATTAATTTTGTTTGACCAAAAAAGCATGACCTAGGTTCCAATTACCAGTAATTCCACCATGACGAACACATCTGTGGCCAAAAATTACATAAAATACACCTTAAAACTTGAAAAAACTCATTTAACATGTTTTCATCGTGTGTGTTCCCATCAGCTTTTTATGGAATGTGGACTTGTATTTTATGTTGTAATATCTACATTTCTAAACATGTGCGCATGCACGCGCAAGTGCAAGCGCAAGCCATTCGCTGGCAGCATCCATCAAAATGGCATCGTTCAGTGGAGTTGTTTTCTTTAGGTCAGAGGGTAAAATTCATTGATTTACTGTTACCATTTGGACGAAGGTGCAAGCTTAAATAGTTTTCGGGCACAACGAGGATAGATTTTGGTAAAATAACACTCTTCGTGAAGGGACCAGGTCACCTCAATCTTTGATAACGTTTTTGTCCAGGTAACATGTTAAAGTAAAGCAGAAATAGTACTTTTGTATGCAATTATATTTTGTAACATATTGATTGAAATTGCATCTTGATTTTACAGTGTTCCAAAATGTAAAAATGCACCATGAGAAGCACATGAAGTGAAATAATATTTGCACAGAAATAAACTATAAAAACTACATAACAGTTTCTCTTGAAAAAGTGACGGATGAAGTTGGGTGTACATAGCACATTGTTCAAGACCAGAACCACTCATTCATGACACGTTCAATACCAGCTGATGGAAATCTTTTTACTCCTGGTACAAAACGCTGCATTTGTTACAAACAAAGGATCTACCGGTAGTGAAAATGAGCTAGAAAGTCATAAATAAAAATACACATTGAATGCACTATGAAATAAACAAAAAGAGTTGTCTATGCCCTCCTCTTGAAAGGTTCGTGCTTTAAAATGACGTACCATTTAATGGATGCAGTAGTTTGTCATATAGCCAATATGACTTATCTTTTGCCCATAAAAGGATTCAAAACTACCATTAATATATGAGATGCAAACATGGATATTGAAGAGGTAGACAATATTGAAAACCTGATAAAGAATTTTAAGCAATAATTAGTAGATGTTGGTTTCATAATAATGCCAATTGATTGAAGGGACACAACAAATTGGAATTCAATAAATGGCCTTGTTAATGTACCAAAACTAGTTGATGCCTTTGATGCTACAACAAATTATAAGTTGGAGTGGGAGAAGACAACACGGTGCAAGCTGTCATTACTTTAGACCATATAAAAAAAGAAAAATGTTAAAACACTTTGTGCAAGTCATTATATTGATCTTGTTCTTGAGAACAAAAGAAAAATGTTAAAGCACTTTATGCAAGTTATTAATTGGTCTTGTGCTTGAGAACGCTAGACAAATATTCTAAACTTGCATTTCAAGTAAAAAAGCTAGAACATATGTACACATACAATGTATGGTCATAGACGGCTTTTTTTCATTAATGAGTTTTTTATTCTGAAAGGCATTGATGAGAAGTTTTACCAAAAGAGAACACATAAAACCAGCAATTATTACTTGTCAAAGGTTTCCCTACTGTGTTTTACACATTGCAAAGCCTCATAAGAAACAAATTGTCAATTTAAAAAAAATACATACATCTAAGAAGCAGCTATCAATGGGTATGTTAAGAATATTAACAAAAGGAGAATTAAACATACAAAAATATGCGTGTTTTTGCACTGGTATGAACTTTACAATGAAGACTTCAAAGACCTAAATCCACAAATTCAATATGGGTCTAATAACTTAAAGAACCCAAAACAAAAATTGAATCTGTATAATTCTGTGTTAACACTCGATCTAGTAGAAGAAAAAGCTTTTTATTCAGGCGTATCTAAAGTAAAAAAGGGGTTGGATATAAACAGACATTTCTACAAGAAAAAGTACGTATCTATTAAAGGCGGAGCTGTCAACAGGTCAGATCAAGGCCCAGTTGGGCCGAACCTGAATGACCAACAGTAGTCACGCTTGGGTCCAAGTTTGGATTGCTATGTCCTTGTTTACATATGAGAATAATTTGTCCTATGTTCTTTTCTCATATACCTGTGACATCGGTAGAAAGCTGCATTGTAAGTATCACACCATATCATACTATACATATCGTTACTTTAGGGGAAAACGATACAATACACACCCATATCTCGATATGGGTGCATATCGTACTTGAAGTAATGAAATGGTGATCTTCCACGAATGCACTCGGAACACTCAAAAGGAAGTGTCTAAAAGACACTTTAAGCAAGACCCATAAAAGGGTAAAAGCGAAAAACCACAAATAAATAATGCAACAATTGAAGTAGACAAATGCTTAAAAAGCATTTGAAGAAGTAAGTTTTATAAGGGATGCACCCCTATTTATACAAGAGCAAGAGGGAGAGCTCATAAGGAGCTCTCCCTTCTAGTCGTTGGACTAGTCCAACGACTAGAAATCTAGTTGTTGGACTAGTTCCAACGACTAGATGTTTGGTTAAGTTCCGGTTGAATCTTAACCAAACTATATTATCTAGTTCCATATGAACTAGATAATATAAAATACATAAAAATAAAAATAAAAATAAAAATAAAATAGAAAATATATATATATATATATATATATGTTACATTTTAACACTCCCCCTCAAACTTATGGTACAATGAGCGAAAGTTTGTCTAAAAGGAAGTGAAATCTGGGAGCTGCGAGAGGTTTGGTGAAGAAATCTGTTAATTGGTATTCTAATGTAACATATGGCAAATCAATGGTGCCATGCAAGTATTCCTCTCTGACGTAGTGACAATCCATTTCAATGTGTTTGGTGCATTCATGGAAAGTCCGATTGTTTGCGATGTAGATTGCACTCTTGTTGTCACAACACATTCGTGAGGCTTGTATTGCTTCAGCTCCCATATAAGCGAGCAATTGCCTGAGCCAAACAACTTTCATTGTAGTGGTTGCCATAGCTCTATATTTAGCTTCAGTGAAGGAAAAATAAACCTTATGTTGCTTTTTGCACCTCCACGATACTAGAGATTCACCTAAAAACACACAGAAACCAGTGATTGAGTACCTATTATTAGGATCACTTCCCCAGTCAGCATCAGTATAAGCAATTAAATCTAAAGATAATGATGCAGACAAGAAGAGTCTGCGTGAGAGAGAACTCTTTAAATATCTAATACTACGTAAAATTGCTCCCATGTGAACGGAGGTAGAAGCATGCTGAAACTGGCTAGTTTTGTGAACAACATGTGCAATGTCTGGTCGAGTGATAGAAAGGTAGGAAAGTGCTCTAACAAGTTGTCTAAACGAAATGGGATCCTCTAGCCGTTCTCCATCATCAATTTTCATTTTAACATTTACTACTTCTGGAGTGTCAACTTTCTTATCATCGGTAATGTCAGACCTGCAAACAATATCAAAAGCGAATTTAGATTGAGATATTAAGTACCCACGAGAGGAATAAGCAATTTCTATTCCTAGGAAATATCGTAAAAGTCCTAGGTCAGACATTTCAAAATAAGTTTTAAGAAGAGTTTTGATATTGGCTACTCCCTGTTTGTCACCTCTAGTGATGATCATATCATCCACATAAAGAAGAAGAATGATAATACCTGCATTAGATTGCTTAATAAACAAGACAGTGTCAGTCAAATAAGAACGAAATCCAATATCAGTCATAACATAACTAAATTTGTCATACCAGGCTTTTGGTGCCTGCTTAAGGCCATAAAGGGCTTTCTCAAGACGAAGAATTTTACCCTTAGGAAAAAACCAGGCGGAGCTTCCATGTAAAATTCTTCAGCAAGACTCCCATTTAAAATGACATTTTTGATGTCTATTTGAAATATAAGCCATTTTTTTTATAGAGGCTTAAAGCAATTAAAGTTCGAACAATGATCATTCAGGCAACAAGAGCAAAGGTTTCTTCGTAGTCAATGTCATACTCTTGAGCATAGCCTTTAGCCACAAGTCGGGCCTTATATCTTTCTATGACTTTGTAGACTCATCTACAACCTATAGGTTTCTTTCCAAGTGGCAAGTCTTGAATGGACCAAGTGTTGGCCTTCTCTAACGATCTAATTCAGTTTTCATAGCTTCAATCCATTCTACATGATTTTTGGCTTCCAAGTATGAGAAAGGTTCAACATAGGATTGAATTAATGCAAGGGCTGCCCTATACGAGGGTGAAAAAGATTCATAAGAGACAAATTTTCTGGGAGGTCTGGAAATTCTAGAAGTCCTACGAAGAGGAGCTTCAAAAAATCTTTCTAACGCACATGGAGGGTGTTGCTCTCCAATTCTTCGTCTTGAATACTGTAAACCAACATCCCTACTGGTTTGGTCTTCACTATCATTTTCAGAGATAGTAGGACTTTGATAATTGTCAAAGTTATATTCAAAATCCTCTTCATTGGATTTTGAAGATAAATCAATTAAAAAAGAATATTCAGTAATATCTTTGGAATTTTCACTTTCAAAGAAATTTTCTTTTTCGAGAAAAGTCACATTTCTTGACACATACAATTTACCATTTTGAAGATCATAGCATTTGTACCATTTTTTATTTTCAGCATATCCTAAACAGGTACATGGGATTGCTCGAGGGGAGAATTTATCGTTCTTGTTTGTAAATACAAAACATTTGCAACCAAACACTCTTAATCTGAAGTAGTCTGAAGCTAAATCATAGAGTTTTTGAATTGGAGATATATTTTCTAAAGAAGAAGATGACATTCTATTGATAAGATAAGTGAGTTAATTCTGCTTTAGCCCAAAACCTTTTTGGCACTTGACTTGTTATTGTTAAAATATATGTATATATATATATATATATATATATATATATATATATATATATATATATATATATATATTTCTTCAAATACACCATAATACCCGATAAGGGTACTTGTTTTTCTTCCTTTTTTATTTTTTGTAATTATTTTATTTTTTAATTTTTAATTTCTTTAAGCCACCTAAGGGGCCCCACCATAGAGTCGTTGGGAGTCCCCAACGGTCACAATTGCCCCACCATAGAGTCGTTGGGGCCCCCAACTGTCACAATTGTGACCGTTGGGGGCTCCCAACGACTCCATGGGAGCCTCTTTTTGTGGCTCTCCTTTTGAGGCCATGTGGCCTCTATTCCTCTCTTTTCTTTTGTATAAATAAGGGTGAAACCCTTTGTATTTTTATCATGCTTGAGAGCTCTCTCTCTCTTTCAATAAAGAGACTTATATTTTTGCCTATCTCAAGGCTTGTGTATGTGTTGTCCCTTTATGGACTTGGCTATTGTCTCTTTTGTTGTCCATTGTAGGACATTGCAAGTGCTTATAGCACTTTGTAATTTCGCATATCTCATTACATGGTATCAGAACCACTCGGTTCTTAGGGGAAAAAGTGTGGTAAATATATTTCTCATCTATTGTCTCCCGTTTCTCACTTCTTGGTGGCATTATGGAAGCAAAAAGCGACCTATCCTTCAAACTCAATGGAAAGAACTACATGATGTGGGCTTCGGCTATGGAGAACAACCTCAAAGGTAAGAAACTTTGGGGGTATGTTATGGGTTTCATTCCGGAACCTAGATTGGAGTTCACAAAGATCGAAGGTGGTCAAGTAAAGGCTTTTGAAGGAGATGCTCGCCTCAAAGCCATTGAAAATCATAAAAAAAAGTTGAAGATTGGGAAAACAATCACTCAAAAATCCTTGCTTGGATCATGAACAATGTCGAACTCAAGGTATGTGCTAATATAGCTAAATTTCTCCGAGCCAATGAGGCTTGGTTTTTTATGAAGGGTATGTATACGCAAAAGGATCTTGCAAGAGCATATTTCTTGCAAGAAAAAATTAGAACCACCAAACAAGGTGATTCAAGTATTCAAGATTATTATAGTGTTTTAAATCCATATGGGATGAGTTGACTCTTTTAAAGCCAAAATGAGTTGCTATGGAAGATGTTGAATTAAGACAAAAGCAAATGAAACAAGTTCGATTGTTCTAATTTTTATTTGGGTTAAGTCCCGAATTTGAGCAAGTGAGGTCATCACTTCTCCATAGATCTATCTTTCCCCCAATAGAGGATGCCATTGTCGAAATCACTCAAGAATAAACAAGGCTTGGCATGAGTAAGAATGTTGATGTCGTATCCAAACCCGGCAACAATGTAAAAACCTATAAACCTCCTCACTTGGGTAAACAAAGAAACTACAATGGAGGAAGAAAAATGATTGTTTGTCATCATTGCTATGAGCCGGGTCACATTAAACCCGCTTGCCCAAAGCTCAAGGAGATCTCAAAGAGACTCTTGGTCAAATATCCATGGCTCTTCAACAAATCCTTAAAGCTACTTCCTCCACATCGGGTGTGACCATTGCGTCTACATCATCACCCGGTACGTATTCTTGGATCTTAGACTCCTGAGCATCTTTTCATATGACTCCTCATGAAAATGCCTTAGTTGATATTTGCACCAATTCAAAAGGCTCTTGTGTTTCTACGGTCGATGAAACTTTTTTGAAAATCTCTAGTATTGGAACTCTAAACTCAAAAAATTCTCAAAATCTTTTTGTTCCAAAAGTTAGAGTTGTCCCAAAACTAAATTTAAACCTTTTTTCGGTCTCTCAAATTGTCGACCATGGATGTAAAATATCTTTCTCATCTAATGGTTTCTTTGTGCAGGATCTCCAGTCCGGGGAAGCGGATTGGGCAAGGCCATAGAAAGGGGGACCTCTACTATATGGATTATTTAAACCTTCCTAGAAACTATTTATGTTCTTATGTTCAAGAAAAAAATATTGAAACTTGGCATAAAAGGCTTGGTCATCCAAGCTATTCAAAAATGTATTTTTTTTCGTTTGGAAACAAATTTTGTAAGGAAAAAGATATTAATTGCAAAGATTGTATTTTTGGAAAAATGAAGTCTATTCCTTTTTCAACTAGAACTTTTCTCTCTTCAAGACCTTTTGAATTGGTGCACTCGGATGTTTGAGGACCATCTCTGGTCATGTCTAAAGGGGGTTACTCCTACTATGTCACTTTCATCGATGAATTTACTCGATATGTTTGGATCTATTTTCTTAGTCACAAATCGGAAGTATTTTCCTTCTTTAAAGAAATTCATATGAAAATTCAAAATCAATTTCAAAGTAATATATCTACTTTCAGAACCGATTCCGGTGATGAATACTTATCTAATGAATTGCAAAATTATTTAACTCAAAATGGAATTTGTCACCAAAAATCATGTCCTAAAACCCCACAACAAAACGGACTAGAGGAAAGAAAGCATAAGCATATCATAGAAACCACTAGAACATTGCTTGTCTCTAGAAATATTCTAAATTTTTTTTGGGCCGAAGCCGTCTTAACCTCAACATACCCAATCAATATAATGCCTTCCTTAAAATTAAAAAATGTCTCTCCCTATGATTTTTTTTTTAAATTCTCTCCGGATTTCAATTGTCTTCGTATTTTTGGTTGTAAATGCTTCGTTCTCTTGCATAAGAGAGATAAGTTGTCTCCAAAGGCAATTGAATGCGTTTTTCTAGGTTATGGGAAAAATAAAAAAGGCTATAGGTGTTTTGATTTCGAAAATGAAAAGTTATATGTTTCAAAAGATGTAACTTTCTTAGAAGATGAGAATGGTTTTGACAAAATGGAAAAATCAAATGAAAGTGATTATATATTTTTACATGATCTTATTGATGACATAAATGATGACTCTATGAATCATCTTAAAAGCATATAAGACACTTGTGATGTGTCACCATCAAGTGATGGTGCTAGTAATGAAAATATTAATGTTTACACCCGGAGAGATCAAGGAAGGCCCATTAGTGCCTAAAAAAAATACTCTAAAATTTCCAAATCTTCAGAAGAGCCCCCCATTCGGCACACTTCTAGAGAATCAATACCCCTAATAGGTTTGTATATTATGAGTCTTTAGCACCCAATTATCGAGCATGTTTGATAACCTTACATTCATATTATGAACCCACTCACTATAATCAAGTTAAAACTCTACCACATTGGGTTGAAGTAATGAAAATAGAATTAGATGCGCTAAAAAAGGCTAATACTTGAGAAATAGTAAAACTCCCTCCGCATAAAAAACCTATTGGATGTCGTTGGGTCTTTAAAGTTAAAACTAAAAGCGATGGATCCTTAGAAAGATATAAAGCCAGGTTAGTAGCAAAGAGATATTCATAAAAATATGGAATCGACTATGAAGAAACATTCGCTCTTGTAGCCTGAATGACTAGTGTCAGAACTCTAATAACTGTCGCATCAACAAAAAAATGGCCTATATATCAACTCGACATGAAAAATGTTTTTCTAAATAAAAATTTAAATGAAGAAGTATATATGGATCCATCACCTAGAATTAATATTGGACAAGGAAACTCTTAAAAGCCTTATATGGTCTTAAACAAGCCCCTAAGGCTTGGTATGATCGTTTTAGTGATATCATGGTTAAATTAGGATTTCACTCCTGTTATACTGACACTGCTCTCTTTGTTAAAAGTGCAGGTACTAGCATCGTTATCTTATTGCTTTATGTTGAAGGCATGATTATCACTGAAAATGATCAAAATAGTATTGTTGATGTTAAAACAATGTTGAAAAATAATTTTGACATGTCTTATTTAGGCTTCCTTAGATATTTTCGTGGTATTGAAGTTGCATATTCTCCTAGAGAATATATTTTGTCACAGATGAAGCTTGTTGCAGATATATGTACTAAGTCTGGCATTTCAGATGATAAAAAGGTAGAGACTTCAGAGGTTATTAATGCCAAATTAAGGTTGGAGGAAGGGGTTATTCTGGAAGATCTCACACCCTACAGACAACTCATTAGATCTCTCACTTACCTAACCATCACCAGACCAGACATCACTCATGTGGTTCACTCCGCAAGCCAATTTCAACATGCTCCTACAACTGTGCATATGAGCGTCATACTTCGGGTCATCCGATACATAAAAAACACTATAAATAAAGGGTTATTTTTATCCTCATCTTCTTCATTAAACCTTCTTGCTTATACTGATACAGATTGGGGAGGTAACCCTAATGATAGAATCTCAACTACCGTTTTTTGTGTATTTCTAAGAGATTCATTAATTGCCAGGAGATGCAAGAAGCAACAGAAAGTCTAGCTATCTTCTACTGAAGTTGAATATCGGGCTATGACAACTACAACAATGAAACTAGTTTGGCTTCACAGTCTTCTCAAAGACATGGGGGTTGATATTGCTGGAGCTTCAAAGTTATGCTGTGACAACAAGAGTGCCATATATAGTGTAAGCAAAATCACACCTTCCATGAGCACACCAAACATATCGAGATGGACTGTCATTATGTTTGGGATAAATTTTTACGAGGAACAATTATTCTTCCATATGTCATTTCAGAATATCAGCTGGGGGAGTTCTTTACTAAAGGTCTTTCCGCTCCTCGCTTCATGTTTCTTCTTTGGCAAACTTTCCGTCATCTTCCCGTAGAGTTTGAGGGGGGTGTTAATATATATATATATATATATATATATATATATATATATATATATATATATATATATATATATATATATATATATTTCTTCAAATACACCATAATACCTGTTAGGGGTATTATGGTCATTTCACACAGTACTCGATAGGGGTACTTGTTTTTCTTCCTTTTTTATTTTTTGTAATTATTTTATTTTTATTTTTTAATTTCTTTAAGCCACCTAAAAGGCCCCACCATAGAGTCATTGGGGGCACCCAACAACTCCATGGGAGCCCCCTTTTATGGCTCTCCTTTTGAGGCCAAGTGGCTTCTCTTCCTCTCTTTTCTTTTGAATAAATAAGGGTGAACCCCTTTGTATTTTTATCATGCTTGAGAGCTCTCTCTTTCAATAAAGAGACTTATATTTTTGCCCTGTGTATGTGTTGTCCCTTTGTGGACTTGCTATTGTATCTTTTGTTTGTCCATTGTAGGACATTGCAAGTGCTTATAGCACTCTTTGTAGTTCCGCATATCTCATTACAACTATTAGCAAAGTCCGAGTAGTTTCCATAATGTGGCAATGTTTGAGTTTCGCAAGACCATTTTGTTGAGAGGTGTTTGGGCAAGATCGTTGATGAATAATGCCATATGAATTAAGATAATTTTTAAATTCTCAAGACATAAATTCTCCCCCTGAATCGGTGCGAAAGATGGAAATATTATTTTGAAATTTGTTTGTGACCACTTTATGAAAGATTTGAAAGTGAGCAAAAACTTTGGATTTGTTTAAGAAAATAAATCCAGGTATGTCTAGAAAAATCATCAACAAAGATGACATAATATGCATAACCGCCTTTAGAAATAACTGGTGCGGGTCCCCAAATATTTGAATATATTAGCTCAAGAGGTTTTGTAGAAACAATAATATAATATAATAATAATATTATTATAATAATAATAATATTATAATAATATTATTATTATATATATGTTACATTTTAATACCTATATCATATCGTATCATACAATAAGGTACAATATAATTGTATTTTATAAATTTAGTTATTTTGTTTATGTTTATGTAACATGAAAGTATGAGTCTTGTGGCATTGTTCTTGTGAGATATGCATGCAATATTATGGATGATTCTATATTAGTTGATGTTTGATGATGTCTTATGTAGCTCATAGAGGCATAAATGTGACTATGGTTGTATTTTGTGCAATTCATCATTGTTTCATGTGTTATGTTTTTTTTAGAATTTTTTCTATTTTTCTTGATTTTTTTGGATTTTTTGAAAAAAAATTATTAAAAATTTACAATACGATACCGTGTTAATTTGGGCGATACAAGTAACAATACAATACTTACAACCTTGGTAGAAAGTATACACAATTTTTTTAACATCATTACCAGAAAATAGTTGGTTCAGTGGATATTAATGCTTCTCCTGACAGGAAGGTGGGGATCAATCCTACCGGTCCCCTTTAATTTTTTAATGTGCTCGTTCGATTATTCATTCATATTCCAGGTCATTCTTTTATCAGGTTGGCTTATCCAACCAAAGTTCTTAATGCTTTGTCATATCCAAACCCAGACTTGACATGGTTTGAAAACAGGACCAAACATTTTTCATTCAGATATTCCTATTTTGAGCTAAGACTGAGATTATGGATCCAAAGCAGTCAAATATCCAGCTTTAAATCGGATTCATTGACAACCCTACATAAGACCTTTTCTTAGATGAGTAATGCTGGCCTCAATAAGACTTAATATTCATAATTTGTTAGTAAATGGTTTAAAATCATATTACCATTCATAGTTATCTTATTTTTGTTGTTTGTGGTTTTGTTAACAATTGAGTGGTAGTCTTGTTAAAATATATATATATATATATATATATACACCATAATACCTGATAGGGGTACTTGTTTTTCTCCTTTTTTATTTCTTGCATTCATTTTATTTTATTTTATTTTATTTTTCCTTTAAGCCACTTAAAGGGGCCCCACCATAGAGTCCTTGGGGCCCCCAACGACTCCATGGGAGCCCCCTTTTTGGCTCACCTTTTGAGGCCTTGTGGCTATGTCACATGGGTGCAGGTGCAGGTGTAGGTGCAGGGATGCAACACTTTCAAAAACCTTGGGTGCGGGGGTGCGGCAAAATATATATATATATATATATAAAAGGGGGGTCCCGGGGTTCTTTTCATTAAATTCTTATGATAAAATAAACATGATTTTTGTGATAAGCAAAAATGGGTCTTGTCGTGGTTTTTCCTTAACCAACCATTTCTTTTTTATGCCTAAGAGTGTTAAGTTTGTGAAATTTCATATGGCTCGGCCCGAGTTCCAATTAAGTTAGTTATTTTCAATGTAAAAATGATAAAAAATATTATTTTAGCAAGTATGGTTTGGATCTGATTTATGTAACCTTATAAGGTTCGGGTATGGTTTCTCTTATGAGGAGTTCAATTAGACTCTAATCCAGGATCCTGGTATGGTTTCTTATGATGGATTCCATTAGACTCAAGTCCATAACCCGGTACCATTATCTCATATAGGGTTTGAGTTTGATTTCACTTAAATCCGAACCAAACCCAACCCAACCCGTTGACACCATGAAATTGAAAGTGGGCCTAACCACGAGCAATAATGTGGCGGGGCCAGCGCTTCGCACTCATAAGAGTAGTGATAATAATCTCTCTCTCTCTCTCTCTCTCTGACGCGATGATCGAGCTGGAGAGGTGAATGTGAAGTCTGTACAACTCATTTAATTCATGCCTCACAGAGCGCAACATTGAACCAGTCTGGGTCACCTTTCATCCATTGCTCTCTCTCTCTCTCTCTATTTATCTATCTATCTATCTATCTATATATATATATATATATTATAACTCCAAGAGAACCCTTCTCGCCTTTGTTTTCGTGCTGCTTGTGATCTTTTTAACTCCTGAGGAAGAAAGAGCAGCAATTGGGGTTTTCGAATCCTACGGAATACTTTTGAGTATTTATAGCTAAAGGAGTCGATCACACAACACTCTTTTGGCTCTCCTTCGTCAGAGAGAGAGAGAGAGAGCTCCATGTTGTGAAAAGCAAGGGTTGAAAAAGGGTCTCTGGACGGCTAAAGAAGACGACATCTTGGTCGATTACATCAAGAAGAATGGCCATGGCAGCTGGCGCTCCCTTCCTAAACTTGCTGGTACAATTTCCTACTTGTTCATTCTTTCTTCTTCTCCATCTTTGTTTTCTCTACTATTTTTTTTCTCTTTTGCTTCTCCTTGGTTTTAGTCCGTTTCATGGGTTTCTTTTTTTTTAAAGCATTTCTTGTCAATGAAAATGTTGTACTTTGTTTAGTGTCACCCATGGTATTTCTTGAGTAAAAAGAAGAAATATATGAAGGGGGCTTTAAAACCCCAAACAAGCAGTACACAGTGAATTATGTACAGGTTGTAAAACATCACTTTCACAAACACCGAACACTATAGAGTGGGATTTCTATATCGGTTTTCACTATAGAGGTTTGCAAGCATCCAAAAGGGGGATTTTTAAATTCCTGAGCCCATTTCATAGGGCAATTTTTTTTTTTTAAAATAATAATCCAAAAATGGACCAAAATGACCCTGGGTGCTGAACGCACCCAGGGTCGGGTTGACTGCACCGGGTGCCGCACCCGCACCCGCGTCGACGCGGGTGCCGCACCTGCCCGGCCGAATCCCTGTGACATAGCCTTGGCCTCCCTTCCACTCATTTTCTTCTTGTATAAATAGGGGTGTGACCCCCTTTGTATTTAGATATGCTTGAGAGCTCTCTCTCACTCTCTCAATAAAGAAGCTTCTATATTTTCCTTTCTCAAGGCTTATGTATGTGTTGTCCCTTAGTGGACTTGGCTATTGTTTCTTTTGTTTGTCCATTGTAGGACATTACGAGTGCTTATATTTTCGCATATCACATTCCATCGTATCATTAAAGATATGTATGAAGTAGTAGTAACCAATGTCCGTACTTGTGGAGGGGTGACAACCAATTTTCTTATAACGGTTGGGTTACATCAAGCTTTAAGCCCTTTCCTATTTTCTATAGTGATGGATGAGTTTACGAGATCAATTCAAGAAAATGTGCCGTGGTGTATATTGTTTTGATTGATGAGTCTAGAGCTGGGGTTAATGTTAAGTTAGAATTATGGAGACAGACATTGGAAGCAAGAGGTTTTAAGTTGAGTAAGAGTAAGACTGAATATATGGAATGTCGGTTTAGTAAGCAACGAAGTAGTGATGGGAGTGTAGTGAAGCTTGGTGAGCAAGATATACCGGTGAATGATTATTTCAAATATTTGGGATCCATCATTCAAAAGTATGGAGAAATTGATGGAGATGTAAATCATAGGATAAAGGTTGGGTGGATGAAATGGAAAAGTGCTACTGGAGTGCTGTGCGATCGTAGAATGCCATTGCGGTTGAAGGGAAAGTTTTATAGGACGACTATTAGACCCGCTTTACTATATGGTACGGAATGTTGGGCTGCCAAGAGACATCATATTAAAAAAATGAGTGTAGCTGAGATGCGGATGCTTAGATGGATGTGTGGAAATACAATAAAAGATAAGATTCAGAACGAAGAGATACGTAAGAAGGTAGGTGTTGCACCCATTGAAAATAAGATGCGAGAGAATCGTTTACGGTGGTTTGGACATATTCGGCGAAGGCCTAATGATGCTCCAGTTAGAAGGTTGGAGAAATGGGAAAATATATTAGTTAAAAGAGGTCGGGGTAGGCCTAGGAAGACTTGGATGGAGATGATAGGAACGGATATGAATGCTTTGAACCTCACCGAGGACATGGCGTTGGATAGAAATGATTGGAGGAAAAGGATTCATGTGGAAGACCCAAAATGAATTTCTTTTTTTGGTTCATATCGCTGACCCCAATTGTTTTGGGATGAAGGCGTAGTTGTTGTTGTTGTTGTTGTTGAAGAGTAATACAGAATATATGGAATGTCGGTTTCGTAAGCAACAAAGTAGTGATGGGAGTGTAGTGAAGCTTGGTGAGCAAGAAACACCGGTGGATGATTGTTTCAAATATTTGAGATCTATCATTCAAAAGTACAGAGAAATTGATGGAGATGTAAATCATAGGATAAAGGTTGGGTGGATGAAATGGAAAAGTGCAACTGGAGTGTTGTGCCATCGTAGAATGTCATTGCGGTTGAAGAGAAAGTTTTATAGGATGACTATTAGGCTCGCTTTACTATATAGTACAGAATGTTGGGCTGCCAAGAGACATTATATTCAAAAAATGAGTGTAGCTGAGATGCGTATGCTTAGATGGATGTGTGAAAATACAATAAAAGATAAGATTCAGAACGAGGAGATACGTAGGAAGGTAGGCGTTGCACCCATTGAAAATAAGATGAGAGAGAATCGTTTACGGTGGTTTGGACATATTCGGCGAAGGCCTAATGATGCTCCAGTTAGAAAGATGGAGAAATGGGAAAATATATTAGTTTAAAGAGGTCGGGGTAGGCCTAGGAAGACTTGGATGGAGATGATAAGAAAGGATATGAATGCTTTGAACCTCACCGAGGACATGGCATTGGATATAAATGATTGGAGGAGAAGGATTCATGTGGAAGACCCAGAATGATTTTCTTTTTTTGGTTCATATCGCCGACCCCAATTGTTTTGGGATGAAGGCGTTGTTGTTGTTGTTGTTGTTGTTGTCATTACATGGTATCAGAGCCATCCGATTCTTCTAAGGTGAAATCTTATCTCTCTCTCTCCACTTCTTTTATATACTCTCTTATTCAAGCAATGAAAACCAAGATCGACCTATGTTTCAAGCTCAATGAAAAAAATTACATGATGTGGGCATCCGCAATGGAAAATAATCTCAAAGGAAAGAAGCTTTGGGGTTATGTAATGGGGATCATTCTGAAACCTCAACTTAAGCTCACAAAGATGGAAGGAGGTCAAGAAAAAAATTTTGAGGGAGATGCTCGCCTCAAAGCAATGACCACCAACGTCAAGTGGAAGATTGGGAAAGCAACCATGCAAAAATCCTAGCATGGTTTATAAATAATGTTGAACTTAAGGCATGTGCTAATAGTGCAAAAATTTGCCGAGCCAATAAAGCTTGGTTTTTCATGAAGGGTATGCATACCCAAAAAGATCTTGTAAGAGAAAGTTAGAACTACAAACAAGAGGATATGAGCATCCTGTAAAAGTATCTTCAACAAGATACTATAATCGATATAACGATATTCTTGAGAATAAATGTGCGAACATATGCACATCAAGAACACTTGAACACTTGTGCACAAAACACAAAATCACAAATGTGCAAATGCACTCATAAGATTCATAAACAATAAAAGGTTGGGCAATAAACCCAAAAACCTCTCAAGAATACAAGGAGAAGTGCCCATATTTATAGGGCATTAGGAGACCTTGGAAGGGGCTCCACATAGTTGGAGCCCCTCCAATGGTCACAAATGTGACCGTTGGAGGGGGTCCAACGACTAGTGTGTTGGGCCCCTCCCAAGGTGAGTACAATGTGCTTTATTAAAAGAAAAAGAAATAAAGAAAAAGAAAAGGAAAATACAAAACATATTCACGAAAAAGAATGTGTAAAATGCCTAAACTACCCCTAAGACTAAAGATAGTAAAATATATATATTTTATATATATAATAGGTAGATACATATACATATATATGATATATGTATATGTATTACCTTATATATACGAAATTACAAATTTGATTTACATAATTTAACACCCCCCCTCAAACTTAGGGCAAGATGACCGATAGTTTGCCAAGAAGGAAGTTGAACCGCGGAGCGAACAAGGCTTTAGTAAAGAAATCTGCAAACTGATATTCGGACGTGACATAAGGAAGATCAATGACTCCTCGGAGGTATGCTTCACGAACATAGTGACAGTCCATTTCGATGTGTTTAGTCCGCTCATGAAAGGTGTGATTTTTCGCAATGTAGATTGCACTCTTGTTGTCGCAACAAAGCTTGGTGGGCCCTTCTATTGTGATCCTCATGTCTTCTAGCAGTTGATGAATCCAAACAATCTCCATAGTAGTAGTTGACATAGCACGATATTCAGTTTCAGTTGAAGAGAGCGACACCTTTTGTTGCTTCTTGCATCTTCACGAAATTAGTGAATCTCCTAAGAATACACAAAAACCAGTGGTGGAGTGACGGTTATTTGAGTCACCTCCCCAATCAGAGTCAGTATAAGCAATTAATTTTAAATCGAAAGAAGAAGACAGAAAAACTCCTTTATTTAGAGTACCCTTTATGTATCTTATGACTCGCAAGATGGCACTCATGTGAACTGATGTAGGCGCATGTTGAAACTGACTTGCAGTATGGACTGCATGGGATATATCTGGTCTGGTAATACTAAGATACATCAATGATCCTACAAGTTGTCTGTAGGGTGTGTAGGATCTGAAAGAGGAACCCCATCATCAATTTCCATTTTTGCCCCTACTATTGCAAGAGTTTCACAAAGCTTCTCATCTGTAATACCTGCCCTGTCAATGATCTCAGAAGCAAGCTTAGTTTGAGATAAAAAGTATCCTCTAAGAGAGTATGCTACTTCAATCCCCAAAAAATAAGTTAGAAAACCCAAATCAGACATTTCAAATTTATCTTTCAAGATAGATTTTATACTCTTAACCCCATTAGAATCACTCCCAGTGATGAGCATGTCATCAACATATAATAATAAAATCACAATCCCTGCATTGGATTTTCTAACAAATAGAGCAGTGTCAGTAAAGTAAGAGGAGAATCCATTTTCAATCATTACAGAGTTAAATCTATCATACCAAGCATTGGGGGCTTGTTTTAGACCATAAAGTATTTTTTGAAGACAAAACACTTTTTCCTTGGGAGTCTCCATTCCAGGTGGAGCATCCATATAAACTTCTTCGTTTAAATCGCCATTTAAAAATACATTTTTAACATCCATTTGATAGATGTTTCACTTGTTAATAGATGCAACGGTTATAAGACATCGGACAGTGACCATACGAGCCACAGGAGCAAAGGTTTCTTTATAGTTAATATCATACTCTTGACTATATCTTTTTGCAACCAATCGAGCTTTATATCTTTCAAGGGATCCATCACTTTTAGTCTTTACTTTAAAAACCCATTTACACCCTATTGTTTTCTTACCTTTAGGAAGATTTTGAAACTCCCAAGTTTTAGCTTTTCTCAGGGCTTCAAGTTCATTGTCCATTGCACTAATCCAATCAGGGCACTTTCGTGTTTCTTCAAAATTTCTAGGTTCTATATAAGAGTGAATGGCACTAAGACAGGCCCTATATTTAGGTGAAAAACAGTCATAGGAAATGAACCTAAAAGGAGTCTTTCTACTTCTTTCGGTTCTACGAGGGATCACTTCGCTCTGAGGAGCACTTGGACTAGCATTATCATATCTTTCAAGAGCACTTCTAAAGTTGTTTCGATCTCTATGAGTATAGGTGATAGGGTCTCTAGGTAATCCTTCATCAATATGTTGATGTGATGAAGGGGGCAAGGGGATGTTTTCCTCAGTTTCAATATCATTTGGTTACTTTGATCTGACTCATCATCACTAGTATCATCGTCTTTATTCAATAAATCAAATAGAAAGGAATAATCCACATTCTCATTATGAGATTCACAACGTTCGAATCCACTAAGATTTTCTAAAAAAATCACATTTCTGGAAACATATAGTTTATCACTTTTGACATCATAACAACGGAAACCCTTTTGGGTTTCAGAATAGCCAAGAAAGGCACAAGGAATGGCCTTAAGAGAAAGTTTGTCATTCTTATCAGTAAGAACAAAACATTTACTCCCAAAGACCCTTAACCCGCTATAATCAGGTTCCTTTTCGTATAACTTTTCAAAGGGAGAAATTTTGCTTAAATTTTTTGATGGAAGTCTGTTTATGAGATAGACACAGGTAAGGGCTGCCTCAGCCCATAGATTCTTTGGAATGTTTGGTGAAATGAGTAAAGTCCTAGTTGTTTCAATGATGTGCCTATGCTTTCGTTCGGCTAACCCATTTTGTTGGGGGGTTTTCGGACAAGATTTTTGGTGAAGAATACCAAAATTTTCAAGATAATTTTTTAATTCATTTGAGAGGTATTCTCCTCCAGAGTCGGACCTAAGGATTTTTAGGCATCCATCAAATTGATTTAAAATCATCATATGAAAATTTTTAAAAGTTGAAAAAACTTCATGTTTATGTTTAAGAAAATAAATCCAAAAAAACCTAGTGTAATCATCCACAAAAATCACATAGTATGAAAATCCTCCCTTTGACATCACAGGAGCCGGACCCCATACATCAGTATGGACAATTTCAAATGGTTTTGTCGTAAACATGGATCTTTGAGGAAAAGGCAAACATTTCATTTTCCCAAGAATACATTCATTACAAAAAAAATCACTTTTACAATGATGTTTAAGAAAAAGCAAATAGGAGATTTTAACAATATTGGGATGACCCAATCTCTTATGCCATACATGAATATCTTTGTTTTGAACAACATTACAAAATTGACTCTTGGGAACTTGAAGAAAATCAACGTAGTAGAGGTCTCCTCTTCTAGAGCCTTCCCCAATCAATCTCCCGGACTGGCGATCCTGTATCCAACACTTATTAGAAGAGAATTTTATATCGCAACCATGGTCCGAGAGTTGGGAGACAGAAAAAAGATTTAAGTTAAGTTTTGGAATAAGACGAATTTTTTGAACAAAGAAGTCTTGTTTTTCAAAATTGCCTATTCCTTTAATCTCAAGAGGAGTTCCATCCGCGGTTGAGACAAAGGATGGAATAGAATTTTTAGAGAAATTTGAAAGAGAGCAAGTACTTGGGGTCATGTGAAAAGATGCCCTAGAATCTAAAAGCCAAGTTGTCTTACCGGGGGAAGAAGATGACATAGCGACTCCGGAAATGCTTCCCTTGAGAAGAGGTTGCAATGCCTCTACGACTTGTTGAAGGGAAAAAGACTCACTTGATGATGAAGGTCGTTCCTCTGCTTGGGATGCCATAGCGGTTGCAATTAATTTCTTCCATTTCGGACACATAGGTTTGATATGTCCAGGTTCTTTACAAAAGTGGCAATTCAATTTGCTATAGTCTCTTTTACCATACCGATCATTTCCTCCTTGACCTTGGTTCTTGAAATGAGGTCTATAGGTCTTCACGTTATTCCCCGGTCTTGACACGACATTAGCCATTTCACAATCTTCTTGAGTAGAAGATGTGACAAGAATACTAGGATTATTCTTCCTAATCCCCATACGGGTTTCTTCACCACTTAACTTGGTGATAACATCTTCAAGAGAAGGAGATGTGAAGGCGGATAGAAGAGAGGACCGAACTTGTTCAAATTCGGGTCTAAGTCCATTTAGAAAATTGAAGAAACGGTCTTCCTCAAGTTGTTTGTGCCTTAATTCGATTGCTTCTCCACTCCATTTTGGTTCAAGGATGGCAAACTCGTCCCAAATAGAAGATAATTCGGCAAAGTACTCCCGAATGGTCATTTCATTTTGTTGTAGGGTCAAAGCCCTCTTTTGGAGAAAGTACTTGTGAGAAAAGTCTCTTGAGGTGTACATTTTCTCAAGATACAACCAAGCTTCGGAAGCTTTTTTGAATTTGATGATGTTGGCGTTTATCTTGGTCTCAACGGATGAAAAAATCCAAGATAAAATCTTGAAGTTCTTCATTTCCCAATCATCATGTTTTTTAGAATATTCTTCAAGAGCCTTTTACCTTTCATCCCCTTCAAGGATCTTAATATCCCCTTTTTCAATGATGGTGATTTTGGGTTCCGGTTCCGGTATTGATCCATGAACATAACCCCAAAGCCCCTTTCCTTTAATGTGAGCTTCCATATTACTGGCCCAAACATGATAGTTTGAGCCATTAAGCTTAAACCCAAGAGAGAAATGAGAGTCTTTTTCGCCCATTAGAGAGGAAAGAAGACAAGAATCAATACGTACCTCAAGTATTTTTTGCGTCTTTCTTAATAAAAGAAGCTTCTAAAATATTGCCCAAAGAAGATGATTTACTTCAATCTCAAAAAGCTTGAGGGCACACTTTTCGAGGTACTCAAATGGAGGAGAATCGCAACTCTTCTTCTTCAACGAGGCTCTGATACCATGTAAAAGTATCTTCAACAAGATACTATAATCGATATAACGATATTCTTGAGAATAAATGTGCGAACATACGCACATCAAGAACACTTGGAACACTTGTGCACAAAAGCACAAAACACAAAATCACAAATGTGCAAATGCACATAAGATTCATAAACAATAAAAGGTTGGGCAATAAACCAAAAAACCTCTCAAGAATACAAGGGGTAGTGCCCATATTTATAGGGCATTAGGAGACCTTGGAAGGGGCTCCACATAGTCGTTGGAGCCCCTCCAACGGTCACAAATGTGACTGTTGGAGGGGGTCCAACGACTAGTGTGTTGGGCCCCTCCCAAGGTGAGTACAATGTGCTTTATTAAAAGAAAAAGAAATAAAGAAAAAGAAAAGGAAAATACAAAACATATTCACGAAAAAGAATGTGTAAAATGCCTAAACTGCCCCTAAGACTAAAGATAGTAAAATATATATATTTTATATATATAATAGGTAGATACATATACATATATATGATATATGTATATGTATTACCTTATATATATAAAATATATATACGAAATTACAAATTTGATTTGCATAATTTAACACATCCAAGATTACTATAGTGCTCTGAATTCCTTTTGGGATGAATTGGCTCTTTTAGAGCCTAAATGGGTGGCTATGAAGGATGTTGAGCCTAGACAAAAACAAATGGAACAAGATAGATTGTTTCAATTTTTATTTGGGCTTTGTCCCGAATTTGAACAAGTGAGATCCTCACTCCTTCATAGATCCACTCTTCCTCCATTAGAGGATGCCATTGCCGAAATTACCCAAGAAGAGACCCAACATGGCATGAGTAAAAGCATGGATGATGTTATTGCCGTATCTAAACCCGACAATCATGTTAAAACATACAAGCCACCTCATTTTGGAAAACAAGGGAATGGAGGAAGGAAGATGATTATATGTCATCATTGTTATGCGCTGGGACAAGTCAAACTCGCATGCCCAAAATTAAATGGGATTTTCAAGCCTAAGGTGGCTTCCGTTGAGGAATCCTCCACTAAAGAAGATGAAGGCAAAAACGGGGATCTCAAGGACACTCTTTGTAAAAACACGAAAAAAAAATAAAAAAAATATACTTGGATTCGGGTTGGATCCAGACCCGACCCAATGGAGGCACTGCCTCCCTCACGCCTTCTAAAGACAGCGAGGCAAGGGGGTTTCAAATACGAAAGCCCTCTCCTACTCTCTCAATCTTTCTGCACTCTTCCCCTCTCGCTCTCCCTCGTCTCCCTCGATTCGCCGGAGCAAGCCCGAGCAGCCCTCGCGTCCGGCCTTCCCCGAACACCGATGGCTCCCTGCGGGCGACTGTGACCCCAGTGCCATCCCCTCCCTTTTGTTCTGATAGACATCGCCGCCGACCTCCAGGTACGCACCGACTTCTTCTCCTTTTCCTTCTGTCTCTCTCTCCCGCTTTTCTTCTTCCTTCCGTCGACCGACAGGGGCAAAAGCCCCTGCCTGTCGGTCCGTTACAGCAGAGGATAGTCGTCCGGCTCGGGCTTAAGCTCCTGCCACTTTGCTGACAGGTCGGCAGGGGTAAAACCCCTACCGCCTGTAAGAAAGGTTCCGGCAGGGGTTTTGGGGCCCCTGCCTGTCTCGATGTGCAGGGGAGGGTTAGACTCTCCCTGCCTCTGCTTGTCGCAGGGAAGGGCTCGAGCCCTCCCTGCCTTCGTAGTACACAGGAGGAGGGGTCGAGTCCCCTCCTCAGTCCCTTTAATGTTAGGGGAGGGGTTGAGTCCCCTCCTCAGTCCCTTTAATGTTAGGGGAGGGGTCGAGCCCCTCCCTGCACCCTCGTTGTTCAGGGGAGGGGTCGAGCCCCCTACCTTTTCTCTCTTTAGGCAGGGGCATCGCCCCTGCCTCCGTTGTTTTTCGACAGCCAGGGGCAAGGCCTCCCTCTTCTCTAGCGTTAGGCAGGGGCTTCACCCCCTACCTGTTTGCGTATTCATTAGGCAGAGGCAAAGCCCCTGCCTCTATGCATGTTTGTTAGGCAAAGGCGAAGCCCCCTGCCTCCCCTTCGTTGTTGACAGGCAGGGGCTTTGCCCCGACCTCTCCTCTACTTTGTCAGGCAGGGGCGCAGCCCTGCCTGCCCTTACTTTCTGAGGGCAGGGATGCAACCCCCGCCTCCTCGTAATTTGCTGATAGCAAGTCAGCAGGGGCTCGCAGCCCCTGCTTCTTGCGCTGATAGCAGGTGTGCATGGGCACGATGCCCCTGCCTCTGCTTCCTTCACGTCAGCGACAGTTCCCCTGATCTTCTATTTTTGGTGTTAGCTTGCTAAGACTGTCACTTTTGCAGCTCGTACGACGGATTCCGCTCGCGGTCCGCGACCCGAGCCGTCAATCGTTTACACACGCAGACGCCAGCAAGCCTGCAACTCCCCAAGGTAGGGGAAGATTGCATAGAGGAGTTGGAAAATTGAATTGAGTTCAATTAACTAAAAAAGACAATTAAATAAATATATATGCATATTGTAATGAAATGGTGGTCTTCAACAAATGCACGAATAACTCACAAACAAGTGTCTATTGGAGACACTACAAGCATGACCCTTGAAAGGGTATAAAAGGAAGAACACTTGAAAAATAAATAATACTTTATTCATGAACAAAATGCTTAAGAAGCATTGTGGTTTACATTGAAGGGGTTCACCCCTATATATACAAAAAAGTGGAAGAGAGAGGAGAGCTCATTTTGAGCTCTCCAAAAGAGACGTTGGAAGTCCAACGTCTCTTAATATAGCTGATGGACTATAGTCCAACAACTATTTGCACAGTCAAGTTCCAACAGGAACTTGACTGTATCAAATATCTAGTTTCTATTGAACTAGATGCTAAAAAAGAAAATAAAGAAAAATAGAAAAAGAAAATAATAAAAGAAAATATAATAATATTAAATAATATATATATATATATATATATATATATATATATATATATTACAGTTTACATTTTAACACTCCCCCTCAAACTTACGGTACAATGAGCGAAAGTTTGTCTAAGAGGAAGTGAAATCTAGGAGCAACGAGAGGCTTGGTGAAGAAGTCTGCTAATTGATATTCTGATGTAACATATATAAGATCAATGGTTCCATGTAAGTAATCCTCTTTGACATAGTGACAGTCCATCTCAATGTGTTTAGTGCGCTCATGAAATGTCTGGTTGCTTGCAATGTAGATCGCACTTTTGTTGTCACAACACATCTTTGAAGCTTGTTTTGCTTTAGCTCCCATATCCGCTAGCAATCGTCTGAACCAAACAACCTCCATAGTGGTGGTTGCCATGGCTCTCTATTCAGCTTCGGTGGAGGAAAGAGAGACTTTTTGCTACTTCTTGCACCTCCACGAAATTAAGGTTTCACCTAGGAACACACAAAAACCAGTAGTTGAGTGTCTATTATTGGGATCACCTCCCCAGTCAGCATCAGTATATACAATTAAATTTAATGAAGATGAAGTAGACAAGAAGAGTCCTCGTGAAAGAGAGGATTTTAAGTATCTAATAATACACAAAATTGCTCCCATGTGCACGGAGGTGGGAGCATGCTGAAACTGACTGACTGTATGAACCGCATGAGTTATATCTGACCTAGTAATGGAAAGATAAGAAAGAGCTCCAACAAGCTGTCTATAAGGAGTAGGATCATCAAGAAGTTCTCCATCATCAATTTTCATTTTAACATTGACAACTTCTGGAGTGTCTACTTTCTTATCATCTGTAATTCCAGACCTGGAAACAATATCAAGAGCAAATTTAGATTGAGATATCAAATACCCCCGAGGGGAATAAGCAACTTCAATGCCTAAAAAATATCTTAATAAACCTAAGTCAGTCATTTCAAAGTAAATTTTAAGAAGAGATTTGATATTTGCAACTCCTTGTTTGTCGCCTCCGGTGATCATATCGTCCACATAAAGAAGAAGAATAATGATGCCTGCATCAGATTTCTTTAACAAACAAAGCAGTGTCAGTTAAACAAGGTTGAAAACCAATATCAAGCATAACATGACTAAATCGGTCATATCAGGCTTTTGGAGCCTGTTTAAGACCATAAAGAGCTTTTTCTAGACGAAGAGCTTTACCCTTAGGGATACTAATACCAGGTGGGGCTTCCATGTATACTTCTTCAACGAGATTCTCATTCAAGAAAGCATTTTTGACATCTAATTGAAAGATAGGCCATGTTCTAATGGAGGCCAAGGCTATTAAAGTTCTAACAGTGGTCATACGGGCCACAGGAGCAAATGTTTCTTCATAATCGATGTCATACTCTTGGGCATATCCTTTTGCTACTAAACGAGCCTTATATCTTTCCAGGGTCCCATCACTTTTGGTTTTGACTTTGTATACCCACCTACAACCTATAGGTTTTTTACCAGGAGGGATATCTTGTATCGTCTAAGTATTGGCCTTTTCTAGTGCATCCAATTCTATTTTCATGGCTTCTATCCATTCTATATGATTTTTGGCTTGAGAATAGGATGATGGTTCAACATATGATTGTATTAATGTAATGGCGGCCCTATACGTGGGTGAAAAAGATTCATAAGACAAATTTTTCTGGAGGTTTAGAGATTCTAGACGTTCTTCTAGGTGAGACTTCAGAGTATTTTTGTAATGCACATGAAAGATTTTGCTCTCTACGTCTTGAATATTGTAGACTAACATCCCTATGGATTTGCTCTTCGTTATCATCATTTTCAACAACAATAGGACTTTGATCATTGTCAAGGTCACATCCAACATCACATTCATTGGATTTTGAAGTTGGATCAATTAAAAACGAGTATTCAGTGACATCCTTGGATTTTTCAAATTCAAAGAAGCTTTTTTTTTCCAAAAAAGATACATTTCTTGACACATATAATTTGTCATTTTGAAAATCGAAACACTTGTAGCCTTTTTTATTATCAGCATATCCTAAAAAGGCACATGGGATTGCACGAGGAGAGAGTTTGTCATTTATTTTGGTGAAAACAAAACATTTGCATCCAAAGACTCTTAATTTAGAATAATCTGGAGTTAAATTAACAAGCTTTTCTATTGGAGTTGTAATCTTTAATGAAGAAGATGGCATCCTATTAATGAGGTAGGTGGCAGTTAGGACCGCTTCAGCCCAAAAACTTTTTGGAACTTGATTTGCAATTAGCAATGTCCTAGTAATTTCCATAATGTGCCGATGTTTGCGTTCGGCTAGGCCATTCTGTTGTGGAGTGTGTGGACATGATCTTTGATGTGTAATACCATGTAAATTGAGATAGTCTTTGAATTCGTTGGACATAAATTCTCCCCCTGAATCAGTGTGAAAAACAAAAATAACATTTTGAAACTTATTTTTAACTATTTTATGAAATATTTAGAAGTTAGCAAAGACATCAAATTTATGTTTAAGAAAATAAATCCAAGTATGTCTAGAAAAGTCATCAACAAAAATGACATAATATGTATAACCACCTTTGGAAATAACTGGTGCGGGGCCCCAAACATCCGAATGTATTAACTCAAGTGGTCGTGAGGAAACAAAAGTTTTACTAAGAAATGGTAACCTTTTCATTTTGCTAAGAATGGAGTCTTTACAAGAAAAATTTTCAGAATTACAAAATTTTTCCAAACTTGGAAAATATTGAATTTTAGACATATGAGGATGGCCAAGCCTTTTGTGCCATAAATCCAATTCTAATTTTTAAATATTATAACAAAATGCATTCTTGGGTAATTCCAAAAAGTCCATGTAATAAAGTCCTCCTTTTCTATGGTCTTCCCCAATCAGCTTCCCTGACTGGCGATCCTGTACCCAACAACCATGAGAAGAGAAGGAGATATTACATCCATAATCAAATATTTGCGAGACAGATAAGAGATTCAAATTAAGTTTAGGGATATATTTAACTTCTAGGATAAAAAATCTTTTGGATTTTTGAAGATTTAAAAAACATCCTATTCCTTTTACTTCAAGAGATGTGCCATCCGCTGTAAAAACCTTTGACACACTTGAGCTATTTTTAAGACATTCGGATAGACTATTAACATTTGGGGTCATATGAAAAGAAGCACCAGAATCTAAAAGCCAAAGAAAGTTACCTGGACCGGAGAAAGATGCAACTGCCGCTTCGGTTGAGGATGATACCCCTTTGAGAAGAGGTTGAAGGATTTCCATCAGTTGAGCCATAGACACAGGTGTATCTTGATCTTTTGACTCGGATTCAACAGATACAACTCTTTTTTCTTCTCTTCTTTTTAACTTTGGACATTGAGGCCTATAGTGCCCCGGTTCATGACAATGATGACAAATAACTTTTCTTTTATCAAAGTCGCCGTTTTGCCTTCCAAAATGAGGCGGCTTGTAAGTACGAGTATGATTCCCCGGTCTAGATACAACTAAAATGGAGTCATCATCAACTTTTGGTGTAATACCCGTAAATTTTATCAAATAAATAGACTTAAAATTTACATCCTTAGGTTGTTACAAGGATATTGTAATGTTTTAATTGTTTATTTGTATTTAGACCTCGGATATCCTATTTGGAACTTTAATGTCAGATCCATAAATATCCTGTTCGGATCTTCGATAATCCGATACGATCATTAAATATCGAATCACGAACCTTAATTTGAAAATTTAATAATCAATTTTCAGTCAAGGATATTTTTATTATTGTATGTGTTATTTGTAATTGGATATCGAATATTTTGTTTGTATCTTCAATATCGGATTCATAATATCATGTTTGGATTTTCGATATTCCATTTGGATCATAGATGTTGGATCACAAAATTTGATATTTAATAATTGTTAGGTCAAATGGATTTGTATCTCTGGTTTTGGACCCTCATTATGAGGATCAAATTTGATATTGGATCCAAGATGAATGAAGCGGATCAACGAAGTTAAAATCAGACTTTTTGTGAAGAAATTGCTATAGCGGATCCATATCAATTAGGGTCCATACATATATATATATGTATAATATCATATACATATATTTGAAAATAATAATAATAATAATAATAGTAATATAATAATAATCATATACTAAAGATATATATATATGTATAATTTTAATGTGTGGATCCATAGTTGGAATCCATATGGATCCAACATGCGGATCCACACCGCAAGAGAACTGTGGATCCACCTTACTGCTGGATCCCGGGTCTCGGACCCAGACCCAAGCCGTGCCCCCGAGCATGCTACGTGAAAATAAAAAAATAAACAAAAAAAATAATAACGAACCTTGGTCAGATCCGGACCCAACCCGAACCCGTTAGGGTTAAAGCTGAGGGGCGAGAGTTCTTTTCCGCTCTTATGCGCCGCACTCTTCCGTTACGAAAAAAAAAAGAAAGGAAGGGGAAACCCTTTTTCAGGTTTCCTGAAAGGCACCCCCTGTGTTTTAAAAACACGCAAGGGAGAGGGGGGCCTCACCTCGCAGCCCCTCTCCTCCTCCTTCACTTTCTCTCTCGTCCCCCTCCTTGTTGCATCTCCAACGAGCCTTGCACGATCCTTCCTCGACAGCCGCCGCCGCAGACGACAGTCCCCATCGGCGACCCGCGACCAAGTATCACTGTCGGCCGACGTTCCCTTCTCCGGTAGCCTTGCCAGCGACCCCCAACAGCATCAGCCTCCCTCTCGCCGGACAAGGTAGGAACTCCGTAGCT
The DNA here is from genome assembly GCF_984573655.1 of Nuphar pumila. Lineage (NCBI taxonomy): Eukaryota > Viridiplantae > Streptophyta > Magnoliopsida > Nymphaeales > Nymphaeaceae > Nuphar > Nuphar pumila. The sequence goes on along the minus strand of NC_143262.1, from coordinate 52,173,287 downwards.
TTTCCTGTTGGGTTATGGATTGGGTTTGGCTGGGAATTGGGTCTGTCATGGGGGTGAAGAGAAAACCTATCATCGCAGGTTCAGTTGATCCTGATGGGGCTCTTGGCTGCCGGAAAACCCAAGTAGGTGAGTGGGATTTTCGGCAGCTGCAACATTTTGATTTGGGGAACTTCTTGGTAACCCCAGATTTTTTGTGGGGGTTTCCGATGGTAGCATTAGATAACTTAGATCTGAGGATTTTCAGTTGTAGCATTCGGATAATCCCAAATTTTTTTGGGGGGGGGGGGGGTTACTTCTAGTTTTGGTGGAAGGGAATGTGTATTTATGTCAACAAAGCATGCTCTCTGTTCTATTTTGTAAATTGTAACCTGAGTATGATAAATCGATGTTGGCCAATAACATATGTTTTGTGTTGAAAAATATAATCTGGTTATATTAATTCCCATTAGCCGATTTTTACTGTTTCATTTTGTAAAACATAGCATGTTTAGGTTGGCCGATTGTGTCTATCTTATTCTGAAAGAAATCGTAACGTGGTTATGAAAAAAAAAATTATTGTTAACAGCATGCGTCGTTAGTGTTAGCTGAATACCTTGGTACATGCTGATCAGTTCATGTTAATGGATTACCAGGTTATGTGCTGATCCGTTAATATTACATGTATACCCTATTATATTCTGATTATTATACCGTGATACATTGACTAGCATACCTTGTTATTCTCTAGTGTCGTGACAGATCTACATGAAATACCATATGCTTAAACTGTTTTTTTTGTTGTTGTCAGAAAATGTATTATTTGAACTGCTAGAATGTTGTATGTTAGTTGGGTTGAGGAATGGGGTTGTTAAATTGGTTTCACACATACGATGGAGTATATAGTGATATATGGATACGTGCTTTGCCTAAGAGGGCAATATATGAATGAGTTACCCGACGTGGGTACTTGAGTTATTGGCTTGCGTGCTATGTTAATAAGAGTGATAAAAACCTATTTGTAATTATAGTGGGCAAAGTATGACTCTGAAAATGTAGACCTCTCTCAATTGTTGATTCCTGTAAAATGGTCATACTAGCTATACTAGTATTGGATCTCAAAGGAGGATCTATGTTAATATATTTTGTTGTTTCATCATAGGATTCTGAAAACTTTAGTTTAACTAGCCCTGTATGTGATATCAGTGATTTCTGTTAAATGAAATCTATAGGTTCACAACATCATGTGATAGGATTAGGAATCAACATGCTTATTTTATGGGATCGTGAAAATTGTTTAGAAATGGATTGAAACATTTGCTATTTCTGAATATACATACCTGGTAATCTGTTGTGGGAGAAATCTTGGAAGCAAGTATACATGAGAATCTAGTTGGATTCATGTTAAGTTGAAATTTAAGTTAACATTTACATGCATATTCAGTTGATATGCAAATTCCTATTTAGATGCTTATAGGTGGATGTTTGGGTCCATATGAAGCTGCATATTAGTTAGATGCTCAATGCCTATGTAACTGCATAGTAAGTGTATGTTCAATTTCGTACAAAGCTGCATATCAAGTTGATATTCAATGCAAACTTAACTGCATATTAGGTTGTTATTCAGTGTTACATGAAGCGGTATATTAAACTAATGCTCAAATGCTTATTTAGCTCAAATGATTGTTTAGCTGCAAGGTAAAAGGACATTCAATTTTATATACTAAGCTGCATAAGTTAGTATGCTCAAATGCATATTTCTTAAAATAAGCAAAATGCCATTAAGTGTATATCATCTAGAAGGTTCAAATGGCCATGAAGATGTTTATTCTCCAATGTTCATATGCATGTTAAACTGTATATTTTTCTGAAGTACTATTGCCTAACACTACATATTTGCTGAAAGTATAAGTTGCCAACTAAGCTGTATATCCTGTGGAATGTTCAAATGAGAATGTGGTTGGAGAAATGTATATAGTTGTATTACCAAATCTCTAAGATTACACTGCATGCTCAATAAAGGACACCAACAGTGTCTCTACTTGTATAGCAGAGCTTTTAATACATGTCACCCTGTATTGTGATGTCACAAGTCAAAACCTAATAGTACGTTGAGGCAATTTGTTGTCGAAGAATAAATAAATAATAATAATGGTGATGAATGATGATCTGGTAACCGAACCTATGGGTCGGTTGGTTGTGGACATATGAATGTCAAGCCAGTGTGTTGAGGGTCATGCATAGACCATCAAAGTTATGATGTGAATCCACATGAAAATGAAAATATAATATTGTTGCCTGACTGGTTTAAAGGCACCGAAGCACTTTGGGTAATAACCATAACATTGATGAGAAACTTAAATTTAATTTCTATGGCCTGACTGGTTTAAAGGTACCGAGGCTTGTGTGCTTGACTGGTTTAAAGGCACCGGAGCACTTTGAGTGGGTCTAAGCAATCAATATGGGAAAAGGATTTGGATGATTTATTCACCTTGGTAAAATGACTAAGGTTGGGATCTACTGCTAAGGTAGTAGAAGGAAGTTGGGGAAATGCCCTGTACTTCGGGAAAATAATTAAATGAAAAGATTAACCCACTCAGATTCGGGCTTACCTTGGAGAGGGTAGGTGGTACAAAACTCCAGGGACGTGTTTATTTTGTTCGAGCGTAAAGAGACTCGTTGGTCCCCAGTCCTCGGAGTTGGGAGGGGACCCGGACTACCAATATGTCCTAGGTGGTAGCTCTTTGTTCTTCTGCAGAAGTTAGGGATGCATCCTGTTTTGGTTTTAGCCTTTGGGAGGTTCTCTCGGTCACTGGCCGCTCCCTTGGGATTTCAGTCACAGTTAGAAGGTTCGGGTTAATAAAACAACTTTGAATAATATACCCCCGAATGTTCTCTTCTGTGATGGTTGCCTCGGCCCGTGTGTACCCGCGGGATAAGAAAAGATAAACATCAATTAGAATATTTAGGTATCACAGTGATGAAGTCATTAAAAAGAAAATTTCATATTCTTTCTAACATGCTTTATGTGCTGAGCGTGTGATGAAATGCAGATCCTGAATTGTGTGGATATGAAGTAATTGAATTCGTATTGTGACTATTACCTAAAAGATATGCATGTTATTGTTATTGTTGTTGCATAACCTGCTTACTTACTTAGACATATGTCTGTTATGGCTAGTGCATAATCTGCTTTATGTGCTTTGGTATATGCTAAAGATTCACACTTGATACTCACGTCACATGCTAGATTCATGATATACCTGCATTAAGAGTTACGGTTTTCCTACTTAGACGTGGTAGTCTAATTCCAATCAATTTACTATTTTTCAGGTAAAGACTAGGTTTTGTGAGCGGCTGCAGGATGAGGCATCGGATCGAGATTTTTGGATTTATTGTTCCAGGGATCGCTTGGGTTATTGAAATTTTTAACGGTTCATATCATTTAAAACTCTGATGATTTTCATTAATATTGAAATGAAATAAATGTCTTGGGTTTTCTCTCCACCGTAATGTCTCGAAATGCTTAACCCTATTTTATTTCTTGTTTCCGCTGTTATATATATATATAAAAAAAAAATCTTCAAATTTTGGGTTAAAATTTTAGGGCGTTACATTTGGAATACTTTTTCTAAGTCTATTTTCCTCCATAGCGAGCTCTTTTATAGTATCAACAATAGAAGGAATTTTTCCACGATGTAAAAAGGCCGATTTGGTGGATTCAAACTCCGGCCTCTTAGACCATTCACAAATTGATAGAAATGTTCCATATCGAGTTGCTTTTGGCGAAGCTCGATATCTTCGGCACAATGCCATTTGGGCTCAAGAAGAGCCAACTCTTCCCAAAGTTCGGACAACTCATTATAATATTCTCGAATAGCTTTATCTTTTTGAGTCATTGTCCGAACTTTATCTTGTAAATTGCATACATGTGCAATATCTTTAAGGGAATACATGTTTTTGAGGTATTCCCAAGCCTTATCGGCATGCTCAAACTTAGCTAGACTAGAGCATTTTTAATGTCTATGCTATTGATGAGCCATGACATACTTTTTGCATGCCCTATCTTCCATTCTTTCCATTTCTTTTCATAAGTGGCTAACGCCTTACTCTTCTCTTCTTCTGTTAAAGGAACCTCTTTATCACCCTCTTTCTTGGTTTCTTGGTAAGAGATAGTTTAGGTTCCAAATCAGAACCATCCACTATACCCCATAAACCTTTTCCCCAAATGTGGTGCTTCATAATCGAAGCCCACGTTACATAGTTAGTATCATTTAGCTTTATAGGAATGATGGTGATCTTATTATTGTCATCCATCTTTTAGAAGGGTAAGAGAGGAATAAATAGGAGGAGAGAGAGAGAAAAATAAAAAGAAAAGAAAAAGAGTAGACAAAGGAATAAGAGAGGATTTGTAGCACAAGTTCGCCTTTCTTCAAACAAATCTTCTTGAGCCAAGAACAAGGTGATGAAACACCTTTTGTAAATGTGGCACGAAAATCGAGGCAAAAGCACTTCAAGATCTAAGAATTCCGTAGCTTTGATACCATGTAATGAAATGGTGGTCTTCAACAAATGCACAAATAACTCACAAACAAGTGTCTATTGGAGACACTACAAGCATGACCCTTGAAAGGGTATAAAAGGAAGAACACTTGAAAAATAAATAATACTTTATTCATGAACAAAATGCTTAAGAAGCATTGTGGTTTACATTGAAGGGGTTCACCCCTATATATACAAAAAAGTGGAAGAGAGAGGAGAGCTCATTTTGAGCTCTCCAAAAGAGACGTTGGAAGTCCAACGTCTCTTAATATAGTTGTTGGACTACAGTCCAACAACATTTATTATTATAGTTGTTGGACTATAGTCCAACAACATTTATTATAGTTGTTGGACTACAGTCCAACAGTTATTTGCACAGTCAAGTTCCAACAGGAACTTGACTGGATCAAATATCTAGTTTCTATTGAACTAGATGCTAAAAAAGAAAATAAAGAAAAATAGAAAAAGAAAATAATAAAAGAAAATATAATAATATTAAATAATATATATATATATATATATTTATACGAGTACGCATTTAACTCAAGGATGCGGTTTCGCGATCATTGTCCTTTACTTTCTGTCATGTTTTTACTTTGTCGTCACGCTTTGCACCTAGGCTCTTGCTTTTGCAAATGACGCTCAGGTTTTCGCTCATTGCATGTGCTATAAAGGCATCCCCGTGGAGGATGCAAGAGGCATTTACCACTCTCCCTCTTGCGACAAGAGTTGAGTCGGGAGCTAGCGATACATCCTCGTCTAAGGAGAGAGATCCTTAGCAGAGATCCTGGCTTTTCGAGTGAGCAGTCCTGCATAGTAGACTTGAGAATTTAGGGAGCTGCGCAAAAGCATCAAAAATTGCCCAAATCAAAGTATTTGGAACGATGTGATTGGCTGGTTCTGTTCGCCTATCCGATATATCTCGGGTAACCCTGAATTGGGGCTTGAGCAAGGTTCTTAGCGGGGGTTCTGTTGAGAATCGTATCTGTAACGCCCCGAAATTTTAACCCAAATTTTGAGGAATTTTTTTTTTTTTTTAATACAGCAGAAACCAATCATACCATAGGGCTAAGCATTCCAGAACATTACAGATGGAGCAATACCAAAACATTCTTTTCATTTCAATATCAATGAAAATTAAGATCAGAGTTCTCATACTATCCTTGGAACAGTAAATCCAAAAATCCCGATCGAAGCCTCATCCCGCAGTCGCTCCTAAATCCAACTCTTCACCTGAAAATTTATAGGAATTAGACTACAACTGTCTAAGTAGAAATTACTGTAGTTTTTCTTGTAGGTATATCATGTGTCAAGTATATGGTGTGGCTGCCGAATATGATTTTCAACCCATACAAGAATAAGTAAAGCACTACGCTACAACAGTCAACAATTTATGAGAAGCAATCTGACAAGTATCATCAAAAGCAATCATTTTAAATATCCCATAACCACAGATACAGATCCATACAATGATTCATAGAAATGCAATTATGACAATTCATAATGCAGGTATGCATTCATACCACAAGGTACATCCATTATGTATAAAGAAACATTAAACCATACCATGATGCATAATTTTAGTACAACAAGACATTTAACATACATTGAAAGTTAAACATCATGCATTCACCAAACATATAACACTTAAGGGAAAACATATAACATATGCATGTTCTAATGCATAGTAGGAAAATGCATGACTTATGTGAAATGCGTGATTTCTTTTGTTATCTTTCATTTAAGTTTCATCTTTCTATATGCATGCCCTATTAAATGCACGCAGCTTTAAGTTCCTCTTTTTAATTACCGTTGCCCGCGGATACACCAAACGGGTACAAACCCCGAGGTCAAGTAAGGTTCCCGGGGTAGCTTAACACACAATTTGTATTTTATTACCGGGTTCCAAACTTAGCCCTCGGCCGATATCAGGAAACAGCACCATCCATCGGAACCTTGGAAAACAGCATCCAAAGTCGGGGACACCAGGGAAAACAGCATCCACTGGCGCCACTTTCTTGGTATACCAAAACAACAACAGCTGTGTCAAAACACACCACTCCCGGGTAAAGTGGCGGACTCTCCCTAAAACCGTGGCCAGGAGAAGAACCTCAATATCGGGTTCAGGGGCAACAACGCACACGGAGTTTTTGTATCCTCACGGTTTCCCCCAAACCGCAACATCCAAGATTCTCATACTCCAGATGAGATATCCCAGAAAGTATATTACACTGTTCCTATTCATTATATTTTTATTAAGAGCCAATTATTGAGTTTTGCAGTTCCACATGCAAAAACAAGGCAAAAGCTCGCATCAACCCCTGCGAGAACCATCACGAGACTCCAGCCCGTGGAAACACATCGAACAGTGCAATATAGAACAATAATATAAAGTATGATTTTTTTTGCGATGCATTTAACCATTTAAAGAAAAAGCAAACCCAAGCTTAAGGCTCTCCAGGCCTGTGATGATTCCTCTAGACCATCGATGCATCGTATGCAAAAATCATAACAACTTGCAATGTATGCAATAATACCAACATGATTCCAAATGCACATTCATTCATACCAATTTAACAATGTGCATGAGCTACCACAATCATATGCATGTGTTCACCATCCATGTGCAAGTGCTTTCATGACATCACCTAACACACATGCATTCATCCAAGATTTCATAAACACATGGGGACATTTATGCAAGATTGTACACGCCAATACCATTGATGCCATGTACACACTTGTACCAAGCCAACTTTGTGGAAATCAAATATCTCACACGTTACAAACTATAAAGCATGCTAACACGTGTCATTAAATATTCAAAACTCAACTTTATATTCAAAAACTCAACTTTACGTACATAATAACAAATAGAGTTATCAGCACAAATTTATTAACATTGAATAATTTATGTATGCCCTTCACATGCTTAGACATTGCCCTGTGCCAAAAACCAAAGTTTCTCAACACACACTATGATCTGAGTATTAACCTGTGTGGTTTAGGTGATGCACTTAAACATATATGAAAAGCAACCGAGCTCATGTCGATTCCCTGATCTTAACAACAATTGCATAAGCATATCACTGTATATTCCCATCATGTGCACACATACTTGCATGTTTGTTTTTATTGAAATGAACGTCAAATGCACATTTTCTTTCAAATGTGTGCAACTATCAAGGCACTGGTTCGGTTTGGAAATGTCATATGCCCATCAACACAAATTTCTATCACGCTCCACCTTATTGTCAACTTCAAAATTTTATTAAGTGCATGCCTATCTTCTGCATAATTTGGTCAAGTACAGACAACATGCAAATACCGATTCTTAGCACCTATATTTATGTATATTTACAATTGTATTTAGAGTACGAAGGTCTCTCTTTATCAAGAGGTTCACATCCAGCCGACCCAGTCGACTGAGGTCCCAACCAGGCTCAGCCGACACCAGTCAGCTGGGTCGGGTCTGGCGAACAGACTGGATAACTAAGCCAGCCCAGCCAACCCCATCGGCTAGGGCCTGACAGCACCTGCACTGGCCCAGCCCAGCCTGTGTGTGCTGTCGAGGCTGGACAGTTACCCACCTATTTATGTATATATATATATATATATATATATATATATATATATATATATATATATTATAGGAATAATTACACGGTCATATATCTGATAGGAAGCATGATTATTGAGCAAGTATGCAGTTAAAGCATTCAACAATTAAGAAACAGTTACACACCTACACAAGAGAAAATTTTACACATATAAATTAAGAAAACCTGTGAAAGAATTTTAAATCATGCACACCATGTATCTTGGTGTGGTTATTGATCTCCATGTTTTTCTCTACTAAACCATCCAGCTCATACCCAACCGAACACCCGGCTGGGTCTAACAGCATAACACTGTAAGTAGTACTGAATACGCTCCAGCACCCAAATGCAGATGTACATGCTATGGAAGTTCTTCTCACGTGTGAACAAGAAAGTGGTGACAGAAAATTCTACAAGTAATATTCCCATGTGTGCATGTAAGTGTACAATAATGTGCATAACAATAATTCTCATGAACTAGGTATGTAAGTGTGCTGCAGAATTACAGACAAGGATATTTATAAGACTTGAATACAACTGAAATGTAAATAACTCCAACCGTTGACAGATAAACCTTACTATCACGTAATAGGTGTCAAGGCTGATTAAAGGCATTTAACTCAACTAAAAATTTATGCATATAAACGAATCACAACATTAAGACATTCTAAGCATTAAATTTTCAGAACTTACATTAATTCAGACAAAAATTAATTTGAACCTGAATTCATTTTAGATAGTTTAATATAGGTTCCATAGTTGTAACACACTGATCAGGTGTCTTATACATATATATATTTCTTTTTCACACCTTGATATTAACAGAGGTTAATCGACTTTGATTTACAGCACTCCAACCCTAAAATTTGAATGACGTGCTCCCTCTCTTAGGAGTAACATAACATTGTAACTAATAGTGGATAGTTTCAGAGATTTAACAAAATAAAATGGACACTTAGGAATCAATTAGGGAAATAAAATTGGGAGGTCACGGTTATCAGGGTATATGCCCTTAACAGAAATCTGAAAACCCCTCTCTATTATTCAAACACCCCTGTAGCATCTAGATTTTTCACAGCAGCTGAACCCTAAACCCACACCAAGTATAATAACCCCTACTATCGATAATCCAAAATCCCCAAATCAGGGATTTGGCATCTCTGATGGCTTAAAAACCCAAATACCCAAAAAGAACCCTATCGGATTTTGGGATTCACTACACCCCCATCGTATGCTTGACCCACAGAATACCCAACAGAAAAACAAACAAGAAAACCTACCCTTTTTTTTTCCGGCGAGATGGTTGCTGCTACAACGAAGGAGGTGAAGACCGAGAGGGAGAGAAGGACTCGGCAGGGCCGGCGACATCGACCCAGTCACACGTAGCGAGAGTGCCGGTGAGAGACTCCAACGAACTCCAGGGCAGCGCCGATGGTTTGCGCAGAGGGGGACGGGAGAGGAAGAAAAAGCGAGCAGAGGTGGGGAGGAAGAGGGGCGAGACCCCCATTTGAAGAGGCAGGAGCACACTGCCCTCCTAGCGGCGCGCTCCAGCCCCCTTCCCCCTTTGCGATATCCCTTTGCAGGGGTTAGGGTTCACCCTAACCCCTTCATTTTATCGGGCCTTCATATGCCACTTAACATAAAACCTCCTCTTTTTTTTATAAGCATACGGGTTGGGGCCGGGTCCAAACCTCGCGACCCGCGACAATGGATCCGTTGTTAGCGTGGATCCGGGTTGGCTTTTTAATGCTAGATCCATAATGAGCGTGGATTCGAGTCCGGTTTTGAAAGCGGATCCGATTATGTTATAAAGGTGGATCCACATGTTGGATCCAAATGGGTCCAACTGTGAATCAACCCAAAATAATTTTATTTATTTCTTTACTTTTATTATTATGTATATATATAATAATTTACATAGGTATGATTCTTATGGATCCGGGAAGCGGATCCTAGGCCCAAAACGCATAAATTCTACTTAATTGCGTAAAAATTTTGCATAAAATTTTCGGTTATTACAGTATCTCGTCTATCGAGGCTAGTATCGAGTCATGCGAAGCATGTAGATACCATGATAGCGGGTGAGATTCTAGAAAATCGCATGTCAAATGTGGCACAAGTTGTTGGCTGTTTCAAAAGATAAAGAATGTCAAAAGTAAAGTTTGAGAAACATTACATCTTTGTGAAACACTTCTGTTGAGGCTCTTATTGAGGAGCTATACCCCTTTCATCCTAGAGTACTTGCAGTCGTGCACTACACGCGAGTACTGCAATGATCGGATGAGACAGTTGTGTGACCTCGAACAATGTTAAATGCACAATGTTGTAAACACATAAGAATGAGATCACCTTCACAGGTAAGAAGCTCATTAGGTCAAAAGACCAGATCATATAGAATGAGTCGTCAGTTAATTTACCCCTGACACAGTCATTTGCCCTTGTGTTTCTGTCAAGGGAGATGATGGATCGGTAAAAAACTCCAATTGACAGGTTGTTAATAACCACTCCACAGGCAAAGATCCGACCTCCTCAGTCATTGGAGTTAGGAAAAGGAACTACCAGACATTATCCTAGGTGGTAGATCTCATGGTCTTCTGCAGAAGTTGGATGCATCCGTTGCCAAGTACGTGCCTTTGGGGAATCCTCTCTCGGCTAAAGTCGTCTCCTTAGGAGCGGACTCAACTAGCTATTCGGGTTATTAAAAATACATAGAATAACAGACGCCCGAACTAGTCTCAGTTGTTTCTATGTTTTTCCTGCGCAGACCCGCAGACTAGTAATATCGAAACATAAAGTCTGTTCACACTGGTTGATAGGTCATGAGACTTGCTTATTGCGTAGTAGTTCATAGCTTATAATCAAATGAATCGCCATGCTGCGTTTGACAGTTGCACTACTTACTTGCTTTGAACTGCCTACCTGTTTTGAACGACTTACCTGTTTAACTGCATATCTGCTTTAAACTGCTTAGCATACTGAATTAAATATACTTAATTCAGTTTCCTATAGTCTCTCTTGTGCACCTACTAGTTTTCGCGAAACTAACCCATTCTATGGGTACAAGTGATGACTAGGTATACCACGGGCGATGACGCGATTGCAAGATGGCTTCAAAATTTCCTCTTTCTGCTCTTAACTCGCGTCCTGGACGTTTTTGGGTTTTGTAACGGATTTTCCTTAGGATATCCGAATTTTGTACTATTTGGGAACTTCTTTTAATGAAAGTAGCTTTTTTAAGTGTTTTACAAGTAGCATGGATTGTGAGTTTTGGTTCTTTTAGCTAACGTACTCAAAGTTGTCAGTTTGCCTTTCTAAATTTAACAAAAGAATAGTCTTCCGCTGATTTCATAAACAAACTCTGAAGGAAAGAGATTTTTTCTAGTCTCTAGCCTGTTTTCTGAAAGGTTCGCAAGTTTGAAATTTTGGGACGTCACACTCTTGATCAAATATCCATGTATCTCCAACAAATCTTAAAGGCTACTTCCTCCACCGGTGCAGCCATTGCCTCTTCATCACCTCCCGGTACATATTCTTGGATTTTAGATTCCAGAACTTCTTTTCACATGACTCCACATGAAAATGCTTTAACCAACGTTTGCACCAATTCAAAAATGTCTTATGTCTCTACAGCTGATGGAACTTTTCTCAAAATAAATGGCATTGGAACTCTAGATCCTAAAAAATTTCAAAACTTTTTCGTTTCCCAAATTGTCGACCATGGATGTGAAATATCTTTCTTATCTCAAGGGTGCTTTGTGCAGGATCTCCAGTCCGGGAAGCAGATTAGGCAAGGCCATAGAAAGGGAGATCCTTTCTACATGAATCACTTGACACTCTCTACAAAATTGTTTTGTACTTATGCCCAAGACAAAAGTATTGAAACTTGGCATAAAAGACTTGGACATCCAAGTTATTCTAGAATATATCTTTTTCCTTTTGAAAACAAGTTTTGTAAAGAAAAATATATCAATTGCAAATATTGTATTTTTGGAAAAATGAAGTCTATTCCATTTCCTACGATAACCTTTATTTCAATTAGACCTTTTGAATTGGTGCATTCCGATGTGTGGGGACCATCTCTAGTTCTATCTAAAGGTGGTTATTCATATTATGTGACATTTATTGATGATTATACTAGATATGTATAGATTTATTTTTTTAACCTTAAATCAGAAGTCTTTACCTTTTTTAAAGAATTTTGTACAAAAATTCAAAATCAATTTCAGTCACATATCCATTTCTAGATCCGACTCCGGAGGAGAATACCTATCTAATGAATTTCAAGCATATTTAAAACAACATGGAATTTGTCATCAAAGATTATGTCCAAGAACTCCACAATAAAATGATCTAGCGGAAAGAAAACATAGGCATATCTTAGAAACCACTAGATCATTACTTATTTCTAAAAATATTCTTAAAATTTTTTTGAACGAAGCCGTCTTAACCTCCACTTAATCAATCGAATGCTATCTGCAAAATTAAATAATATCTCTCCTTATGATTTTTTTTTTAAAATCTCACTCAATTTCAATCGTCTTTGTATTTTTTGATGTAAATGCTTTGTTCTTTTACATAAAAGAGATAAATTATCACCAAAGGCAATTAAATGTGTATTCTTGGGATATGGCAAAAATCAAAAGGGCTATAGATGTTTTGATTATAAAAATAATAAATTATGTCTCAAAAGATGTGACATTTTTAGAAGATGAGAACAAATTTGAAATATTAGACAAACAAAATGAAATTGAATATATGTTTTTAAATGATCTTCTAGAAGATTCAAGTAATGAATCTTTAAGTCATTCGAAAATATTAGAAATCACACATAATAGTGAAGAAACATAATATTGAAATATCACCAACTAATGGTGACAATCTACATGTTGACACCTGGTGTGAGCAAGAGAAACCTATTAGTGCTTCAAAAAAAATTCTTGCGGCTTAATGAACCTCTAGAAGAAACTTCCCTTAGACGCTCCTCTAGAATCAATTTCACCTAATAGGTTTGTTTCATATGAATCTCTCTCACCAAATTATAGAGTTTGTCTAATAGCCTTACATTCATATTATGAGTCTTCTTATTGTAATCAAGCAAAAAATATACTACATTGGATTGAAGCAACGAGGGTTAAACTAGATGCCTTAAAGAAGGCTAAAACCTGAGAATTAGTTCAACTTCCTCCAAATAAAAAAGCTATTGGATGCCGTTGGGTTTACAAAGTTAAGACAAAAAGTGATGGTTCCTTAGAACAATATAAAGCCAGACTAGTAGCTAAGAGATACTCACAAGAATACAACATTGGCTATGAGGAGACTTTTGCTCCTGTTGCTCGAATGACTAGTGTTCGAACCCTAATTGTTGTAGCATCATCTAAGAAATTGGCTATATTTCAATTAGATGTTAAAAATGCTTTTCTTAATGGTCAATTAAATGAAGAAGTATATATGGACTCTACACCGGGAATTACTCTTGAACAGGGTCAAACCCTTAAATTATTAAAAGCTTTATATGGTCTTAAACAAGCCCCTAAGGCTTGGTATGATAGATTTAGTGCTATCATGATCAAGTTGGGATTTTGTTCTTGTTATACTGACACTGCTCTCTTTGTAAAAAGTGTAGGTAATAGTATTGTTATTCTTTTACTTTATGTTGATGATATGATCATCACAGGCAATGATGAAAGTGGTATTATTGATGCTAAAAATATGTTAAACGATAACTTTGATTTAGGTTTTCGCAGATATTTTCTTGGTATTGAAGTTGCATACTCTCCCCGAGGGTATATATTATCACAGATGAAGCTTGCTGTAGATATATGTTCCAAATCTGAAATTTCAGATGACAAAAAGGTAGAGACTCCAGAGGTCATCAACGCTAAACTACGGTTGGAGGATGAAGTTCTACTGGATAATCCTACAGCCTACAGACAACTCATTGGATCTCTCACCTATCTGACCATCACCAGGCCAGACATCGCTCACGTTTTTCACTCTGCCAGCTAATTTCAGTATGCTCCTACAACTGTGCATATAAGTGCCATGCTTTGGATTATTCGTTACATAAAAAACACTCTAACTAAAGGGCTATTTTTATCCTCACTCTCTTCATTAAATTTGCTTGCCTATACTGATGATGACTGGGAAGGAAACCCAAATGATAAAATCTCAACTACTGGTTTTTATGTCTTTTTAGGAGATTCGCTAATTGCTTGAAGATGCAAGAAACAACATAAAGTCTCCTTATCATCTATTGAGGCTGAATAACGGGCTATGACAACTACTACGATGAAACTTGTGTGGCTTCGAAGTCTTCTTCAAGATATGGGAGTTGAAATTTTCGATGCCTCGAAGCTTTGATGTGACAACAAAAGTGCTATGTATATTGCCAACAATCAATCTTCCATGAGCAGACCAAACATATAGAAATGGACTGTCACTATGTTCGTGATGAGTATCTCCGTGAGACAGTTACACTGTCATACGTCAAATTCGAATATCAGCTCGCAAATTTTTTTACTGAAGCACTTTCTGCTTCTCGCTTCTTGTTTCTCCTTGGCAATCTTTCGGTCATCTCCCTATAAAGCTCGAGGGGGTGTTAAAATATATGTATCAATACATATATATAAATATAATATATATATATTACACCATAATACCCGATGGGGGTATTATGGTCATTTCACACAGTACCTGATGTAAAACCCGAAAAATTTGAGTATAAAATTTTCCAAATTTTTGCAATTTGGGCCTAGATCCACATTACGGATCTAGGACCCATAAAGGGGGGGTAATTAGGATTTATTTATTTGAAATCTTGATTTAATGATAAAAATAGATAAATAAATTTTTTTCAATTTTAAAATTTTAATTTAATTCGAGGATCCACAGTGGATCCATTTGGATCCACAGTGGATCCATTTGGATCCACTTGTGGACCCATTTTGACTTGGGGCCGGGTTGCGGGTCTCGGGTTCGGACCCAAGCCCCACCCCATATCTCTGCCCTGTTAAATGAAAAGGGCAACCCGATAAGGGTTGCCCGATAAAACCTAACACAAAAAAAAGGAAAAGGGGGGGGGGGGGGGCGCAGGGGGGTTACGCAGAGCGTAACGACCCCGCGCCCATCTCGGCAAAGAAGGGGGGCCTGAGGCCGATAAAGGAGGGGAGTGGAGAGGGGGTTTCACCCTCTTCACTCAGCCTCATCTCTCTCCCTCGTCTCTCTCTCTCTCGTTCGGTGCACACGCGCTGGAGGCAGGGAGGTCGCCGACAAGTTTTGGCCATCACCGACCTCCGGCGAGACTCCTGTCACGGCAGCAGCAAGGAGCAACCCCAGTCGACCCTTCTCTTGCAGCCACGACAGCCTCCGATCGCCGAAAAACTCTTCAAGAGGTACGGTGCTCCTTGGAATCGGGTGAGGAATCGAACATGGGTTCGACTCCACGTGGGGATTTGAGGGTAGGACTTGGGGTTTATATTAACCCTAAACCTAAAACCCCAAATCTATGATTTGGGGGTTGGGGATCTTTCCTAATGAGGGGTGCGGGTTATCCGAAACCCCAAATCAGTGGATTTGGGGGTTTTCAGTTTTTCAATTAATGATTTCAGACTTTTGAGTTCCTGAGATTCTCCAGGATGTGCTTATGGATTTTATGTTTAGAAGTTTTGATCAATGCACTTAATTTCGATGTATTATAAATTCAGGTTGCAGAAATTGATGATCTGTGGATTGTGTTTGGTTTTTCTTTTAAAATCAAAAAAAAAAATATAATAATATATCCTCTTTGTGCAAAAGAATACAATTCCAAGTGATTATGATCAGAGGCAACAATATTGAGGACTGTCTAGGCTGGTTCTTTTGTTCTGAAGAAACTTTGGGGGTTATTATGGAAGCCTAAGTATATATAAGGCTGTGGAAATGCAAAAAATTGTACAACAAAATTGAAATATCTTACTAACTAACAGAATGAGCAATTATCTACTCTAGAAGGATAAAGGCTTAAAGCTTTATCCGGTTTATTAAGGAAGCCAGCAAGCAATCTGCAATAGAATTGAACAAGGAGTATCTTATTCTTCTGTGTTCTACCTTTCAAATACTACTAATGTGTGCTCATAACAGGCTTTGTCAAAAAAAAAAATAATATAAAATTTTCTGAACCTAATATTAGCATCAAATACTTATGTCAACTTAGACAGAATAATCAATATGAATGAGTAGTCTCAAAGCTTTTAAATATCATCCAACTTGTCTAATTTTATAGTTAATAGTAATTGACATTAAGGCTGGGCTTGAACTTGTGTATCTTTTTAAAAACAAAACTATTTTTCTTACTGAATAGCTTTAATAAAAATTTTGCTGGGAATGGACTAGTTAGGGACCCACTTATCTTTGGGTGGTGTTACTGCCATATAGGAATAAAAATTCTGTTGTAAAACAGGGAGTTGTACGAATGCGGCAATGGGGATATGAACTTGAATGGTTGCTGGTATACCTGCATTAGATTAATTGTGTTTGAAAGGGGCAGCCCTACGTACCATGCAAATTTTATGTTTGATATGCCTGTTTTACCTGCTCATGCCAGAGGGTTTTTAATTCTGTCTCTACAGCATATATATATATACATGTCCTGATTTCTATTGACAGGGCTGATTTCCATATGTTTTCATAGTTAGCCGAATGTTGTTAATCAAACTTTCTATTTTCACAAATGAATATACAAAGTCCTAAACCATTAAAACATGAATGGTGTAATATATTGCTGATAGGTTCATGAACGGATCTCGCATGCATTACCTAATGTGATGCTGTAGGCTGTCTATTGGCATAAGATGGTGCCTGAGTGTGGTTAAGCTCAAAGTTTGTAAGATGTAGCATGGGATCATTTCAACATAACCTGGAAATTTCAGTTGTGTATAATATTGCTCATGTTACACTGTTTAGGGAGGATGGACACATAAAACTGAAATTTTATATGTATTGTATCTTGCTTTGTTGTATCTAGCTGAACATTTTACTTTTGTCCTAAGTTCATGTGTTATTTAAAAGTTGGGGTATGGGATTGTATGGAAACACTGTCGGGGAGGTTTATGCTTTCATTTGACTGTTATGATTATGGTACTCATGGGTGTGAACATGAGTCAGTTATTATTAATTCTTCTTGAACTCGTACGCTTGATTATTGTGTGAATTGGTACATGTACACTCATACCCTGAAAGAAACCATGGATTGGTTAATACCCATATGTGATGTAGGTAACACACACATATTGAAAATGCATATGAATGAATTATGAAATGCATATGTTTGGGTGTATGATTGCATAAGTGCACATTTTTGTGGCACTATTGGCCTAGTGTTATAAATAAAACACTAATTTGGTTTTATTATGTGGTGCATTGATGGCCTGAATGGACATCATCGGCCTGGAGAGCCGTGAGTTTGGTTTGCTTTCACATATGTTTTTAAATGCATCACTTGAACCACATAAGATGGTTTGGCACTTTACTACACTGTTCTAATGGTTTATACGGGCTGGAGTCCCGAATGGGTCCCTGCAAGGGAGGATGCGGGGTTTTCACTTTACTTTTGCATATGTGTGGCAAACTTAAAGAATGAACTTTAAATAAAAATAATGAATAAGAACAGTGTAATATATATTCTGGGATATCTCATCTGGAGTATGAGAATCTTGGATATCCGATCTTGGGGAGACTGTGAGGATACAAAAACTCCATGTGCGTTGTTGCCCCTGAACCCGATATTGAGGTTCTTCTCCTGGCCACGGTTTTAGGGAGAGCCGCCACTTTACCCGGGAGTGGTGTGTTAGTCACAGCTGTGAGTTTATGGTACCAAGGAAGTGGCACATGTGGGCGTGGGGTGTCCCTTGTGTCCCCGACATTAGATGTGGAGGTTTAATGTTCCGATGGATGGTGCTGTTTCCTGATATCGGTCGAGGGCTAAGTTGGAACCCAGTAATAAAATACAAATTGTGTGTTAAGCTACCCTGGGAACCTACTTGACTTCGGGGTTTGTACCCGTTTGGTGTATCCGCGGGCCACGGTAATTAAAAAGAGGAACTTAAAGATGTGTGCATTTAATAGGGCATGCATATGAAAAGATGAAACTTAAACGAAAGATAATAGAAGAAATCATGCATTGCACATAATCATGCATTTTTCTGTTATGCATTAGATCATGCATGTTTGAATCGTTCTTGATATCATGACATCATTTGGTGGTAGCATATGATTTACCTTGTGAAATCATGCTGAAAGGTTTGATTATTTAGTTATTGATATATGACACTGTTTACTGTTCTTGACTGGTAAGTATATGCAACTGTTTGTAGTTATAGATATTTGAATGTTGCAAAATTTATATCTGTACTCAATCAAATCACTGCATGAAATCTTATTCATGTTCTTTCTCTCACCTGTTTCTTTAGAAGTAGCTGTGCTTAGAATTTCGGTTCTGACACCCTACTTTGTTGGTTTTTCACAGTAAATGGTGAACAGTGAAGTTGGACATGCATCTGGGGATGGATGAGTTATACTTGAGCTTGTCAGCTTCAGTAGAGGATATATTGGCTCTTTCTTTTGTCATTCAGTTCTTTTAAATTCTGCAATTGTTACTTTACTTTCAGTTGAAGAAAACCTTGTCTTTGAAATTTTCTTACTCATTAATAAAAGAGTTTTAGTTGGTTGATATGGATGATAATTGCAACTTCGTTTGTGGTGGATGGGCTATCCAATGGAAAGTGGAACTGTGAGGACCCCGGGTCTCTGGGAAGTTTTCCGCACTGTTTTAGAAAAAAAAAAATCCGCATTTTTAAAGGGTATGGATTGGGGTCGTTACACCTTATAGGGGTACTTGTTTTTCTCCTTTTTTTAATTTCTTGCATTTATTTTATTTTTTGTTTTCTTTTTTTTAAATTTTTTTCCTTTAAGCCACTTAAAGGGGCCCCACCATAGAGTCGTTGGGGGCTCCCAACGACTCCATGGGAGCCCTCCTTTTTGGCTCACCTTTTGAAGCCTTGTGGCCTTTTCCCTTCCTCTCATTTTCTTCTTGTATAAATAGGGGTGACCCCCTTTGTATTTGGATATGCTTGAGAGCTCTCTCTCACTCTCTCAATACAGCGGCTTCTATATTTTGCCTTTTTCAAGGCTTGTGTATGTGTTGTCCCTTAGTGGACTTGGCTATTGTCTCTTTTGTTTGTCTATTGTAGGACATTACAAGTGCTTATAGCACTCTTTGTATTTCCGCATATCTCATTACAAGTCTGCACATACCTTTTAAACATTAGAACAATCAAAATTTGCAATATTGAGTCTGACATGCAATGCTTCCAATTGCAATAAAATTGAAGACTTTTAAACTAACACACAGTTGCTCAAGTTTAATGTTCTCATATAAGCTTATTTATACTCAATGTACTAGGATGATTCTGAATGTAGTTTAATGTTCCATGTTATTGAAAAAGTGTGTACAGGGTCTGGATATCATAACAGACCCGAGTTTCTTTTTACTGTATAGTTTTACTTCATTCCGGGTCTGGATATTATCCCGGACTGACACTGTACATTTAAACATATAAATACATTGTTTAGGTCACGATTTCATCATCAAAATCGTGACAGCCGCCGCCCCTTCTCCTTCTATTCTCCTTCTCCTTCTCTCAATACAGGTTCCAGAGGATTCTAACATGGTATCAGAGCCGAGATCCATCTACGGGTTGAAGAGGCTTCCAAAAGGTGCGACCGACCAGAGGTTTGAGGATTTCTTCGTCTCTTGTTCTCTACTTTTCTTCAGTTTTATTTCTGTCTTTCCGTCTCTCGTTTCCCCCTTTCTTCTCTAACTTCTTTACCGTGGATTCACGTCTCGCGTGAATCGCAAATCCCCTGCGTCATATAAAAAAAGGGAAACACCTGTTTCACGTGAAACAGAAGTCAACCCACTCGTTTCACGTGAAACAGAAGTCGACCCACTTGTTTCACGTGAAACTTCTGTTACACATGAATCATTGCATATTTTTCACGATTCACCCTCTCCTTCGCCTGTTTTCTTTCAGATCTGGTGCACCAGATCTACGCACCTCCTTTGCACATCCAGATCTGACTGCTATTCCCATTTTTGCTGTCTATATTTGCTGGGTAACAACAAACATTCAATCTGATTCTTATTTTTTGTCTATGCTTCCATCTTTAATCTTTTTCTTCTCGCTGTCACAACTGATATTCACATAACAGCCGTCTGCCCACCATATTCATCTGTGTTTGTATGAAAAACACAATCAGTTAGAATTTTTTTTTTCTGCCCAATGTAAAAAAAAAAAAAAACTTATTGCATCAATCTCAAGCACAAAGGGGAGGAAAGGAAAATCCATACCTAATTTCTTTTTTTTGGATCTGACAGTCTCCGATCGTTAACCACTTGAAGGTTGCACAGTCGCAAAAAAAAAAAACTCGGACAGTACACTCAGTCATTTCAAAACCCTCCTTCCACGGATTCTCATTCTTCTCAATCGAGTCTTTCTTCGAGCTTTCTCAATCAACTTGTTTCTGAAAAGTTAAACACCTAAAATTTCTTGATTTGGAAGAGACAAATTATCCCTTTTATACGGAGCCAAGGTCTCTTAGGTCACCTGGATGAAACCACTACATCCCCGCTAGAATTTGTTACGAGAGAAGAGAAAGACGATAAAGGGGCAAGTTCAATTGTGTATGTCAAAAATGTAGAATACCTCAACTGGGAAAGAAAAGATCAATCAGTAGTTGCGTACATCACTTCTACCTTGTCTCAAGAGGTTCTTGTTGCAATTCCTGACAATTGTACAACCCTATAACTTTGAGAGAGATTGGTTCAGATGTATTCACAAGATTCACAGGCGATGATGGTTTTTCTCAAGAGGGAATTTCAGCTGTTGAGAAAAGATTCCATGACCATCATGGAATATCTAAACAAGATGAAGACTATCACAGAGCAACTTGCAGTTATAGGATGTGCGGTGAGTGACAGTGACATAGTGTAACAAACTCTAAGTGGATTGGGACCCGACTATAATATGATTATCACTTCACTAATGTGTCTGCCTACTCTTCCCACTTTTGATGAGTTGCGAGCTAAATTAATTCAGTATGAAATGACTCTGAAGGAATTTTCTAAAGAAACTCATGCTCATACAAATTCCCAAGAAGTTTTTGCCACAGGAGTGACTTATGGTCGCGGACGGGGGCGAGGAGGACAAGGGCGAAATGGACACGGAGGACGCGGATTGCTACCCACTCCAAATATGTTGACTCATGCTCAGGGACAAAGATCTATCCCACCTTGCTTCCTTTGTAACAAAAGGGGGCACATCAAGGCGAATTGTTGGCACAATCCTGAAAATAAAGGAAAAACTCCACAGACAGAACCAAAAAGAAAGTCCACTAATATCAGAGAAAGTTGAGAGATTAGAGATCTGTTGATATCCGCTTTGTCAGAATTGAAATTAAAGCAGCATGATCAAGGCACTTGGTTCGTTGACTCAGGGGCAGCAACTCACGTGACTGGTGATGCAGGTAAACTTTCTAAACCTATTCCTTATTTTGGCAAAAGTAAAATTGTTACTAGAGATGGATCCTACCATCATGTTTCCCATGTTGGAAAATCTATCATCCCCATGTCACATTCTACTCTTGAACTTTTTGATGTTCTTCATGCTCCCAATATCAAGAAAAATATTGTTTCTCTTTCTAAACTTGTTGATGATAATCATGCTTGAGTCGAATTCACTCCCTTCTCTGTGTAAGTCAAGGACCTTCACACGAGGGAAACATTCGTTGAAGGAAAGAGACGATGCAATATGTATGTCTTTGAAGAAGCTCCATGTCATCCTGTTCGCCCTACTCATTTGGATTCAAAGTCTTTATTAGAGTCGTGTTCCTCCTCTTTAGTAAATGTTTTTAGTATTTCTGAATGTAATAAGGCTTTCTTATGGCATAGTCGATTAGGACATTGTGGGAGTCATTTTATTGAGAAACTTGTTTCTAATAATCTCATTCCAAAAGAAAGTCTCAATGTGGATGAGAAAAGTCAGAAGTGTTTCAGTTGCCTTTTATGCAAAAGTCATGTATTGCCTTTTCACTCTATTAATAAGAGAGCTTCAAAACCTTTTGAGGTAATATGGTCTGATGTGTGGGGACCTGCCCCAGTTGCCTCTGGATATGGGAGCAGATACTACCTAATCTTTGTTGATAGCTACTCTCAATACACCTGGATACACTTCATAAAAAGTAAGTCGAAAGTTTTCCCTCTGTTTTAAAATTTGCTTTCCTTAGTAAAAAATAAATTATCTAAGACCATCCAATTCTTCCAATGTGATGGAGGCGGGGAGTTCTCTATTAGAATATGGGCTGGATATGGATCCATTCAATAAAGGATCCATATTCATTCCCAGGTTTTGTATTTTAATGTAATATGAGTTACTAATATAGGGGCACATTTGTCCATGTGTTAATTATTGTAACCCTATTAAGGCTAATGAAGTATTAGCGCAGCCGGTGTGTGAAAACCGAGAAGCTGCTGATTCCCAAATACGACTTCCCTCTTCTCTCTCTCTCTCTCTCTCTCTCTCTCTCTCTCTCTCTCTCGTTCTCCCAGGTTTCTTGATAAACATAGGAGTTCTTTCATGGTATCAGAGCAGCGACGTACCTGGAAGCAAGCCCTTCATCAGGATCGTGAACAGCTGCACTAATCTCTCGTGATCTGGTGCGTGAAGAAGATCTGTCAAGCCCGTGCTCCATCAACGTGAAAAACGACAGGTCACGTGATCCTTATTCTTATTTTCCTTTCCTTTCTGCTGTTTTTGTCACTTCTATTTCTAATTCTATTTTCTTTTAAGATTCTCTCTGTCGCAGATCTGAAAGACTTTCATATCTGCCATTATTTTCTCTCTGTCGCAGATCTGAAAGTTTTTTCAGATCTGCAATTATTATTTTCTCTTTATCGCAGATCTGAAAGTTTTTTTTCTCAGATCTGCTACTCTATTCTCTATGTCGCAGATCTGAAACCCTTTCAGATCTGCTATCGCCTTTCTTTCATTCCGTGAAATATTTTCGCAGATCTGGAACATAGGGAAGTATTCCATCCTCTCGCAGATCTGAAATCTCTTCAGATATGCTATTCTATTCTCTTTATTGCAGTTTTGTTGCATTCTGAAATATTTTCAGAACTGCTATCGTCTCTTTGTTATTGCTTTTAGAAATTCTGTCTATCGCAGATCTGAAATCCTTTTTCAGATCTGCTATCTGCCCTCTTAACGTCATAAGACCGAGTTCTAGTCTGAAATTTGTCTGTCCATACCATTGTAACGCCCCAAAATTTCGACTTGTGATTTTGAAAACTTTATCGAAAAACCTTTCAAAGAATTAACCCGGATGGCTGACCGAGTCCGCTCCTAAGGGGACGGTCAGTGACCAAGAGAGTAAATCCCCAAAGGCATTCGTGGCCCATGGATGCATCCAACTTCTGCAGAAGTGCCTGGGAGTTACCACCTAGGATAATTTATGGTAATCCCAAATCCCCTAACTCCGATGACTGGGGAAAACCGAGTCTTTTGCCCATGGGGTGGTTGTTAACAACCTGTCCATCGGAGTCTTTGTACCATCCATCCTCTCCCTTGATGAATCGTGAAGATCGGATGGGTACGACGGGGGTTTCTTAACCGCCGCCACATCCTACATGCTCTGGTCCATTAGACCCACTTGAGCATCTTGCATGTGAAGGCGAATGGTCACCTTTTTATGTGATCTCAGCATTTTGCTAATTGCACTCATCGAGGTTGCCACAACCTCATCATCTCACCATCGTAACCCACATGGGACGTACTTGTCCAAAAGTACGATCGTACCTTCCTAGAGGTACAACTACGATGAGAGGGCAACATAATGGTTTATGATTCTTTTGGTTCCTACATGACATGTTTTGCTTTTCTGAGCAATTGGCCTGTGGAGGCCGATATTACCACATCAAAATCAGTAAAGTATAGATTTCACACTTCAATACCCTCTATGATCTTACATAAAATTCATACCGTACCTGCCTTAAGGTTCGGTTATAATAGCAATTGCAGTGGTTTTGAGTCCCTTCACAAAGTCTATCTTAAGTATGCAGTTTCAAAGGAATAAGCATGCATAATAGACAATTATGAGTTAAGTAATCGTACACGTAAACAGGCATGCCAAGTAAACT
Organism: Nuphar pumila; assembly: GCF_984573655.1. NCBI lineage: Eukaryota > Viridiplantae > Streptophyta > Magnoliopsida > Nymphaeales > Nymphaeaceae > Nuphar > Nuphar pumila. The sequence continues at coordinate 52,148,939 of NC_143262.1, read as the reverse complement.
ACTTGATTCTTTCTAGAATGAGTCTACCCAAAGAATTTACATTATGCAATTTCAAAAGAATCACAAAGAGTAAAACATTGATCAACCAATACTTCTTCAGATACGCAAATATGCAAAAATAATTATTCTATCTCAGAAGTCTTATTTTATTTTGTTCATACACACTATTCGTGCGACTTTCCCCTACCTCGGGATGTCGTGCAGCTGCGTGCGTCTACGCGTGTAGATGATACGAGGCTCGGGCCGCGGAGCCAGAGCGGGGGGTCTGATGCGAGGTCTGCAACAGGGTGAGTATTCAATTATGATAATTTAATTAAATGGTGCGACGGGAGCAAGGGTAGGATTAAGTGACCGGGGATACCGGCCCCTTCCAGACAGAACAACAAAAGGCAGGGCCCTCGGCCCCAGCCAAACAGGTCACGCATGGCAGGGGTCTCGGCCCCTACCTCAAGAACAGGGAAAGGTAGGGCCTCGGCAGGGCCCTGCCTGGTACAAACAGAATGGCAAGGGCCCTGGCCCTTGCTTGACAAAAATGAAGAAATGGCAAGGGCCCCAGCCCCTGCCAGTCGAAAATGAGGAATGGCAGGGGCCCCAGCCCCTGCCAGAAACACCTACAAATGGCAGGGGCCACGACCCCTGCCAGTCAAAAATCGCGGAGCCGCAGGGGGGGGGGGTGTCCGGCCCCCCTGCGTGCCGAGGGTCAAGAGCGGCAGGGGGTATTCCCTGCCCTCCCAGAAGCCAGGGGGTGGCAGGGGGTGAGCCCCTGCCAGCCGAGACAGGAAGGCGGCAGGGGCACTACCCCTGCGCGCTAGAACACAAGAGGCAGCGGGCGAGCCCCCGCCTGCCGAAAAAACAAGAAGCGGCAGGGGCATTGCCCCTGCCTAAGATGGTCGAAAGGTGGCAGGGGAACTGACCCCTGCCGAAAGAGAGACCGGGGTGGGGGTGACAGGGAGGGAAACCGACCTCCCGTCAGTTTCCCTGTCACCCACAGAGGTGAGGGAGTGTCGCAGGGGCCATTGGTCCCCTGCCGGCACTCCGGCGCACCCCTAGAGGGAAGAGGGGACGACAGGGGCCTTGCAGCCCACCTGTCGGCCCTCCGGTGATTACCGGAGAGGCAGGAGGGCACGACAGGGCTGTGCGCCGCATGCCGGCCTCCCGGCGAGGTGACAGAGAGGGGGGGTGAGGAAAAGAAGAGGGAGGAGAAGAGAAGAGGGAGGAGAAGAGAATGGCGTACCTGGGAGTGGTGGCCGGCGTCGGCGGCGTGCGCAGCAGGGAGGAGACCGGCGCGGAGGGGGGAGCGAGGGCTGCGAGAGGGAGGCGTGACTCCCCTCGCCCTCCAACCTCTCTCATAAAGGCGCATGGGCCAATCGAAAGGGGAAACCCCTGGTGGGTTTCCCAAACTTGCCCGCACGCGAAGGGGAAAGAAAAAGGGGGGGGGGGGGGGGTTGCGGCGCCCGATTGCTCGGGTTTTTGAAAACCCTAAAATAAAAAGGGGCCTGGGTCGGGTCCGGACCCGACCCGGCCCGGGTCCAAACAGATTTTTTTTTTATATGGGGTTTTACAACCATAGTCTGAAATTTGTCTGTCCAGTCCACCTATTCTCATTAACCTCATAAGACCGAGTGCTAGTCTGAAATTTGTTTGTCCATACCATTGTCTGAAATCTGTCTGTCCAGTCCACCTATTCTCATTTATCTTATAATAATACTATGTCAGTCTTTCAATTCTGTCTCAGCCACACTTATTTAAATCCTTTCAGTTTCAGCCACCAGTGTCTTTCGGTTGTCAAACAGTCTATCGATGGATACTTCAGGTAATTCGAGTCTTTCTTCCAACTTCCTGGGACAGCTAGTCTCGGAAAAGCTGACTACCAACAATTATCTGACTTGGAAACGGAAAATTGCTACTTTTATTCGAAGTCAAGATCTTTCAGGCCACTTGGATAGCTCAACCCCCATGCCTCCAGAATTTATCGCCACCGAAGCCAAAGAGGATGAACCAGAATTTATCGGAACGGCCACGTACACTATGCGTGCTCCTACCGCGACTACCATTAGAACCAGTAAACGGATCCATATATCCAACGGTACTACGAATAAAACAACAATATAATTTAGTCTAAACATGCTATGAAATATCAAAGACGTACAGCGCGATGGGATGCTCAATAGTCAAGATTCACTTCTTTCTAACCTGGCTCTGATACCAAGTTGTAACGCCCCAAAATTTCGACTTGTGATTTCGAAAACTTTATCGAAAAAACTTTCAAAGATTTAAAGTTTTAACTTTTAAAAATGACAGCGAAAGACATTTAGAAAGGAACACAAGTCAACAATTCTGAGTACGTTAGCTGAAAAACCATCATTCACATGTACAACAACTTAAAGGAATTTAAGAAATAAGGAATCGATTAAAATATGCAGTTTATTACAAAATGAGCATTTTATTCCAAAGTTCAATAAATCTAAGAAAACTCCAAAAAGTCCCAGAGCAAAGCCGCCAGCAGAAAGAAGATGAATCTTGATCCACGTTGCAACACGCCATCGGCCGCCAGTGAAGTCCTACTCCTCACCTGCCCATGAAATGTGTCAGTTTCATAACAAACCAGTAGGTGCACGAACAGATAGGTAGAATGAAAATAAAACAAGACATTCATGAGATAAGCAATTATCATATTTAAGCAATTAAAGCAGTTGTAGTCTATTCTAACAAATGTAATAAGTGCAAAGAGTGGTGAGTTGAAGCAGTGTAAGTCTCATTCATCTACATCTATTCATGAATATATTCTTTAAGTTCTGATATTAATTGGCCTGTGGGTACGCACAGACGCGAAACGTAGAAACAGCCGAGACCGATCCAGGGGTTTATTATGTCAGGTGTTTTCATTAACCCTGATGGCTGACTCAGTCCACTCCTAAGGGGACGGTCAGTGACCAAGAGAGTAAATCCCAAAGGCATTCGTGGCCCATGGATGCATCCAACTTCTGCAGAAGTGCCTAGGAGTTACCACCTAGGATAATTTATGGTAATCCCAATTCCCCTAACTCCGATGACTGGGGAAAACCGAGTCTTTTGCCCGTGGGGTGGTTGTTAACAACCTGTCCATCGGAGTCTTTGTACCATTCATCCTCTCCCTTGATGAACCGTGAAGATCGGATGGGTACGACGGAGGTTTCTTAACCGCCGCCCCATCTTACATGCTCTGGTCCATTAGACCCACTCGAGCATCTTGCATGTGAAGGCGAATGGTCACCTTTTTATGTGATCTCAGCATTTTGCTAATTGCACTCATCGAGGTTGCCACAACCTCATCATCCCACCATCGTAACCCACATGGGACGTACTTGTCCAAAAGTACGATCGTACCTTCCTAAAGGTACAACTACGATGAGAGGGCAACATAATGGTTTATGATTCTTTTGGTTCCTACATGACATGTTTTGCTTTTCTGAGCAATTGGCCTGTGGAGGCCGATATTACCACATCAAAATCAGTAAAGTATAGATTTCACACTTCAATACCCTCTATGATCTTACATAAAATTCATACCGTACCTGCCTTAAGGTTCGGTTATAATAGCAATTGCAGTGGTTTTGAGTCCCTTCACAAAGTCTATCTTAAGTATGCAGTTTCAAAGGAATAAGCATGCATAATAGACAATTATGAGTTAAGTAATCGTACACGTAAACAGGCATGCCAAGTAAACTACTTGATTCTTTCTAGAATGAGTCTACCCAAAGAATTTACATTATGCAATTTCAAAAGAATCACAAAGAGTAAAACATTGATCAACCAATACTTCTTCAGATACGCAAATATGCAAAAATAATTATTCTATCTCAGAAGTCTTATTTTATTTTGTTCATACACACTATTCGTGCGACTTTCTCCTACCTCGGGATGTCGTGCAGCTGCGTGCGTCTACGCGTGTAGATGATACGAGGCTCGGGCCGCGGAGCCAGAGCGGGGGGTCCGATGCGAGGTCTGCAACAGGGTGAGTATTCAATTATGATAATTTAATTAAATGGTGCGACGGGAGCAAGGGTAGGATTAAGTGACCGGGGATACCGGCCCCTTCCAGACAGAACAACAAAAGGCAGGGCCCTCGGCCCCAGCCAAACAGGTCACGCATGGCAGGGGTCTCGGCCCCTACCTTAAGAACAGGGAAAGGCAAGGCCTCGGCAGGGCCCTGCCTGGTACAAACAGAATGGCAAGGGCCCTGGCCCTTGCCTGACAAAAATGAAGAAATGGCAAGGGCCCCAGCCCCTGCCTGTCGAAAATGAGGAATGGCAGGGGCCCCAGCCCCTGCCAGAAACACCTACAAATGGCAGGGGCCTCGACCCCTGCCAGTCAAAAATCGCGGAGCCGCAGGGGGGGGGGGGGGGGGGGGAGTGTCCGGCCCCCCTGCGTGCCGAGGGTCAAGAGCGAGAGGGGGTATTCCCTGCCCTCCCAGAAGCCAGGGGGCGGCAGGGGCATTGCCCCTGCCAGCCGAGACAGGAAGGCGGCAGGGGCACTACCCCTGCGCGCCAGAACACAAGAGGCTGCGGACGAGCCCCCGCCTGCCGAAAAAACAAGAAGCGGCAGGGGCATTGCCCCTGCCTAAAGGTGGTTGAAAGGTGGCAGGGGAACTGACCCCTGCCGAAAGAGAGACCGAGGTGGGGGTGACAGGGAGGGAAACCGACCTCCTGTCAGTTTCCCTGTCACCCACAGAGGTGAGGGAGTGTCGCAGGGGCCATTGGTCCCCTGCCGGCACTCTGGTGCACCCCCAGAGGGAAGAGGGGACGACAGGGGCCTTGCAGGCCACCTGTCGGCCCTCCGGTGATTACCGGAGAGGCAGGAGGGCACGGCAGGGCTGTGTGCCGCCTGCCGGCCTCCCAAAGAGGTGACAGAGAGGGGGGGTGAGGAAAAGAAGAGGGAGGAGAAGAGAATGGCGTACCTTGGAGTGGTGGCCGGCGTCGGCGGCGTGCGCAGCAGGGAGGAGACCGGCGCGGAGGGGGGAGCGAGGGCTGCGAGAGGGAGGCGTGACTCCCCTCGCCCTCCAACCTCTCTCATAAAGGCGCAGGGGGCAATCGAAAGGAAAAACCCCTGGTGGGTTTCCCAAACTTGCCCGCACGCGAAGGGGAAAGAAAACCCTAAAATAAAAAGGGGCCCGGGTCGGGTCCGGACCCTACCCGGCCCGGGTCCAAACAAATTTTTTTTTTATATGGGGTTTTACATCCTACGCCTCTTAAAAGAATTTCGTCCGCGAAATATTTATTACCTTGAAGAATCAAAATACAGGTGAGGATATTTTTCCCTAATATAGTTCTCAGGTTCCCAAGTACATTCGTCAATTCCATGATGTTGCCACCGAACCTTTACAAAGGAAATGGTTTTTGATCTTAGCACTTGGTCACGACGGTCGATGATCTCCACTGGTCTTTCTTCGAATGTCAAGTCCCCTCTAATGTCCACATCATCATAATGAATGATATGCGATGGATCGTGAACATACTTCCTCAACATGGATACGTGAAAAACATTATGGATCTGAGCATACTGCGGAGGTAACGCCACGCGATAAGCTGCTTCTCCAATCCGCTCCAGGATTTCGAACGGTCCGACGTATCTAGGACTTAGCTTTCACTTCTTCCCGAACCGAAATACGCTCTTCGTCGGAGATACCTTAACAAAAACCATCTCGCCAATATCGAAGGTAAGCTCTCATCGACGTCTATCTGCATAGCTTTTCTGCCGACTCTGAGCGGTACGGAGCCGCTCTCGAATCATCTGCACTTGCTGAGTATAGTGTTGCAAGACTATAGGTGCCTCCAAACTTCGTTCGCCAACCTCGTCCCAGTTAACAGGTGATCGACATGGCCTCCCATATAAAGCTTCGTATGGGGCCATCCCGATGCTCGCATGATAGCTGTTGTTATACGCGAACTCCGCCAAACTGATGTGGGAATCCCACTCTCCCTTCCAGTCCATCATACAGGCTCGAAGCATGTCTTCCAAGGTTTGAATCGTACGCTCCGACTGCCCGTCCGTCTGAGGGTGAAACGCAGTACTAAACTTTAACTTTGTGCCCAACGCCAACTGAAGTTGTCCCCAAAACCTTGAAGTGAATCTAGGATCACGATTGGAGATAATCGAGACTGGAACACCGTGCAATCTCACAATCTCTCTAATATAGAGATCAGCGAGACTATCCAACGATTGGTTGAGACGGATAGGTAGGAAGTGAGCCGACTTGGTGAGTCTATCGACGATCACCCAAATCGCGTCATGCTTCCTCCGCGTTCTCGGAAGACCGACTATGAAGTCCATGGTAACATCTTCCCACTTCCATAGAGGGATTTCTATCTGCTGCATGACCCCACCGGGTCTCTGGTGCTCGATCTTGATCTGCTGACACGTTAAACACTTCGAGACATACTCAGCCACGTCTCGCTTCATACCGTTTCACCAATAATTGCGTTGAAGGTCCTTGAATATCTTCGTGCTACCAGGGTGGATTGTGTACCTAGACTTGTGGGCCTCCGCCAAAATTTCATCTCAAAGAATCGGGTCGTCAGGAACCCAAAGGCGCTCCTTCAACCATATACTTCCATCCTCCTTCAGACGAAAAGGTGTCTCTGCCAATATCGCTTGAGCCTTCAACTTCTCGTAGCGTGCATCAGCTTTCTGCCCATTGATGATCCTCGCAAGCAGCTCAGGTTGAGCAACAAGGTGAGATAAGCCGATTAAACCTTGAGTGATCGCGAAAGGTTCCCATGAGGCTAGGTCTTCGACCAACCTCCATCCAGCAAATAAAGCATTAATCGAAACTTTCGGTGCTTTGCGGCTGAGGGCGTCCGCTACTACGTTCGCCTTTCCTGGGTGGTAGGAGAGGGTGAAGTTATAATCCTTGAGGAATTCAAGCCAACGTCGTTGTCTCATGTTCAATTCTTTCTGCGAAAATAGGTACTTAAGGCTCTTATGATCGGTGAATGCCTCAAATTGCTCCCCATACAAGTAATGACGCCAAATCTTCAGTGCGAACACCACCGCAGCTAACTCTAAATCGTGAGTTGGGTAGTTCTTCTCGTGAATTTTAAGTTGCCGAGAAGCGTAAGCGATCACCTTCCCATTCTACATCAGCACAGCCCCTAGGCCTGACCCAGAGGCATCAGTATAAATCACGAATCCGCCTTTACCAGAAGGTAAGGTCAAAATAGGAGCACTGGTAAGTCGCTCCTTCAACAACTGAAAACTCGCCTCGCACTTCTCGTCCCATAAGAATTTAGCCTCTTTCTTCAGTAACTTCGTCAGGGGTAACGCAATTTTAGAAAAATCTTGAATGAATCTTTTGTAGTAACCTGCTAGTCCAAGGAAACTTCTGATATCACGTGCGTTCTTTGGTTGCTGCCAACCAAGTACAGCCTCCACCATTGCAGGGTCCACGAACACTCCTTCCTTAGAAATAACGTGTCCCAAAAACATGACTTCCTCGAGCCAGAATTCACATTTAGAGAACTTGGCATACAAACGTTCCATTCGCAAGGTCTCCAACACAACTGTTAGGTGCTCTCGATGTTGCTCTCGACTTTCTGAGTACACCAAGATGTCGTCGATGAACACGATCACGAAGGTGTCCAAAAATGGCTTGAACACCCTATTCATTAAGTCCATAAAGGCTGCGGGGGCATTGGTCAGTCCGAACGGCATGACTGTGAACTCGTAATGTCTGTATCTCGTCTGAAAGGCCGTCTTAGGAATATCCTCATTCGTAATTCTGAGCTGATGGTATCCGGACCTAAGATCGATTTTCGAGAAAACCTTGGCCTTCTGCAACTGATCGAACAAGTCTTCGATACGCGGAAATGGGTACTTGTTTTATATTGTGGCCTGGTTGAGCATTCGATAGTCGATGCACAACCGCAAAGTCCCGTCCTTCTCCACGAAGAGCACAGGAGCTCCCTAAGGAGAAACGCTGGGGCGAATGAATCCCTGATCCAACAACTCCTGCAACTGCTTCTTCAGCTCCTCAAGCTCAGCTGGCGCCATTCTGTAGGGTGCTTTGGAGATTGGTGTCGTACCTGGTAGCAATTCAATATTGAATTCTACCTCACGAGACGGGGGAAGTCCCGACAGCTCTTTAGGAAAAACGTCGGGATAATCACGAACAACATCTAGCTCACCGATGGGAATAGGCATTGGATCTGACTGGATAACACTAACCAAAAAGGCAGTGCATCCCTTCCGCAAAAAGTTCTGTGCCTTAAGCGCCGAGATCATCCGGCTTGCTCGAACAGGTCTGGGAATTCTGAATTCTACTCTCGAAGAGCCTGGCGGTGATAAAACGATCTTGCCAACACGGCAAAAGATCTTGGCATGATACTTGTGCAACCAATCCATGCCTAGGATGACGTCAAATTCAGTCATCTCTAGCAGGATAGCACAAGCAGGCAAGTGCCTCTCTGCCACAACTACGTCCAATTCAGGTATGAAAGTGGTGCAAATTATGTTCTTCCCAACGGGGTTATACACGTCTAAAGCATTATCAAGTGTTTTTACCGTTATATGCAATTGTTTTACGAATTTTTCTGACACAAACGAGTGTGTAGCACCACAATCAAAGAGTGCAAAGGCTGCTTGATCAGCAACAAGAATGGTACCTTGAACGAGATCCCCTTTGGTCAATTGATCGACCATGCCTGCATAAACTCGACTCGGCTCTCTGCCACTGCTTGGTTGTGCTCGTTGTTGCTGCTGAGGAGGTGGTCGAGGAGGTTAAGCTACGTTGTCGGTTCGCTTGAGGTCATCTGCTGCTTTCTTCCGGCAGTCGCGTATGAAATGGCCCATCTTGCCACAGTACAGGCATCCGCCAGTGTCCCGCGGACAAGATTGTCCCACATGAGGCCTCTTGCACCTGGGGCAGTTATCTCCCGACGGTTGTCTGGGCGGTGGGTGGCCCTGCTGTCGTTGGCGCTTTGCTGGAGGAAACTGTTTCTTCTCTCCTTCAGTCTTCACTGGAAAAGGTGGTCGTTGCCCTGGGCCGCCGGGATAGGTCTTCTTCTGATCACCACCTGACGCGGGTGACTTTTTGGCTTGCACACTTTTTGAACGCTCCCAATCCTCGTTCAGTAGGGTGGCTGCTGCTACTGCCGCTAAAAAAGTCGCGGGCATACTGGTGAGAACCCTATGCCTGAGTCCTTCCTTCAGTCCGCGAATAAACTTCCCGGCCCGCTCATGATCATCCTCGAATAGCTGAGGACAATAGCGCTCCAACCGTTGAAATTTGGCTATATATTCGTTCAAACTTAATCTGCTTGGCACAGCTCCAGAAATTCCACCTTCTTTTCCCTCGCATGAGGAGGGAAATAGTTTCCGAGAAAAACCCTTCGGAAGGCCTCCCACGGAATCACCTCAGCACCCGGAAACTGCACCTCCCGCGTAGTGTCCCACCATTCGCGAGCGTCGTCCTTCAAACGAAAGGACCCGAACATCGTCTTCTTATCATCAGGAACGGACAACACTTGGAACACCCGTTCCACCTCCTTAACCCAACTCTCCGCCAAGTAAGGATCAACCTTGCCAGAGAAAGTAGGAGGGTCCAGCTTCAGAAATTTTTCATAGGTGGCAGTTGGTGCATTCCCAACAAGGGAACCCGGATCCTGATGGGGGCGACCCTGGTTACGAATCGCCTCAGCTAAGGAGTTGAAGGTATCCATCATGAATCCCCTCTGCTCACGCAACTCATCGGCCATGCTGTGGCTTGAGTTTTCCGCCATCCTTAAAAAGCAACCAAGATTAACGTCAAAAATACTGAAGACGTACAAGTAGCCATAAGTATAGGAGCGAAAGCAAAAACATAGATTTTTATTACGAAAGTCAAATATTTAGAATCCAGCTGTGCTGGTACATGAGCAAAAGTTCTATTCCATAATTATAAATGAGTTCACAGACTCCAACAAAACTAGGTAAGTGCTACCTCCCCTTAGGGACGGCTAGAGTACTTCCTAAGATATTCCCTTCTATTGCCTGTGCGCCTGAATCTGCGCTTAGAGGTGAAGGGAAGTGGCTCCTCGTAGGAGGGCTCCTGCCCGTAAAGGGGCGTCGCCGGAGTATATTCCGGTGAGCCAAGGCTATAATCTGAAGAATCCGCCGCAGGTGTGTATGTGGGTGATACACCGCCCACTGGGTCTGCCGGAGGTGGTGATTGCTCGCCTGCAGTCGAAAATGCGATCTTGTCGTCATGCTCGGCCTTGTGGAGGCAAGCATCCACGGTGTGCCCAGTTTCTCCGCAGAAACCGCACTCCTCTACTAACTCAGGGGAAACAAAATCTCCCGATGACTCCTATGGTGTCTGATGGTGCACCCGAATGTGTGAAGGCGCGAAACCACCTTCTCGAGCATGCACTTCAGCCCACGCTGCTGCCAAGGGTATCTGGTAGGCGATCGGTAGTGAGAAGCCTTGCTCATCCGTAAAAATGGGTAGAGGAGGGCGGTTAGCCCAGTAACCAGCCCCGAACATCTCACGTCCGCCCCTCTCCCTTACAGAACGGCCACGTACACTACGCGTGCTCCTACCGCGACTACCATTAAAACCAGTAAACGGATCCATATATCCAACGGTACTACGAATAAAAATAGAATATAATTTAGTCTAAACATGCTATGAAATATCAAAGACTTACTTACAACGCGATGGGATGCTCAATAGTCAAGATTCACTTCTTTCTAACCTGGCTCTGATACCAAGTTGTAACGCCCCAAAATTTCGACTTGTGATTTCGAAAACTTTATCGAAAAACCTTTCAAAGATTTGAAGTTTTAACTTTTAAAAATGACAGCGGAAGACATTTAAAAAGGAACACAAGTCAACAATTCTGGGTACGTTAGCTGAAAAACCATCATTCACATGTACAACAACTTAAAGGAATTTAAGAAATAAGGCAATCGATTAAAATATGCAGTTTATTACAAAATGAGCATTTTATTCCAAAGTTCAATAAATCTAAGAAAACTCCAAAAAGTCCCAGAGCCAAGCCGCCAGCAGAAAGAAGATGAATCTTGATCCACGTTGCAACACGCCATCGGCCGCCAGTGAAGTCCTACTCCTCACCTGCCCATGAAATGGGTCAGTTTCATAACAAACCAGTAGGTGCTCGAACAGATAGGTAGAATGAAAATAAACAGGACATTCATCAGATAAGCAATTATCATATTTAAGCAATTAAAGCAGTTGTACTCTATTCTAACAAACGTAATAAGTGCAAAGAGTGGTTAGTTGAAGCAGTGTAAGTCTCAGTCATCTACATCTATTCATGAATATATTCTTTAAGTTCTGATATTAACTGGCCTGTGGGTACGCACAGACGCGAAACGTAGAAACAGCCGAGACCGATCCGGGGGTTTATTATGTCAGGTGTTCTCATTAACCCGGATGGCTGACTGAGTCCGCTCCTAAGGGGACGGTCAGTGACCAAGAGAGTAAATCCCAAAGGCATTCGTGGCCCATGGATGCATCCAACTTCTGCAGAAGTGCCTAGGAGTTACCACCTAGGATAATTTATGGTAATCCCAATTCCCCTAACTCCGATGACTGGGGAAAACCGAGTCTTTTGCCCGTGGGGTGGTTGTTAACAACCTGTCCATCGGAGTCTTTGTACCATTCATCCTCTCCCTTGATGAACCGTGAAGATCGGATGGGTACGACGGAGGTTTCTTAACCGCCGCCCCATCTTACATGCTCTGGTCCATTAGACCCACTCGAGCATCTTGCATGTGAAGGCGAATGGTCACCTTTTTATGTGATCTCAGCATTTTGCTAATTGCACTCATCGAGGTTGCCACAACCTCATCATCCCACCATCGTAACCCACATGGGACGTACTTGTCCAAAAGTACGATCGTACCTTCCTAGAGGTACAACTACGATGAGAGGGCAACATAATGTTTTATGATTTCTTTTGGTTCCTACATGACATGTTTTGCTTTTCTAGAATGAGTCTACCCAAAGAATTTACATTATGCAATTTCAAAAGAATCACAGAGTAAAACATTGATCAACCAATACTTCTTCAGATACGCAAATATGCAAAAATAATTATTCTATCTCAGAAGTCTTATTTTATTTTGTACATACACACTATTCGTGCGACTTTCCCCTAACTCGGGATGTCGTGCAGCTGCGTGCGTCTACGCGTGTAGATGATACGAGGCTCGGGCCGCGGAGCCAGAGCGGGGGGTCCGATGCGAGGTCTGCAACAGGGTGAGTATTCAATTATGATAATTTAATTAAATGGTGCGACGGGAGCAAGGGTAGGATTAAGTGACCGGGGATACCGGCCCCTTCCAGACAGAACAACAAAAGGCAGGGCCCTCGGCACCAGCCAAACAGGTCACGCATGGCAGGGGTCTCGGCCCCTACCTCAAGAACAGGGAAAGGCAGGGCCTCGGCCCCTGCCTGGTACAAACAGAATGGCAAGGGCCCTGGCCCTTGCCTGACAAAAATGAAGAAATGGCAAGGGCCCCAACCCCTGCCTGTCGAAAATGAGGAATGGCAGGGGCCCCAGCCCCTGCCTGACGAATCAAGAGACGGCAGGGGCCTCGGCCCCTGCCAGAAACACCTACAAATGGCAAGGGCCTCGACCCCTGCCAATCAAAAATCGCGGAGCCACAGAGGGGGGGGGGGGGGGGCGTGTCCGCCCCCCCTGCGTGCCGAGGGTCAAGAGCGGCAGGGGGTATTCCCTGCCCTCCCAGAAGCCAGGGGGCGGCAGGGGGTGAGCCCCTGCCAGTCCAACAAAATAAAGGGCGGCAAGGGCAATCCCCTGCCAGCCGAGACAGGAAGGCGGCAAGGGCACTACCCCTGCGCGCCAGCACACAAGAAGCAGCGAGCGAGCCCCTGCCTGCCGAAAAAACAAGAAGCGGCAGGGGCATTGCCCCTGCCTAAAGGTGGTCGAAAGGTGGCAGGGGAACTGACCCCTGCCGAAAGAGAGACCGGGTGGGGGTGACAGGGAGGGAAACCGACCTTCCGTCAGTTTCCCTGTCACCCACAGAGGTGAGGGAGTGTCGCAGGGGCCATTGGTCCCCTGCCGGCACTCCGGCGCACCCCCAGAGGGAAGAGGGGACGACAGGGGCCTTGCAGGCCACCTGTCGGCCCTCCGGTGATTACCGGAGAGGCAGGAGGGCACGACAGGGCTGTGCGCCGCATGCCGGCCTCCCGGCGAGGTGACAGAGAGGGGGGGTGAGGAAAAGAAGAGGGAGGAGAAGAGAAGAGGGAGGAGAAGAGAATGGCGTACCTGGGAGTGGTGGCCGGCGTCGGCGGCGTGCGCAGCAGGGAGGAAACCGGCGCGGAGGGGGGAGCGAGGGCTGCGAGAGGGAGGCGTGACTCCCCTCGCCCTCCAACCTCTCTCATAAAGGCGCATGGGCCAATCGAAAGGGGAAACCCCTGGTGGGTTTCCCAAACTTGCCCGCACGCGAAGGGGAAAGAAAAAGGGGGGGGGGGTTGCGGCGCCCGACTGCTCGGGTTTTTGAAAACCCTAAAATAAAAAGGGGCCTGGGTCGGGTCCGGCCCGACCCGGCCCGGGTCCAAACAGATTTTTTTTTTTATATGGGGTTTTACAACCATAGTCTGAAATTGGTCTGTCCAGTCCACCTATTCTCATTAACCTCATAAGACCGAGTGCTAGTCTGAAATCTGTCTGTCCAGTCCACCTATTCTCATTTATCTTATAATAATACTATGTCAGTCTTTCAATTCTGTCTCAGCCACACTTATTTAATTCCTTTCAGTTTCAGCCACCAGTGTCTTTCGGTTGTCAAACAGTCTATCGATGGATACTTTAGGTAATTCGGGTCTTTCTTCCAACTTCCTCGGACAGCTAGTCTGGGAAAAGCTGACTACCAACAATTATCTGACTTGGAAACGGAAAATTGCTCCTTTTATTCGAAGTCAAGATCTTTCAGGCCACTTGGATAGCTCCACCCCCATGCCTCCAGAATTTATCGTCACCGAAGCCAAAGAGGATGAAGGATTGCCGAATATTGTTCGCAATCCTGCATTTGTTACTTGGATGAAGCGCGATCAGGCTCTCGTAGCATACATTACTTCCACATTGTCGCAAGAAGTATTGATTTTCATTCCTGATGATTGCACATCTAAAGTTTTGTGGGAGAACTTAGCTCAGACCTACTCTCAGATATCAGAGGCTAAAGTGTTGTTTCTTAAACGCGAATTTCAGATGTTAAGAAAGGGTGCAATGAGCATTATTGAATTCTTAAATCAAGTCAAAAGCATCACAGATCAGTTAGCCATGGTTGGATATCCAGTGTCAGATAAAGAAAAGGTGCAGCAGACACTGAATGCTCTGGGATCAGAATATCATGTTCTTGTGACGTCTTTATTGTGCCTACCTACGCTATTCAGTTTTGAAGAATTACGTGCCAAACTCTTTCAGTACGAGATGACTCTGAAAAAGCATGTCTGATGCTTCAGCAGGACAATCATCTATGCATGAAGTTCTTGCCACAGAGATAATAGTTGATCGTTCACGAGGAGGACGTGGCAGAAGTAGGGGAACTCCAATCCAGGGTGGACGTGGGTTACTAACTACACCAAGTTCCAATGTCAGTTTTTCAAAGAATGTTCCCACATGCTACCAGTGTAACAAACGTGGTCATATCAAAGCCAACTGCTGGTTCAATCCACAAAATCGGAATAGAACACAAAATAATAGAAATGCTGCTATATAAGGAACTGCAGGTACATTTTGAGTCAGTGATGATGCTAAGAATCTTCTCTTATCTGCGATGGCCAACTTGAATCTAAAACAGAGTGATGATGGAATATGGTATGTTGACTCTTGGGCAGCAGCTCATGTCACTGGCAATGCAGGTAAATTCTCTACTTTGACTCCTTATCTTGGTAAATCTAATATTGTAATTGGCGATGAGACTCACCACCCTATTTCAAACATAGGCAATGTCCTCATTCCTTTGTCTGAGTCATCTATTCCTTTATCTGATGTTGTTCATGCGCCAAATATAAAGAAAAATATTATCTTTGTTTCTAAGCTTGTTGACTCTACCAATTCATATGTGGAATTTACTCTTACTTCTGTCTTTGTCAAGGATCTTCAAACGAAGGAGATGTTCGCTAAAGGAGAGCGACGTGGAAACATGTATGTCTTCAATGAAGATTCAACCTCCAGTGTCCTGAAGCCCAAGTTTGATCATGTCTCCAAAAGCGTCTTAACTATATCCAAATGTAATAAGCCAAATCTCTGGCATTCTCGTCTTGGTCATTGTAGTCAAGTCTTTATTGAAAAGTTAGTGTCCAATGGTTTTCTTTCAGAGCCTGTTTCACCTTCATTGAAGGATAAAATATGTCCCAGTTGTCAAGTCTACAAAAGTCATGTACTTCCTTTTCATCAAATAAATAAAAGAGCCTCCATGCCCTTTGAAATTGTTGAAAATAGGTGGTTTTTAGTTTAAGTCTTTTTATATTAGAGGTCTTTTGAATTTTTGTTTTATTATGGATTTAGATGTAATTATTTCTTTTAGCCTCTCTCTATTTAATATAGAGAGAAGCCCTAATCTAAAGTAACGAAATACTTTATTGTGCAACCTAACCTAACCTAACCTAACCTAATCTAATCTAATCTAATCTAATCTAATCTAATCTAATTTCATCAGATAAAGGATAGCAGACAAAGAGATTGAACCAGTTTATGTGCCTTCAGAAGACCAAATTGCTGATATGTTTACAAAAGGTCTTACAAGTCAACGTTTTTGGTATTTGAAGAACAAGTTGCACATGGTTCACTTCCATGCACAACTTGAGGGAGGGTATTAGAATATGGGCTGGATATGGATCCATTCAATAAAGGATCCATATCCATTCCCAGGTTTTGTATTTTAATGTGAGTTACTAATACAAGGGCACTTTTGTCCATGTGTTAATTATTGTAACCCTATTAAGGCTAATAAAGTATTAGCGCAGCCGGTGTGTGAAGACCGAGAAGTTGCCGATTCCCAAATACGAGTTCCCTCTTTTCTCTCTCCTCTCTCTCTCTCTCTCTCCCAGGTTTCTTGATAAACATAGGAGTTCTTTCATTCTCATCTAGTGACTTTATTTCTTTTCTTCAAAATAATGAGATAGTAAGAAGGGTGTCCAGTCCACACACTCCTCAACAAAATGGAATTGTTGAGCAAAAACATATGCATATCGTTGAAAGTGCCATGTGTATGCTCCATGACAGTAACCTTCCCATCAATCTGTGGACAGAAGCTTTTCATTTTGTTGTACATGTGATAAATAGATTGCCTATGGTTATTCTGGGAAATAAGTCCCCTTATTATTGTCTTTTTGGAGTTCATCCTAGTTATCATGATTTGCGTGCCTTCGGATGTTTTTGTTATGTACATATTGATCGGTCTCTGAGAAACAAGTTTCAGAACAAGGCTCAAAAGTGCAGATTTGTGGGATATGCAGACGACTACAAAGGATATAGGTGTTATGATCCCGTCAACAGACGTATCAGAATCTCAAGAAATGTTATCTTTGATGAACATTGTAACGCCCCAAAATCGTGGACTTGAAACCTTTTATGAAAAAGGTTGAAAGTTTTGAAATCAATCATTTATCAAAGTTTAAAACAGAAGTTCAGCAGAAGATCAGGTTCAAAACAGCAAGTCCCTAGACCTTGGGCGCATTACAACACAAAAGCAGACTACCCCCTTACAAACCGATTTCAGTTCAAATATATATTTTATTAAAATGAAATGAAGAACCAAGTTTTAGTAATACAGTTTTAGAAATCCAGAGTTTAAATCAGAAGAGATGCTTTCAAAGAAACTTTATACCACATCTATCAAAAAGTGTCCCCAGGAGCGCAACGTCAGGAAAGGGCATTGCCTTGAATGCATCGCGTCATCGTGCCATCGCAAGTTGTCTCAACTTGTTCACCACCTGCCCATGAAAATGGGTCAGTCTCACAACAAACTAGTAGGGGTGCAAAGGACAAGAAGGAACAAAGGCTGCAATAAGCAAGATAAACGCTAGCTCAAGCAGGAACAAGCAAGACTAGCAAATCTAATCAAACATTCTATAGAGTAAGCAAGGCTCTAGTAAGGCAAACAGCTACGTACAAGAGCAAGAAGGATTATGGTGCTAAACAAACAATTATAGCAATCCCACAGATATAATAGGTGAAGAGTAACTAACTTTATTCACCAGTCAAGCAAAGCATTTGCATAAGAGAGGTATTCATAACAACACTCGTAATACATACAAGTACCATTATATGGTTCAGTCTATCGGCCTGTAGCTATAATAGGCAAACATGTAGCAGTTATATCACAACATGCAACAACTAGCATAATGCTAGTATTATAAGTAATTGACTAGTATGAGAAGCTAGTCATTACTTAGCAGAACTGCGCAAGCAGTTTAACCAACAAGGGTAACGCCTCGACAGGCGTACCTAGCTCAACGAATAGCATACCTAACTACCGAGCTAACAAGCAAGCAAGCAATGCACGTCACAACATGCGTATCTCATGATCATGCGTATAAGTTATATCTTGTCTCATTATTGAGCAGGTCGTTGTGGGTACGCATAGGGCAAAACGTAGAAATAGCCGAGATCGATTCGGGGGTCCATGATGCTATGTATTTTATTATATCCCGAACGTAGAAACAGCCGAGCCCAAGTTTTGTACCATCCATCCTCTCTCTTGATGAACCGTCCCGAATGAGCACGACGGAGGGTTTCTTAACCGCCGTCTCATTCTACATGCTCTGGTCTTTCAACCCAATCGAGCATCTTGCCTGTGAAGGCGCGTGATGATTATTTAGGTGAGTTATACGTGCCATTGCGCGTTCGAGGCAACCATACAATTCACATCCTACTCACCGCAGTACGCATCGTACCTATTCAAATGTACAATCACGATGAAAAGGGCCAATCCATAGTGAGGGTAGAAACATCACTCTTGTGATCTCAAACACATGTCATTGCATGTTCGAGGCAGACATAGACCCCTCATCCTACTCATCGTAGTACGCAACATACCTGTTTAAAAGTACAACCACGATGAGAAGGGTACGGATCTCTCGCAGGAAATCCCAATGCTTCTACTTTATAGAAGCCAACAGTGAACTCATTCCAGTTCCAACTGATCGTGCTCGAGTCCTTTAGACAATCGCGAGCAATCTGCCTATTAGGCGAAATCAACATAACAGGATTAGCTTAATGTGTCAATACATGTTTAGAGGTTTCTATAGACCTCTCGTCCTGCTCTTCGTAGTCCAAACATATCGTACGTGACTAAGGGTACAACTACAAGAGGAGGAACATGGATCCCATGTAAGAGATCCAACAATACCTTCGCAAAGGAAGGAAGGCGCTACCATCTGGGTTTGGCCAGAAAGCCTAGAAACTAGGTCTCGCATCAGAGGCAAGGTAACATCGATCTAGCGATGGCGCAAGTACCTCGCTAGGGTCTTTGCCCTACTCATGTGCAGGCTCAATCTGAGTTGTATCGGATAGGCGAACTAAGGTTATAACACACCTATCCCAAATACATCGATTTGGGAGATTCAACTGCTATCACTGCTTTACAAAGTTATACATCCTTGAAAGTAGGTTCACACCTAAGACGATGTCTTTGGAGAACCGAAGTGCATAAGTGTGTGTCGTAGCTTGTAAGACAAGGGAAACGAGATACACTATACACTCGAAGCTGCACTCAGGGAGTGCAAGCAGATAAGGGACAAACTCGTGCACAAACTAATACAATGGCAAATCGTGGGGCAAGACTCGATGGGCGAAGCTGCACCGCGATGGTAGAATGCTAGACTACACACGAGGTATGAGATTATACCTCGATCATCGTAACGCGCAAGTAGGCAACTACGTAAGCAACTCGAGAGATATAAGATCCTATACTGACTACGCAAGTGTAAAGGATGACTCACGAGGTATGGGGTTGCACCTCGATAGATCGCTAAGCGTAAGCAAGTAAAGAAGCATACAACAAGAATAGAATACATGCATGAGCAAGGCATATGCACGAAGTGCGGCAACAAGGTAAAGACAAACACATACAAAAGGTAAGTGCAAGAGCAAGCATGACAGCGCAGGAAAGTAAAGTACAAAGAGTAAAGCAGAAGCAAGGCCATGGCGCAAAGCGCGGGGCAACAAGTAAATGCAAGAAAGTAAAGTGCAAGAACGTAAAGGAGGACCAAGATTACATCCTGGAGAACAAGGCAGACATAAGCAAGTAAACGCCAGGGCACAAAGCGCGGAGCAACAGGAAAGTAAAGTGCGGAAAAGTAAACAGGATAAGGATCGCGAAACCGCGTCCTTGAGTTAAAAGACATGGAATGTAAAGACAGAAATGGAAAGCCTAGGCACATATAGCGCGACGGCGACAAAAAGGAAAGTGCAATAAAGTAAAGAGGACAAGGATCGCGAAACCGCGTCCTTGAAGGTAAAGACATACGTATATATATTATATGTATACATATATCGTCATCTTTTAGTTATCTTTCTTATTTTAGCATTTATCAGTTCATTGTCCTTTCACGCAAGAATCCCCTACCTTAAGGGGTTGCGGGTCCTCGTACGCATGCAGCGTAGGCAAGCAAGAGCTCGATCCACCGTTCAACCTGGAGAGCTTAGAACGTTAGCATGAGCCGTAAAATAAACGAGAAGCAACAAGCGCAGCAAGACTCCCTGCCTGCAGAAGGCAGATGCAGGAAAACTGCATCCTGCAGACAAAGGTGTCAGAGGCAGAGACCTCAGCCCTGCTTGGCAATAGCAGCAGAGGCAGGGAGCAGAAGCTCCCTGTCTGCCAGGAACAAAGAAAAAGGCAGGGGAGGGAGCAGAGGCTCCCCGCCACGCCTGCTGCAACAAGGCAGGGGGGAACACCCCCTGTCAGAACACGAGACAGGGGCGCAGCCTCCTGCCAGCAGCAAGAACAAGGCAAGGGGGCAAAGCCCCTTGCCGGAGAACAACCAGGGATGCAGGGGGCAAGCCCCTGCTCAAAAACAGGAAAGCAGGGGGGCTTCGCCCCCTGCTGGCAAAACGCGGGAGGCAGGGGGCAGAACCCCCTGCCGAGGAGCAACAGGAGAGCAGGGGGGCTCCACCCCCTGCCGAGACAACCACACGGAGCAGGGGACTTCAACCCCTGCTGAGGAAAAAATAGAAGGCAGGGGGGCCCTCACCCCCTGACGGCAAACAAAAGAAGACAGCGGGGCGAAGCCCCCTGCCGAGAAGCAACACCACGGCAGGGGGACCCCTCCCCCTACCGAGAACCAACAAAAGAGCAGGGGAACTGGGAGCTCAGTCCCCCTGCTGACCCACTGCAAAAAGGCAGGGGGGGTAACCCCCTGCCGACAAGAGGCGACAGGGGGCTCAGCCCCCCTGTCGACCAACAACAAAAAGAAAAGAGTGACAGGGGGCGGATCCCCCTGCCAAGAAGAGCCAACGACAGGGGGCTCAGCCCCCTGTCGACCAATAATAATGGGAGGCAGGGGGTTTAGCCCCCTGCCAACAAGCGTTGATGACAGGGGGCTCAGCCCCCCTGTCGATCCACCCAACACACAGAAGAAAAGAAGCAACGAAGAGGGAAGGGCTCACCTCCGAAGACGGCAGCAACAGGGGAGTCGTCAGGCTGGAGGGTCGAGGGCCACTGTCGGCTGAGGCCACCCGGACGGAGGGTGGTGGCGTTGTCAAAGCCTGAAGGATGTCGCCGACTGCAACTATCGGCGACGAGGAGGCAGAGAGGCAGAAAGGACGGCCGGCAAGGCTCGAAGGTCGCCAACGCACGGGGTTGGTTGTCGCCGGAGCCGATCGTCGAAAAAGATGGTCGACAGCGAGTTGCCGACGTCGGCGACACAGGAGGCAACGAAGGGTTTTCTACGAAGGGGTGGCCGAGGCTGCCGGCTGTCGAAGGCCACCAAGAGGGGAGAAGCTGAGGGGAGACGAGTGGCGAATCGCCGGCGCTCGGCAACTGCAGGGAGGAACGCAGGTCGTCGTCGGCTGAGGATGCCAGCTGCGAATCGTCGGCGGCTGAAGGGGAGACCACTGCTTCCCAGCGACAGCTGAAGGGAGAAACAACAAAGGGGGGGAGGCGAAGAGGTGGCCGCAGGGTGGATCGCCGGACTGAATCGCTCATCGGCGTCTCCGATCGCCGGCGGCAGCGGCGTGAGGAGGGCGGAGCAGATGAGACAGAAGGGGCGAGGGTTTTGCCCCTCGCCAGAGACGCTGTGTCCTTTTAAGGAAACCGACTTCTCGAGAATTCGAGAAGCCAGGGCACGGGTCGGCTCGAGCTCGGGTCCAGCCCGGATCCGGGCCCGACACAGGGGTTCAGACCCTGACTCGTGTCGGGCACGTGTCGGACACGATTTTTTTTTCACGGTTGTTACAAACACAACTTTGATTACAAAGCTGGCACAACGGATATGTCCCCTACTATCACCGAAGTTTATGACCCCTGGCTGAATTCTGAACTTTTTGCTAGTTCCAGTGAAGTTTGTTCTCCAGGTTGTGGGCAACAGAAAGAAGAAACGTCTGAGACTATTGGCACATCGGGATCACAGAACGGGAAAGAAATACCACCCGTACCTATACCTAGAGTAGAAAGAGAACGACATCACCAAACCTTTCAAATCACACCTTAGAAGCTGCACCTACTTCCTCTCATACTCTTGAGGTAAGAAGATCCAATCGAATGTGACACCCTATTGATAGGTGGGTCAGCTATAACAATTTCTCCTTGGATTTTCAGCTCTTCTTAATTGTCCTGAATAAAGAAGATGAACCTACCATGTACTATCAGGCAGACACTTCTACCAAATGGGTAGAAGCCATGAATGATGAAATGCAAGCCTTACATGAATGTGGAACCTGGGAAATTGTTCCCAGACCACCTGACAAAAATGTTGTTGGATGCAAATGGGTCTACAAAATAAAGTATAAACTAGATGGAACCATTGAAACATACAAGGCAAGACTGGTGGCAAAAGGGTTCACTCAAGAAGCAGGGCAAGACTATAATGAGACCTTTAGCCCAGTGGTGAGAATGAGAACCATTCGAGTTATTATTTCCTTAGCCGTTGAACATGGATGGAAGCTGAGTCAGCTTGATGTAAAGAATGCATTCTTGCATGGGGATTTGAAGGAGGAAGTCTACATGGAACAACCCCCTAGATATTGTTAAGAATAGGTGGTTTTTAGGTTAAGTTGTTCTTTATTAGAGGTTTTCTGAAATAATTTTTTCATAAGGTCTTAGATGTAATTTCTTTGTTTTGCCTCTCTCTATTTAATATAGAGAGAAGCCCTAATGATTAATTAAGTTTTCTGTTTTCATGTTCAGCCGTCTCTCTCTCTCTCTCTCTCTCTCTCTCTCTCTCTCTCTCTCTCTCTCTCTCTCTCTCTCTCTCTCTCTCTCTCTCTCTCTCAGGGTCGGTTCATCTTCTACATGGTATCAAAGCTTCAGCCGATCGTGGGAACGTGATCGACTGTGACGTGGGAGCGTGATCGAGATATCGACTGTGACGTGGGAGCGTGATCGTGCTCTACCAGAACTCAGTCGATTCATGGAGGCTCTCATGATCGTGATCAAACTTCGATCACGCTGAGTAATGTTCTAATCAGGTCAGCACTTTAAATATTTTTTTTGGGCATTCTGCTGGTCGTGGATGCCTGCTGTGGGTGTCGTATCATCTGTTGTGGGTGTCGTATCATCTGCTGGCCGTGGATGCCTGCTGTGGGTGTCGTATCTCCTCGTGCTCGTCGTGGATGCCTGCTGGGGGTGTCGTATCTCCTCGTCTTTCTTTTTTGTTTTCTCTCCTCGTGACTACCTACGCTGTTGGGTGTTTGCTGCGACCTGGTGGTGCCGAGTCTTGTTGCTGCTATGACGAGTTGTGTTTTGGTTCATAAGTTGTCGAAGGATATTCCTGATGGGTGGAAATAACAGAATTTTTTTTCTGTTGTCGTGAGTGCTGAATTCTCGTCGAGGTGTGTTCCTGCTGTTTGGGAGCAACAAATTTTTTTTTGTGTGGCCGTAAGTGTTGAGTTCTTGCAGAAGCTGATTTTGTGTGATATTTACTGGATGTCATGTCGTATATGTTGGAGAACAGCAGGTTTAGTCAACATTGTGTCTTGCGACTGCATTCTATCATGTGTGGTGATGTGTTTGGGTGCAGCAAGGATCGGGATTTCTGTGGTAACTACAGCAACTGAAATTATGTTTTTTTTAACTCCCTGTTGTGTCGAGTGTTGGTTTTAAGGAAGCACGGAAGCTGAAGTTACTCTTCTGTCATGGAAAATAGCAGATGTGATTTCCTGCTGGATTGAACTTTATTTTGTGGAATAGCAGGAGTGGTTTCCTGCTGAGTTGAAGATTTTTTTTTTCCTTGAACACTTGTTGTTCAAGTGAGTTTTTTTTTTGTATGGCTGAAACGTCGAAAGGTGATTCCAAAATTGAACATATTGGGGAGTATAAGGCGTTTGCCAACCCCTTCTCGTATGGCTCTTCTGTTAGGTTGAATGAAACCAACTATGCCAGGTAGTCCAGAACTTTTATGATGTCGGTATCTGGACATCGTCGAAAACATATTTTGTTGGAAGGCGAACCCACTGAGAAATTGGGAAAATATGTTACTTGGGATGAAGATAATGACATAGTTATGTCATGGATCATGAACATTGTCGAACCCCATATTGCAGATGGATTGATCTACTATAATATAGCCAAACTAATGTGGGACAATCTTCGTGATACATACTCACAAGAAACGAATGTGAGTCGTGTCCTACAAGTCGAACAAGAAATATATAACTTGCAACAGGGAGATCAGACCTTGGCCCAGTACTATGCCTCTGTCAAAGCTGCGTTTGAAAGACTTAATGCTCATCGGCCTCTGTGTTGCTCGAAGCAAAAGGATCATCAAGAACAAACCATGGTTGCTCGTTTTCTTACAGGTCTCTCTTCAGATTTTTCTGTTGCAAAAGTTCAAATGTTGACTGGTTCAGATGTTCCCACTCTTGCTGACGCTTACAATCGTCTGAGTAGACTTGCGATATCTCTGCCACAATCTCAGCCTGTGACTCAGACATCTGCTCTTGTTGCCCCATCTAGTTATGGTTGTGGAAATATTCAGAATATCAGAGGACGAGGATGTGGACGTGGTATGGAAGGCAGAGGAAAGCTTCAATGTACATTCTGTGGAAAATCTGGACATTTAGAAGATCGTTGTTGGGATAAGCATGGTCGGCCAATCTCTTCTGCATCAAAGTCATATAATCCTAAAGCTCATGTTACTACTATTGAGGCAACTAATGCACAAGAGAATATCACTGCAAATGAAAGTAGTATCACCCTTAGTCGTGCGGAATATGATGAGTTGATTGCTCTCCGACCATTGAGTTTCAGTTCTCCTGTAGCTGGTATTGCCTATTCAACCGGGAATCATCTCCATCCGAATGATAGTAAGTGGGTTATTGACTCTGGTGCATCCAGACATTTGTGTGGAAATTCTCGTGTTTTTTCAGATCTAAAGGTCATTAAGGCTCAACTTGGAGTCTCATTAGCCGATGGGAGCTCCTCCCCGGTTGTTGGTCAGGGAAATATTTTTATATCCTCCTCATTACAGTTGAAAAATGCTCTTCATGCTCCAAACTTTCCTCAAAGTTTACTTTCTGTTAGTTGCCTTATAAAAGAACAAAATTGTAGAGTAATATTTGATCCAATGGGTTGTCATTTTCAGGATTTGCTGACGGGGAAGAAGATTTGTGGAGGCTATGAAGAAAATGAAATTTACTACCTACATCATCCAATGGGTTCTGTTCATGCTGCAGTGGACCATTCATTCAGCCCTGTTCAGTGGCATCGTCGTCTTGGTCATCCTTCATTGTCAAAGCTTCGGTCGGTCTTTCCTCAGATTTCTTCCACCACATCATTTCAGTGTGAAGCATGTCAGTTGGGCAAGCATCATCGAAGTTCGTTCCCTTTGAGTCAGAGTCAGTCTAGTAATAAAGTTTTTGAACTTCTTCATGCAGATGTATGGGGTCCTAGTAAGATTCCTACTAGGACTCAGTGTCGGTATTATCTTGTTATTGTTGATGATTTCTCTAAGTTATCATGGGTATTTTTAATAAAAGAACGATCTGAAGTTTCAAGTCTCATCAAATCCCTAATTCTTGAAATAAAAACTCAGTTTGAATCTATTGTCAAGATTGTTCGCACTGATAATGCTCTTGAGTTTAAATCAAAAGATTTGTTACAATTTTACCAAGATCATGGCATCCAACCCCAAACTTCCTGTGCCTATTCATCTCAACAAAATGGGGGTGGCTGAGCGAAAACATCGGCACCTCCTTGATGTTGCAAGGACCATTATGATTCAATCCAATGTTCTTGCGTCATACTGGGGTGATGCGATTACCACTGCTTGCTATCTGATCAACCGCATGCCTTCGTCTTCTGTGGGTGATCAAATTCCATTACATATCCTAAAACCTAATGCCCCACTTTTTTCTTTCTCACCAAAAATATTTGGATGTGTCTGTTTTGTTCATAAACTTGGCCCTGACAGTGATAAATTAGCAGCTCAAGCTACAAAATGCATATTTATTGGTTATCCGAAAAATCAGAAGGGCTATCGATGTTATGATCCTATTTCTCGCCGAGAGTATGTCAGTGCGGACGTATCTTTCCTGGAATCCTCTCCATATTACTCTAGTTCCGGTTCTCCGCTGCAGGTTGATCCAGCTGAGTCTTTTCCATTACCTATACCTCCTTTTCCTTTGGAATCTGTGCCCTCCTTACCCAACCAAACTTCATCCTCTTCCAGATTTAATAATCCTCCATTGGTATATGTGCGTAGAGCTCCACTTCCGCAAGAGCCTTCGTCTTCTTCTTCTCCTGAGGTAAGTTCTACTGACAATAGTGTTCTTCAGGATGATGATAACAGGCCTATTGCTCTACGAAAAGGGACAAGACAATGCACCTTATATCCCATAGCTCATTTTGTCTCCCATGCCAGAATTGGACATAAGATGAAGTCTTTTATTTCAGCCTTGTCTACTGAAAC
This sequence comes from Nuphar pumila, assembly GCF_984573655.1. Classification (NCBI taxonomy): domain Eukaryota; kingdom Viridiplantae; phylum Streptophyta; class Magnoliopsida; order Nymphaeales; family Nymphaeaceae; genus Nuphar; species Nuphar pumila. The sequence continues at coordinate 52,122,865 of NC_143262.1, read as the reverse complement.
CATTCCTCTGAACTATCAGCAGGCAGCACTTGATAATCGCTGGAAGATGGCTATGCAAGAAGAAATGACAGCTTTGGTATCTCAGCATACCTAGGATCTAGTTGATTCCCCAGCAGATGCTGACATTGTTGGTTGTAAATGGGTATATACAATAAAGTACAAATCTGATGGTTCTATTGAAAGGTACAAGGCCAGATTAGTCGCGAAAGGATATACCTAGACATATGGAATTGACTTCTTTGAAACGTTTTCTCCCGTTGCACGGATGGGTACCATCCGTCTTGTTCTCTCAGTAGCTGTTCAGCATGGCTGTAACTTGTGTCAATTAGATGTGAAAAATGCATTTCTTTATGGGGATCTCTCTGAGACCGTTTACATGCAACAACCTCCAGGTTTTGAGGTTGAGGGGGAGTGTCATAAGGTGTGCAAATTGAGAAAGGCGATTTATGGCTTGAAACAAAGTCCTCGTGCATGGTTTCAAAAGTTGTTTGAAGTGATGTCAAGCTTTGGTTTTAACAGATCAACAGCAGATCATACTCTTTTTATAAAGAAAACTAGCTCTGGCATAGTTGTTATGGTAGTATATGTGGATGACATCATTCTTACAGGAGATGATGTGAAAGCTATTGAAGCCACAAAAGCTCATCTTCACAAACACTTTGTTACAAAAGACCTTGGTTCACTCAGGTATTTTCTGGGTATAGAAGTTGCTAGAAGCCGTGAAGGGATGGTTCTGTCTCAACGGAAGTATGTTCTTGACTTATTAAAGGAAACAGGCATGTTGGAAGCTAAACCAGCAAATATTCCCATGGACCATAAAGTTCAGTTGGTTGAAGAAGGGTCAAAACCTGTTGATAGCAAACGCTATCGCTCACTAGTAGGGAAGTTACTATATGTAACTGTGACCAGACCAGATATTGCTTTAACAGTAAGCAAAGTTAGCCAGTTCATGGACAAACCAACTGAGGTACACTGGAATGCAGCCATAATGATTCTCAGATATCTAAAGTCCTCTCCTGGAAAGGGGTTACTGTTCAAGAAAGGTGGAACTCTGGAGATAGTAGCTTATTCTGATGCTGACTATGCTGGATCTGTAGTAGATAGAAAGTCTACCACAGGATTATGTGTGTTTCTGGGAGACAACTTGATTTCATGGAGAAGTAAGAAACAAAATGTGGTTTCCAGGTCGAGTGCAGAATCAGAATATCGGGCTATGGCCCAAACAGCTGCTGAATTGATATGGGTTCGCACTGTTCTTAATGATCTCCAGGTGAAGGTTTCCTCTCTAATGACCATGATGTGTGATAACAAAGCGGCAACATATATAGCAAACAATCTTGTCTTTCATGAGAGAACAAAGCACATTGAGGTTGATTGTCACTATGTAAGAGATATGATTCAAGCTGGTCATATCACTACAAAATACCTAAAGTCTGAAGACCAAGTTGCAGATATGTTTACAAAGCCTCTTGCTAGGCCTAATTTCTCCAGATGCTGTGACAAGCTGAGCATGATAGATATCTATGCTCCAGCTTGAGGGGGAGTGTTGAGAATAGGTGGTTTTTAGGTTAAGTTGTTCTTTATTAGAGGTTTTCTGAAATACTTTTTTCATAAGGTCTTAAATGTAATTTCTTTGTTTTGCCTCTCTCTATTTAATATAGAGAGAAGCCCTAATGATTAATTAAGTTTTCTGTTTTCATGTTCAGCCGTCTCTCTCTCTCTCTCTCTCTCTCTCTCTCTCTCTCTCTCTCTCTCTCTCTCTCTCTCTCTCTCTCTCTCTCTCTCTCAGGGTCGGTTCATCTTCTACAGATATCAAGAGCAAAATTGTAAAACACGTGTGCAGGCTAAAAAGAGCTATCTATGGCCTAAAACAAGCCTCTCGTTCTTGGTTTAACAACTTCTCTCTTGAGATTCAAAAGCATGGATTTTCACGCTCTCTACTAGATCACTCATTATTCATTTTTAGAAGCCATACTGTGATCACTCTATTGTTAATTTATGTTGATGATATAATTATCACAGGAAACTCTAAAGGTCGCATCAAAGAAGTGAAAAACCTATTAGGTCAAAGGTTCAAAATGAAAGATCTCGGGGCCTTGCGCTATTTTCTTGGCATAGAAGTCGATAGCCAAGCTCATGGCTTGACTCTCACTCAACACAAGTATACGATAGATGTTCTCAGCAAGACAGGTATGAAAGACTGCAAACCTTTAGCAACTCCAAGTGTGCTCCATCAAAAATTAAGTACTCATGATGGAGACCTGTGTGAGGATCCCACCAGGTACCGTAGTCTAATAGGGATGTTGCAGTATCTCACATTTACTCGACCTAATATTGTTTATTCAGTTAACCAAGTATATCAATTTATGCATGCACCACGTACTGGACATATGGAGGCGGTTAAGAAGATACTCAGATATCTGAAAGGGACCATTGAAGATGGGTTGATATATTCTCCACAGTCGTCTGGCAAGGATGTGCGTGAACTTTGTGAGAATAGTCCAGAGTCGATGAACAAGAAGCCGCAAAGGAGAAAGTGAATGGGGCTGCAACTAATCACGTCTTTTCCATTCTGGAAAAATTGTGATCTCTTCGATACTTATAATGTAAAACTTAATACATGACCTAATACATGGCTATATGACACAAATAGCCCTAATAAGTTAGGGCATTTACAAGTTTGTCCAATATCAATTAGACATGTTACATAAGGGGAGTTTGGATCCGAGTTCAGATCCAAACCTTAAGTACAAACACAAGTGTACCCAGTCTAATAGCCTCCCTCAAGTTGTGCATGATTTTGAATCATGGACAACTTGCCTTTTAGAAACCAAAATCGGCACTTTGTGAGTCCTTTGGTGAACAAATCGGCCACTTGGTCTTCTGTTCTAATATAATGAGGCTCCATCTCTTTTTCCTCAATCTTCTGTCTGATAAAATGTTGATCAATCTCAATGTGCTTGGTCTTGCTGTGATGAATAGGATTAAGAGATATTTGAATAGCACTTTGATTGTCACACAAAAGAAAGCAACCAACAATCGGCTCCTTTAACTCTGTTAACAAATGTCTAGTCTATGTCACTTCTGCCGTAACAGCAACCATCGCTCTGTATTCTGCTTCCGTGCTAGAACTAGCCACGACCTTCTGTTTTCTGCTACTCCAAGAAACAAGATTGGCACCAATGAAAACACAATACCCTGAAACTGGCTTTCGATCATCAGGATCCCCGGCCGAGTCCGCATCTGAATAAGCAATGATGTCATGAGCAGTATTCATGGATCTGCTTTTGGTGTACAAGAGTCCATCTCCAACAGTACTCTTCAAGTACCTCAATATCCTTTTATTGCATCCATATGTCCCGTCCTTGGCTTATGCATGAATTGGGAAACTTGATTGACTGAATATGTGATATCGGGCCTGGTAAAGGTAAGATATTGAAGCATTCCCACTAGACTCCGAGATTTGGTGGGATCATGATACAAGTCTCCGTCTTGCACACTTAGTTTCTGGTTAAGCGCACTAGGAGTAGCAAGAGGCTTGAAATCTTGCATTTCACCCTTTTCTAACAGATCTAGGGTGTATTTATGTTGGGTCAAAGTAAGTTTATTTCCTTGATTATCCACCTCTACTCCAAGAAAGTACCAAAGGTTTCCAAGGTCCTTTATTTTGAACCTTTGACTCAGGATATCTTTAGTTTCTTGAACGTGATTCTCACTGCTTCCTGTAATAATTATATCATCAACATATATCAATAAGAAGGTAGTAAACTCCTTGCCTCGAAGAATAAAAAGGGAGTGATCCAATTGTGATCGATAAAAACCATGTTTTTGAATTTCTAGGGAAAAACTCTCAAACCAAGATCGAGATGCTTGTTTCAATCCATAGAGTGCTCGATTTAGTCTACATACATACTCCTTTGAATCTCCTTCTGTATAGCCTGACGGTTGTTCCATGTATACTTCTTCCTTCAAATCTCCATGAAGAAAAGCATTCTTCACATCTAGCTGACTTATTCTCCAACCATAATCTACAGCCAATGAAAGAACAATGTGAATTGTGCCCATTTTGACAATTGGACTAAAAGTTTCATCATAGTCTTGTCCAAACTCTTGGGTGAATCCCGTTGCTACAAGACGAGCTTTGTATCGTTCAACACTCCCATTCGGTTTGTATTTGATTTTGTAGACCCATCGTGACCCAACAACATTCTTATCTGGAGGTCAGGGGACAACTGTCCATGTTTGACATTGGTACAAGGCTTCCATCTCTTCATTCATAGCTTGAATCTATTTTTTGGAGTTAATGGCTTGATGAAAATGTCTAGGCTCAGTCTCTTTCTCAATCTGTGACAAAAACAATTGAAAATCCATGGTGAAATTCTCATAACTGACCCACCTTTCAATGGGATGCCGAGCTCTTTCAGATCGTCTGATCGGAATGGCTACTGGATTAGAAATTGGAGAAGTAATGTCATTGGATGACATAGGCTCTTCTTGTTCAATATCATCCGGAGTCAAGGGTGAGTCCCTTTCTCTTCTCCTATAAACTTGCCCAACAAACTTATTAATCTCTGGAGGATGTTCTATTTTAAGTTCTTGTATGTTACTATTTCCATCTTGACAGGATGTTCCTTGAGCACAGGAAGAAGAACACTCATTGTTGGTTGCAGGAAATAGCTTTGCACAGAGCCATGGATCATAAAATAGCGCATTCATATTGGTTTGGGCAGAAACATATTCTCCTTCTCCAAAATCATTTTCATCAAAAACTACATTCCTAGATATCGTGATTCGTCTGCTGTTAGGATCATAATACCTGTACCCTTTGTGATGATCTGCATATCCGACAAACCTACACTTTGATGCCTTAACCTGAAACTTGTTTCGCGGAGAAGAGTCAATATGAACATAACACATGCATCCAAAAATTTTTAATTCATCATAATTAGGATGTTTCCCAAATAGGATGAAATAAGGGGATGTATTTTCTAAAAGCTTCATGGGCAGACGATTAATAAGGTGAACAGCAAAGTGAAAAGCCTCTGTCCAGAGTCCTATGGGAGTACGACTTTTGTGCATCATGCTCATAGCGCTTTCCACAATGTGACGGTGTTTCCGTTCTGCAACTCCATTCTGCTGGGGCGTATGCGGGAAAGATACTCTACGAGTTATCCCATTATCTTGGAAGTAATTGATAAAATCCCTGGAGGAGTATTCCCCCCACCATCACTTTGGAAATATGAAATATTACAAGAAAAGTGAGTTTTGAAAAATGCATGAAAACAACGAAAAATAGAGAAGACTTTTGATTTATTCTTCATGAAATATATCCAAGTGAAGCGGGAGAAATGATCAATAAAAATAACATAATATCTGCTACCAGAATTAGAGGGATTATGAGCCGGTCCCCATACATCGGAACAGACAATTTCAAAAGGCCTTGAAGCTCTCTCATTTATTGGATGAAAAGGAAGAACATGACTCTTACACATTTGACAATTTGAACACATTTTATTATCTGGTCTAGAAATCAAGCTAGACTCAGGAATAAGACCATCAGACACTAGTCGGTCAACAAAGACTCGACCACAATGACCAAGACGCAAATGCCAAAAATCAGGCTTATTACATTTATTTGAAGATTGCAAACTGAACACATGAATATTCTTTGACGACATAGACTTAGGAGATGGCTTCAAGGTAGGTCGAACACTGTTAAAATGTAAAATTGTACATATATGTATATATAATAATATTATATTATTATATAAATAAATACATTTTTCATTTCTTTCTTTTCTGTAATTTTTTTCCTTTATTTTTATTTTTTGTCTTTATGTCATCTAGTTCAGTTTGAACTAGAATCCCTGTTGCTAGTCAAGTCCTGTCCAGACTTGACTAGCAATAGAGTTGTTGGACTGACACAGTCCAACAGCTCTTAATAGAGCTATTGGACTGACACATTCCAACAGTTCTAAATAGAGCTGTTGGACTGTGCCCGACAGCTCTATTAAGTCCTCTTTCAGTTGTGTATATAAATGGGTGCAGCCCCTCTTGTATTTTACTCCAATGCATCTTAAGCAATTGGTTTTTCATATCAATAAAGAATACATTTTTATTTTTATTTTGTTTCCAGTTATACCCTTTTTAAGGGTTATGCTTTAGTGTCATTCTTGACACTTGCTCTTGTTAATCTAAGCTCGTGTTTCGAAGATCCCCATTTCATTTCATGGTATCAGAGCCGCGGAAGTACTAAATCTTGAGGAAAAGTTGTCTCGGTTTCCGTGCCCGTTTGCAAAAGTGTTTGCCACTTGAAGAGAAGTGTTTTATCACTTCATTGGAGAAGATTTCACATCTTGTTGTATTGTTTTTTTTTCTTTCTTTTTCATTTTCCTTCTTGTTTCTCTTCTATCCTTATTATTTCTCTCCTTGTAATCGATGGATGACAATGATAAAGTCACCATCATGCCTATGAAACTAAGCGATACGAACTATGTAACATGGGCTTCAATCATGAAGCACCATATATGGGGAAAAGGCTTATGGGGGATTGTGGATGGTTCTGATTCGGAACCTAAGCTATCTCTTACTAAAAAGGAGGCAGATAAAGAGGTCCCTCTATCGGAAGAAGAGAAAATCAAGGCTATTGCCTCATACGAGAAGAAATGGAAAGAATGGAGAATATCTCATGCGAAGATAATGTCATGGCTTATCAATAGCGTTGACATTAAAAAATGCTCAAGTCTTGCCAAATTTGATTATGCCGATAAGGCATGAAAATACCTTAAGAATATGTATTCCCTTAAAGATATTACACACGTGTGCAACCTCCAAGAAAAAGTTTGAATGATGACACAAGGAGACAAAACTATTCGTGAATATTACAATGGGTTGTCCGAACTTTGGGAAGAACTTTCCCTTTTAGAACCAAAGTGGCATTGTGCCGAAGACATCGAGCTTCGTCAGAAACAACTCGATGCTGAACATTTTTACCAGTTTATCACTGGATTAAGGTCGAAATTTGAAACCACTAAATCGGCCCAACTTCACCGGGGAAAAATTCCTTCTATTGTTGAAACTATTGAAGAGTTAACAATGGAAGAAAATCGTCTCCGGAAAGGTTCTTTAAAAATTGAAAATGATTCCGTTTTAGCCGTGTCTAGACCAGGGAATCATGTTCGATCATATAGGCCTCCTCACTTTTACCGACAAAATGGTGACTATGATAAGAAGAAAGTTATTTGTCATCACTGTCATGAACCGAGACACTACAGGCCACAATGTCCCAAACTTAAGGAGCTGAGAGAAAAAAGAGTTGCAATTGCTGGATCGGAGCCTAAAGATCAGGATGCACCAGTTTCCCTGACCCAACTAATGGAGATTCTTCAGTCTCTCATCAAAGGTGCTTCTTCCTCATCTGAAGCTTCAACCGGCGCAGCAGCCTCATCTTTTTCTGATCTAGGTAAAATTTCTTGGCTTCTTGACTCTGGTGCATCTTTTCATATGACCCCAAATAATCAAACTCTATCCAAATGTGTTAAAAATAAAACAAGTGTGTCAAAGGTCTTTACTGCTTATGGGACTTCTCTTGAAATAGAAGGAATAGGAAATTTTGAAAAAATTTATAAAACAAAAAAAAATTTTATTCCAGAAATTAGACATGTTCCCAAATTAAATTTAAATCTTTTATCTGTATCTCAAATTTCTGATTATGGGTGTAATATTTCTTTTTCTTCTCATGGTTGTTGGGTACATGATCGCCAGTCAGGCAAGCTGATTGGGGAAGGCCATAGAGAAGGAGGACTCTATTACATGGATTTTTTGGAAATGCCGAAGAAAGCTTTTTGTTATAATATTCAAAAAATAGAGTTGGAACTGTGGCATAAGAGACTTGGTCACCCACATATAGCCAAAATCCAACATTTTCCAAATCTAGGAAAATTTTGTAACTCTGAATCATTTGATTGTAAAGATTGTATTCTCGGCAAAATAAAAAGATTACCATTTCAGAACAGAACCTTTTTCTCTTCAAGACCACTTGAATTAATACACTCGGATGTTTGGGGTCCTGCACCAGTAATTTCTAAAGGAGGATTTGTTTACTATGTTATTTTTGTCGATGATTTCTCCCGACATACGTGGATGTACTTTCTCAAACATAAGTCTGAAGTATTTTCATACTTTCAAACTTTTCATAATATGGTTAAAAACAAGTTTCAAAATGATATTACTATTTTTCGCACAGATTCAGGGGGAGAGTTTTTATCAACAGATTTTCAAAATTATCTTAAATTGCATGGCATTACACATCAAAGATCTTGTCCTTATACACCTCAACAAAATGGACTGGCAGAACGAAAACATCGTCATATTATAGAAACCACTAGGACTTTATTAATAGCAAATCAAGTCCCGAAAGACTTTTGGGTAGAAGCTGCCTTAACTGTCACCTATCTCATTAATAGGATGCCATCTTCTTACCCATTGAAAAACTTATGAACATTTCTCCAGACTACTCTAGATTAAGAATATTTGGGTGCAAATGTTTCATATTTACTGACAAAAATGATAAACTTTCCCCTCGTGTGATTCCCTGTGCCTTTTTAGGATATGCTGAAAACCAGAAAGGTTATAGATGTTTTGACTTCAAAAATAATAAACTATATGTGTCTAGAAATGTTTCCTTTCTTGAAAAGGAGAGCTTCTTTGATTTTAGAAAATTAAAAGACGTCACTGAGTACTCCTTTTTGCTAGATCTAACATCAACATCTGATGAATATGACCTTGACTGTAACTTTGATGATGATCAAAGAATTATTGATCTTAATGTTGAAAATGAAGAAGTTCATAGAGATACTAGTATTCAATATTCCAGGCGACAAGAGTCTAATCCTCCATGTGCACTTGAGAAATATTCTAACATTCCAACTAGACAATCAACCCGAATCTCGAGGCCTCCAGGAAAGTTTGTATCATACGAGTCTTTCTCACCCACATATAGGGCAGTTATTGCATTAATTCCCTCATATGAAGAACCATCCACATATTTTCAAGCAAAAAATGATATCAAATGGATAGAAGTCATGAAAGCTGAATTAGATGCACTTGAAAAGGCTTCTACATGGAATGTTCAAGATCTTCCTCCAGGGAAGAAAACTATAGGATGTCAATGGGTTTATAAAATTAAAACCAAGAGTGATGGTACTCTTGAAAGATGTAAAGCCTGTTTAGTAGCCAAAGGTTATGCCCAAGAATATGGGATTGATTATGAAGAAACCTTGGCTCCGGTGGCTCGTATGACTAATATCTGAACCTTAATTGCCTTAGCTTCTATCAAAAAAAGGTCTATTTTTCAAATGGATGTCAAAAATGTTTTTTTAAATGGAAAGCTAGTTGAAAAAGTATATATGGAACCCCCTCCTGGTCTAAGTATTCCTAAGGGTAAAGTCCTTCGCTTAGAAAAAGCTCTTTATGGACTTAAACAAGCACCAAAAGCTTGGTATGATAGGTTTAGTCGTGTTATGATTGATATTGGTTTTCAATTCTGTTTAACTGACACTGCTTTGTTTATTAAGAATTCTGATGCAGGGATCATTGTGCTTCTTCTCTATGTGGATGATATGATCATCACCGGAAGCGATAAACAGGGAGTTGAAACAATCAAAACACTTCTTAAATCTCATTTTGAAATGACTGATTTGGGCTTGTTGAGATATTTTTTAGGCATTGAAGTTGCTTATTCTCCTAGAGGATATTTATTATCTCAGACTAAATTTGATTTTGATATTGTTTTCAGGTCTGGTATTACTGATGATAAGAAAGTCGACACTCCAAAAGTTGTTAATGTTAAAATGAAGATTGATGATGGAGAACTTCTTGCAGACCCTACTCCTTACAGACAGCTTGTCGGGGCACTTTCCTATCTATCCATTACCAGACCAGATATAGCACATGTTCATACAGCAAGTCAATTTCAACATGCTCTTACTTCTGTTCATATGGGAGCAGTCATGCGTATTATCAGATACATCAAGTCCTCTCTTTCACGAGGACTTTTCTTATCTTCCTCCTCTTCTCTTAATTTAATTGCATATACTGATGCTGATTGGGGAGGTGATCCCAATAACAGACACTCAACCATTGGCTTTTGTGTCTTTTAAAGGAATCATTAATCTCGTGGAGGTGTAAAAAGCAGCAGAAGGTATTTCTCTCATCCACCGAAGCTGGATACAGAGCCATGGCAACCACGACCATGGAAGTAGTTTGGCTCCGACGACTGCTTGCTGACATGGGAGTTGAAGCAACAAAGGCTTCACAAATGTGTTGTGACAACAAAAGTGCGATCTACATTGCCAATAACAGAACATTCCACGAACGCACCAAACACATCGAAATGGATTGTCACTACGTCAGAGAGGAATATCTACACGGGATAATTGATCTGCCATATGTCACTTCAGAATATCAGTTAGCAGACTTCTTTACAAAGCCTCACGCTGCTCTCCAATTTCACTTTCTCTTAGACAAACTTTCGCGTATTGTACCGTAAGTTTGAGGGGGAGTGTTAAAATGTAAAACTGTACATATATGTATATATAATAATATTATATTATTATATATATAAATACATTTTTCATTTCTTTCTTTTCTGTAATTTTTTTCCTTTATTTTTATTTTTTGTCTTTATGTCATCTAGTTCAGTTTGAACTAGAATGACTGTTGCTAGTCAAGTCCTGTCCAGACTTGACTAGCAATAGAGTTGTTGGACTGACACAGTCCAACAGCTCTTAATAGAGTTGTTGGACTGACACATTCCAACAGCTCTAAATAGAGTTGTTGCACTGTGCCCAACAGCTCTATTGAGTCCTCTTTCAGCTGTGTATATAAAGGGGTGCAGCCCCTCTTGTATTTTACTCCAATGCTTCTTAAGCAATTGGTTTTTCATATCAATAAAGAATACATTTTTATTTTTATTTTGTTTCCAGTTATACCCTTTTTAAGGGTTATGCTTTAGTGTCATTCTTGACACTTGATCTTGTTAATCTAAGCTCGTGTTTCGAAGATCCCCATTTCATTTCAGAACACAAGTAGAAGGATCCTCCTGGAAGACATACATATTTTCCAGGCGTTCCCCTCTAGCGAACGTCTCATTCGTTTGTAGATCTTTGACATAAACAGAAGATGGAGTAAATTCAACAGAAGAATTGGTATGATCAACAAGCTTAGAAACAGAAACAATATTGTTTGTAATATCTGGGGCATAAAGAACATTGAACAGAAGAAGTGAGGATTTAGGCAAGGGGATAGAAACATTTCCAATGTGGGTGATGGAATGGTGGGACCCGTCTCCAGTAACGATGTTACTTTTTCCAAAATAGGGAGTTAAAGTAGAGAATTTACCCGCATTACCTGTGACATGAGTAGCTGCTCCAAAATCAATATACCACACTCCTTTATCATCACGCTTCAGATCAAGTTCAGACAGTGTTGCCAAGAGAAGCTCTTTCACATCGCCACCGAACTTTGAAGAGTTTTCCTTTCATCTTGATGAGCTCTCACCCCTTTGGAACTTTCCTTTGTTCTGCGGATTGTGCCAACAATTGGATTTTATGTGGCCTCGCTTGTTGCAAAGATAACAGGTGGGCACATTTTTTACATTATAGAGAGGTGAAGCATTTGGGATAGGTAATAGCCCACGTCCCCCTGGAGTACCTCGTCCTCGTCCTCTGCCACCACCAAAATTATTATCACCACGTCCCGGGCCAAAAGAAACCCCAGTAGCAAGAACCTGTCCACCAGTCTCATGAGACATCCCTTTCAGAGTCATCTCATATTGAAGTAATTTGGCTTGCAAGTCTTCAAATGATGGTAGATCAGGCAGGCATAACAAGGAAGTCGAGAAAACATGAAATTTCGGTCCCAATCCATTCAAGGTTTGTCTGGCCTTGTCTTTATCTGCCACTTCATACCCAACAACTGCAAGTTGATCACTGATGATCTTAACCTTATTCAAGTACTCCATGACGGACAAGGAACCCTTAGTCAGGAGTTGAAATTCACGCTGAAGAAAGGAGATTCTAGCTTCTGATATCTGAGAGTACGTCTTCACTAGTCTGTCCCATAATTCTTTTGCTGAGCATTCATCTGGAATTCCCACCAATACTTCTTGAGAGATAGTAGAGATGATAAAGGCAACTGCAACTTGATCGCGCTTCATCCAAATCTCATATTGGGGATTTGGAATTTATTGTATGAGATCAGCCTCATTTACATTCTTAGCTTCCTGTATGATAAAATCTGGAGGAGCTGGGATTGATCCAGTGAGATGTCCAGAGAGACCTTGACTTTTAATAAAAGGAAGAATTTGTCTTTTCCAAATCAGGAAATTGGAATTGGTAAGTTTTTCATAAATGAGTTGACCGAGAAAATTAGATGAGAGAAATGACTGAGAAGAAGAATTCATGGCTAAACCCTTTTTTTTTTAGATGTGCAATCAGTAGAACAGAATGAAGGTATCTGTAGACAGATCATGATGCAACAAGTCTCGTTTTTTTTTTTTTTTAAGCTCGAGTACTTACCTTGAACGAGAAATAATAGATCTGGTGTACAGATCCTGTAACGACCCCAACTCATCCCCTTTGAAAATGCGTAAATTTTTTTTTTTTTCTAAAACAGTGCGAAAAACTTCCCAAAGACCCAGGGTCCTCACAGTTCCAATTCCAACTGGATAGACATACACCACAAAAGAACTTGCAATTAACATCCATAACTAACCATTACCTTTATTCATGAATTAAAAACTAATCTCAAAAATAAAGTGTCTAACTCAAGTAACCACTGATGACAATAAGCAAATGACAAGAACACTAGACTGAAAAACCAAAATAAAGAGTCACTCTGTCGACAAAGAAGACTGTCAAAACTCGTTGTGACTCTCGCGCCCTCGCAGTAACTGTCGACTTCACTGATCACCTGTTCCCACGAAAAACCAATGAAGTAGGGTGTCAGAATCGAAATCCTGAGCACAGCTACTTCTTAATGAAACAAGTGAGATAAAGAGTAAGATGAGATATCATGGAACAATTGAGGGAAATACATACAAGACAGTTTATAGTATTTGGAAATTTATTCATGCAACAATCATAAATGCTAAACATGCAAAAACAGTAAAGCAGTAGCATGTATTAAAACTTCAGCATGCAACAAGAGATAACCATTCATCACCTACCATCATGTATTGATTAAGGGAATCATTAAAGGATGCATGATCTAATGCATAACAGGAAAATGCATGACTTTTGTGCAAATGCATGAATCATTTTATTATCTTCCATTTAGTCTTTTGTTTCCTTATGCATGCCCTATTAAATGCATACAACTTTAAGTTTCTCTTTTTAATTACTGTTGCCCGCGAATACACCAAGCGGGTACAAACCCCGAGGTTAAGTTAGGTTCCCAGGGTAGCTTAGCACACAATTTATATTTTATTACTGGGTTCCAACTTAGCCCTTGACCGAATCACCTTCGGAACATTAGACCTCCACGTCTAATGTCGGGGACACAAGGGACACCCCACGCCCACAAGTGTCACTTCCTTGGTACCAAAAACAACAACAGCTGTGTCAAACACACCACTCCCGGGTAAAGTGGCGAATTTTCCCTAAAACCGTGGCCAGGAGAAGGAACCTCAATATCGGGTTTAGGGGACCAAAATTAAGCACACGGAGTTTTGTATCCTCACAGTCTCCCCAAGACCGGATTTCTAAGATCCCCATTCTCCAGATAGGTGATCCCAGAAGGTATATTACACTGTGCTTTATTATTTCTTTTATTTAAAATTTAATTTCTTAAGTTTTGCAACATCATATGCAAAAAGAAAGATAAAAGCTCGCATTTACCTCGCGAGAGCCATCACAGGATTCCGGCCTGTGGAAACATATAGAACAGTGCAATAAAGTTGAAAATATTAATAAAGCATGATCTTTGCAGTGCATTGAAATGAATAAGGGAAAACAATTCCACAACTAGGGTTTACCAAACCCTCGATGATTCATTTTGATCACCGGAGCACTAATGCAAGAATCACAATCATATGAAATGTGTGCAGTGGTATTAACATGCCTGCAAGGTATAGTCATATATGTACCAAATTAATCCATTGATAATGAACATGAAATATGACATTCCCATATGCAAATTAAACTGCCCATGTTATACCCCTTTTTCCCGTGCATATGCATGGTATGCAAGCATCTTTGTGCAATCATTACTACATATGCCTTTAACCATGATTTATGTTGAGATGGGCAAAGAAGCATTCATGTATTTATGTATGTGCAACAACACATGTCAAATCCATCGATATGTAAGTACTCAAAACAAACTTTATCATGGAGTAATGTGTAAGCATGTTCCAACAGATATGGAAATCAAAATTTCAAGTACATGACTCATTCTTAAAGTTTATCATGCTTCAAGAGACTAACAATTCTAAACTTTACTAATCACACGACAGGCTCTGTTTTCATAATTTAACACACTTGTGTTACTAGCATGCTACAGTATCCACATGAGAAAAATTATGTATTTAACAGCCCAACCCAGCCGACCCTGTCGGCTGGGTCTGACAGAATATCCACAGGCCCAGCTTGGGCCTGTGTATGCTGTCAAAAAGTCCCACCTGTACAAAAAATTTTGTATCTAACAGCGCAGCCCAGCCGACCCGGTCGGCTGGGTCTGACAGGGTATTCACAGGCCCCTTTTGGGCCTGTGTAAGCTGCCAAGAAGCCCCTCCTGTACAGAAAAATTTTCTGTATAAAGTATACCCAAAAGTTTTCTCAAGGCCAAGGCCCAGGCCAGCACCCACTGACTGGGTCGACTGGGCCTGCCCCAGCCCTGCCAAAACCATCCACACACCCAGCCAAGCACTTGGCTGGGCCTGTCGGTTCGGCCAGCAGCTGGCAGTCAGCCGAGTGCCACTCGGCTGGCTGCCAGCCAGCCAATCCAACAGCCGATACTTCAACACAAAACAAATTTTAAAAATTATTATATATATATATATATATTTTTTTTTAAGGACAATGCCCAGCCCAGCCGACCCTGTCGGCTGGGTCCAATAGCATGTACACAGGCCCAGTTTGGGCCTGTGTATGCTGTCAAAAAGAACAACAGCATATCTGGTAAAAAAAAAGGATTTTTGATTAATGCATATATATATATATATATTTATATGTATATATATATATATATTTTTATACAACCATGCCCAGTCCAGCTGACCTTGCTGGCTGGGCTTAACCACATATACACAGGTCCAGTGTGGACCTGTGTATGCTGTCAACAACAACAGCCTAAGAACTATTTACGCAAAACTGCCTGTTAATTAATATCACATTTTTTTTTGTAAAGATGAAAACACCCAGCCCAGCCCAGCCGACCCTGTCGGCTGGATCCAAAAGCACAGACACAGGCCCAGTTTGGACTTGTGTGGGCTGTCACAAACGACAGCAAAACAGGGCACATAGAAATTGATTTTTTTTTTTTTGAAAGGAAAAATGAATACACAGCCGACCCTGTCGGTTGGGTCCGACAGCGGGTACACAGGTCCAGTTTGGACCTGTGTATGTTGTCAAAAACAACATCATACCACAGATTTGTGCAAAACTGATTTTCCTATTTTTTTTTAAAACACACACCTGCCCAGCCCAGCCGACCTTGTTGGCTGGGCTTAACAGCATATACACAGGCCCAGTGTGGGCCTGTGTATGCTGTCAGCAATCAACAGCATAACTTATTTTGCAAAAACTGAAATTTTCTTTTTTTTTTTTAAAAAGATACCCAGCCCAGCCGACCCTGTCGGCTGGGTCCAATACATGTACACAGGTCTAGATTGGACCTGTGCAGGCTGTCAAAAACAACAGCAAAACACCTATTTTGCAATAGTATATCATATATATATATATATATATATATATATATATATATATATATATATATATATATATATATATATATATATATATATATATATATATATATATTTCTCTGAAACAACAAAAATACAGCCTATACGAAACGGGATAACGGTGGAAATCGAGGGTCCACTGTTCCTCTATGGATTTCCATCAAAAGAAGCATGGAAAATTCAATCTTTACCCTATTTCTTATTCGTTTCAAGAAGAAGTACCCGTACCTTTTTGGAAAACAAAGGAGAATAGAGGTTGTGGAGGGCGTGTGGACTGAGCTTCGAAGCTTCCAACCTCCTCTTCTACCTCCTTTACTCCGCTTTGCTTTCTCCTCTTTCTCTCTCTCTCTCTCTCTCTCTCTCTCTCTCTTCTTCTTCTTTTCCGTGTTTTTTTTTTCTCTCCAGCCAAAAGAAAAAGAAAGAGAAAGGGCTGCCCCCCCCCTTCCTTCTCTTATTTAAAGCTGGAAACTCTTTAGTGAGTTTCCAGATTTGGGTCTCCCACATTAAGGAGTTTCCCAAAATTCCTAGACTCCTTCACTAATTAACATTTGGTTGACTATTTGACCTCCTAATCCTAAAAGGTATGGAATTCTCTATACCCTTTTTAATTAGGGAAGAGGGCTAACCCTAAACCCTCTTAACTCTATTCCCGAAATAAATAAAATCATTAATTTAATAAATATATTTTTTTGAATTTACTTATTAATAGGTATTCAAAAGTTCCCAAAATTGGTCATGTTGACCCTGGAGACTTTTTATATAATAATAACCCCAATTTAAAGCTCCCAGCTGAATTTAAAGTCATAAAAATGTTAAGCTTGGATTTTGGATCGGATCCGGATCCAAGATCCAAGATCCAAGATCCAAACCCATACTCATACAAGATTTGGATTAAGACTTATATCCATTCCAGATATTTGTACGACCTAACTAGGACCCAAATCCATAAAAATTTGGATCCTATACCTTGGATTCAATCCGATCCAATTTCGGATCCGTTCCAACAAACTGCTAAAATTTTAGAAAAACGTGATTTCTGGGCCAACCGGAACTCGGATTTGAAAAAGTAAAATACCATTGCACTCAGAATTTCGAGACGCATCCAATGATATATTACATGAATATCAAATTCCGAATTTCGCCCGAAAATAACCCGGATGTCGCTTGAATTTCGCTTGAATTTAAAGGTTGAAATTAAAACTCTTTGCCACACTTCGATTGGCTTGCCTAGACCCTGATGCTAAGACTTGGGTTAAACCCAA
This sequence comes from Nuphar pumila, assembly GCF_984573655.1. Lineage (NCBI taxonomy): Eukaryota > Viridiplantae > Streptophyta > Magnoliopsida > Nymphaeales > Nymphaeaceae > Nuphar > Nuphar pumila. The sequence goes on along the minus strand of NC_143262.1, from coordinate 52,105,639 downwards.
ACTCTAAGACCTTGGTCTAAAACTCGAGCCTCAAACGATTTCCCTGCCAGACTTAGCCAAATTTCCAAGTCTTCATGAAGCGACTAAGATCTGAAAACACGAGATCTTACAGATCCAATATGATTTCAAAGTTGCATACGTAAGATTGCACACAGCAGTAACAAATGTAAAAAGGCAGCAAGATAAAATCGAGGATTAAGGAAGAAAGATAGATAGAGAAAGGTAAATCTAAAAGGAAATTTTTAGACTACAGATCTGATTCTAGCCAGTTATCAGATCTGATGCACAGATCTGGGAAAACAAAACCCGATCCAACAGACAAACCCGATATGCAAGAGTAACGTGAAAAGAATCAAACAAAGCAACACAATTTGGGGCAAGAATAAATCAGTAGGCAAAAAATGACGTGAAACTGATTTGGGGCAAGAATAAATCAATTTCAGGAAATAGGGTAGTCGTGAAATGGATTTGACGCAAACCCAAAGAAGTTTCAGTAGGCAAAGATATCGTGAAACTAGTTTAGCACAAACCCAACTTGGTTACAGAACTGAAGAGCAAAATCGTAATCCAGAGAAAACAACTCAGTTACAGATCTGAAGAACAAAATCGTAATCCAGAGAAAACTGGAGAAGAATAGAAGATGGAGTAAATATTAAAGACACAGAACAACAAATGAATAGAAGAGAGATAAGAAGGAGGGTTAGGTCTCTTAGGAACGTACCTGCTGGAAACCTTCAGCCCTTGGATCAGAGCCGCTCTGATACCATGTGAGAATAGTCCAGAGTCGATGAACAAGAAGCCGCAAAGGAGAAAGTGAATGGGGCTGCAACTAATCACGTCTTTTCCATTCTGGAAAAATCGTGATCTCTTCGATACTTATAATGTAAAACTTAATACATGACCTAATACATGGCTATATGACACAAATAGCCCTAATAAGTTACAGCATTTACAAGTTTGTCCAATATCAATTAGACATGTTACATAAGGAGAGTTTGGATCCGGGTCTGGATTCAAACCTTAAGTACAAACACAAGTGTACCCAGTCTAATAAACTTACTGTATACTATGATGCAGACTAGGCAGAAGATCCTGATGAGCAAAGGTCTACATCAGGATATTGTGTTTTTATTGGAAGAAATTTAGTCGCTTGGAGTAGTAGAAAACAAAAGGTTGTTGCTAGATCAAGCACTGAAGCTGAGTATAGATCAATGGCTGCCGCTACTGCCGAAGTCACATGGATCAGGCATTTACTAACTGAAGTGGGAGAAATGATCTTTACATCTACCTTGTTGTGTGACAATCAAAGTGCTCTCAATATGTCATTCAATCCGGTGCATCACAGTCGCTCTAAGCATATTGAGATCGACCAACATTTTGTGAGACAAAAAGTTGAAGAAAAAGAGATCCAGCCTGAGTTTGTCAATACCGAAAGACAAGTTGCAGACATTTTTACAAAAAGCTTGACAAAAGATCGCTTTTGGCTGCTTAAAGGCAAGTTGTTCATGGTTCAAAACCATGATAAACTTGAAGGGGGGTGAAAAAGTGTGTACAGGGTCTGGATATCATACCAGACCCGAGTTTCTTTTTACTATATAGTTTTACTTCATTCTGGGTCTGGATATTATCCCAGACCCGGACCCACACTGTACATTTAAACATATAAATACATTGTTTAGGTCACGATTTCATTATCGAAATCGTGACAGCCACAGCCCCTTCTCCTTCTCCTTCTCTCAATACAGGTTCCAGAGGATTCTAATAGTTATTAAGTTTTCCGAAAGGAAAAGTTGCACACAACAGACATCTAACTTTTTATTCTTGATCATGTATAATTTGAAGTTTAAATGAGATGAATAAAGAGGATCACTTTGAAAGTCCACATATGATAAAACAAAAATGTTCCAAAGACCAGTAGATTACAGGAAAAAAAACTCAATTATTCAACTTGTTTTGCCTTTTATTGAGAATGATAGGATAGAAAAAAAACAGCTACAATATGGCATGCTTAACAAGTGCAAACTCAATAAGATGCACTTTTTTTTGCATTTAGTTTTTTGTGGAATACACAACTAAATGATGTCCTATTGATATGCAGATTTCACATAGGTGTTGTTTTCAAGTTCTGGTTGGTTTGCCCAAAACGTGTAATACTATTGCAAACAAGAAGAGAAGAACATCAACTACCAGTGGTGCTGATGAGGAAGTTGAGATACAAAGGAAGTCAATGGTCTAGCTCCAACACCATAGTATCAGAACCAATTGAAAACCTTCTCAAGCATATAATGAAGCAACAAATGATAAAAATCTATGTAGAACATCTACAATATCATAGCTTTCAGGATTTTAATTTTAATTGCCAAACAATTATGCTCTTTCAAAGTACATGGAGTATATTTTACTTGATGTCTTAGAAGATTTGGATGAAGAATTATCGACTATTAATTGCTGCAATACATTGTTTATTCTCATAGACTATTTTACTTTATTTATTTTTAGTTGTTATTTTTTAGCTAGTAGTCTTTTAGAAGTACGTGAGAATATGTATATTAACATATGATCCCTAATGTCATACTCACTATTATGCAGGGATGCCATGCATGGTTCATAAAATTTATATAATAGTGTTATTTTGATCATGTGGAGTGAATTACTTGTTGTATCCTTAACTTTTTTGTCAGCAATTTTGAGTTTATTTGACATTGTTGTTTATCAAAATTAATTCCATTAATTATTAAACTAGATTCTTATATAGGTTTTGTTGCATCATGAATCTGTCATTATGATTATTCCATGTATTTTGGAGAATCTTTAGCTAAACTATATTGCAATTTTTATTTTACAATTTCTTTTAATCTCTTTTCTCCGTTTTATGTATGCAGCTTAATTAAATCTTGAGGCTAACGCCATGTTTCAAATGACCAAGCCACCTTGCCTCTGCCTGAAGAACATGAACTTTTACAACTGGTATGGTTGCCCTCAGATAGAAAGTCAGAATTTAAACAGAATTATATTGAAATTAAGGGTCTATTCAAATCAGTGTCACCGATATCACTGATATCTTGAAAATATCGCGATAATATCGGTGATTTAAGGTGAGCCGATATTATTGGAAATATATCACAATATTTTCAAAATATTGTAATAATATCATGATATTTTTGGGAAAAAAAACTCATCTTTTTATACTTCAAACTTACATTTTCAATTTTTGTTTCTTTTATATTTTAAACATTTTAAAACTTGTTTTTTTTATATTTTTGCAAGAAAAATAATGCAAAACTTATTATTTTCTCATCCTTTTTATTTTTTTATTTTTTAAACTCCCATATTTTCCCGAAAAAGACCCTCGGTGAGAAATTTCCTTGAATGATATAGGTGACTATGATTCTAGTTAGGGATGCAAATGTGTTAGGCCTGTTGGCTTACCTACCCAAAGTCCGAACCAGATCTGTAACTATACTGTTGACTTTAGATAGTATATATCTGAATCTGAGTTGGATTTGAAACAAATAATCTCAAAAATATTTTGGATCTAGGTATCATGTAAATGTATGTAGTTGGATCTGGATCAGGTTGGGTCCAACACAACCCATTTTATCTTCCGACTTGAAAATCATAGATTTTAGATGACTTTGGCAAATTCAGTACAACCCATAACTGGATCTGGAACACCATCATGAGATCTGAATAATAATGGATATGAAATTGGACTTACTCTCAAAAAAAACAGATATAGCATTGAGTCAAGGATGACCTAACCCATACGCAGCTCATTTTCTTCCCTAATTCTAATTTCATTTTAACAGGTGGAGGAAGAGCAAGAGGAGAGAAAGAAAACCAAAAAAAAATGAAAGAGAGAATCCTTCACACCTTCAAAACAATGCATGATTCTGTCATTGATTGAAAGTAGAGTATAAAGACACTCACCTTTTGTAGCAGTATCATGCCTTGGTGAAGATTTCATCAACAATAGACATGGCTCACTTGATATTCCCAGAGTCTCTGAGAAAAGCAAGCAAATTTGAATTCCACATCAACGACCTCCAAACACATCTCAGAAATCTTTTCATATGCAAGGAAGAGGCAAAATCACATCCATTTCTAGGGTGCTTGCAATAACTCCCTGATGTCATATCCTTGGATCTGTGAAAATGAAGAATTTTAGGTTTCAGAAGGAAGGTAAATGAGCTAAGGATGCTTCCAGCAGCTTGGACTGGTTTACAAGCTTGTCCATACACCATAAAAGGCTAAAAAACAAAGGTTAGGCTTGGTTACCAAGCATGATAAACTAAAGACCTGAGCTCTACATCCAATTGCTCAGCTTAGTCAAGTTCATCAACATATATGGTATATATGACATTTTAATAAATGCAACTTCAACCAAGCAGACAAGGCTTTTTCCTTATCACCACATATTGCAGGCTACATTCCACTGCCCTTTACCTGCCTGATGCTTTTTTTTATTCCTTCATTTCCCCTTCTAATTAACTTCTTATCTTGATCCACACTTGAACGTAAGTGACACGCTGCTCAAGCTCGAGCTTGCAGTTCATTGACCTAAGCTGGCCAAGCAGCCCACTACCCAGCTTGGCTGGCTTCTTTGTACCTTCAAGTGAAGAACTACCTTAAGGATGAGGCCAGGTTTAAGAAAGGTATTCAGTATTACTTGTTGCCATTGGATCATCCCATTGCTGTGTCACTCACTATGTCACACGGACGCTTCTAACAGGGCACTGCACCCATGTCGCACCCACACCCAGGCGGGTGCGACACTTGGACACAGCTTCCTTTGTGTTAGGTGAAGTCAACCACACGGAGGTCCATTTCTATCCAAAAGTAGATTCAATTAACCCTAATCAAGCCCATTTTTATCTATATTATACATACAAATACATACAAAGGCACAGTGTTAACTTAAAACTGTTAAAAATTATATATATATATATATATATATATATATACTCCCCTGCACCCAAGTTTTTTTAAAGTGCAACATCGCCGCATCCTCACCCATACCTGCACCTATGTGACATAGGTCACTCATATTTAAAAACTGCAGTTTGACCAAGGATTCATGTCGGATCAAAATGACACGGCCCTTTGAGTAAATTGAGTAATCAAGTGGGTTAAACTGTATAACCTTTCTAAATAGGTTAGCATTGTTGAAGTGCATAACTTGCTTCAGTAGTTGATATTAGTGGCAGATGTTCCTAAGCTGCCTGCCAATGGACTCCACACAGGTTGGACAAGTCCATGAGTAACCTATGTCACAGGGATTCGTCCAGTTGGGTGTGTTAAATATGTATATGTAAATGGATATATTTCATGTACTGTATTGTACCACTGTACTGTATTATACCACTTGTACAGCATACTGTACTGTATTGTACCACTGTACTGTATTGTACCACTTGTACAGCATATAAATATCAATGGAAAGGGGAGAAGATCCTATTGCCGCCCAACATTTTTTTCTCTCTTCCCTCTTACCTCTCTCTCTATCTCTTGCTACGATAGTAAGGTGACTCCCACATCTGATTTCTCACATGGTATCAGAACCAAGGGCGTGGTAATCACGATCATCTGGAAGGCCCCTAAGGACCTTGACGTGCGTTTTTGGGCGTTCTCAAGGAAAGTGTTTTTTCCATCTTTTCTCTGTTGTTTCTCCGTTGAATCACTATATTTCGACGTCGTTTCTTCATTTCCTCATATCGTGCATCTTTTCCTTCTTACATATTCTGTTATCCCCAATTTTATCAACCCTAATTTCTGTTTTCCCCAAATTTGGGAACCCTCATTTCTCAAAAGTGCCTCTTTTCTCAAACTTCTTGTGATTTCTTATCTATTTCTTGCAATATAGTTGATAAATCGTACATTCTGCACGATTAACTGAAAAATCGTGATTTCCAAAACTCAAAAATTTCTGTCCGTACGGTTCTGTCCGTACAACCTACGAATTTCTGTCGTGCTGTTTGATTCATCCTTGATCTTCTTCCTTATGGATTCTAAAATCAGCCCCGGATTTCTTTCTCAACTTGTTTCTCACAAATTAACTCATGATAACTACTTACTTTGGAAACGCCAAATTCTGCCGTTTATCCGAAGTCATGGTCTTTCCGGGCATCTGGATGGGGGATCACCCGCCCCACCTATGACTATTACGCAAGAGGTAACTGGTAATGATGGGAAGGTGAGTTGCATTGCTATTCCAAATCCTGTGTATGATGTTTGGTTTCAGAAGGACCAATCTGTGGTTGCCTATTTGACTGCCACGTTATCTGATCGTATATTACAAACTATCTCTGACCATTTTACTGCTACAGAACTATGGAGACATCTTGCTCACTCTTATTCATAGGTTTCTGAATCACGTGCACTTCAACTGAAATGGCAGTTCCAATCTATGCGAAAGGGAACTAAGACCATTACTGAATTTCTAGGGGATATCAAAATTATCATTGATCAGTTGGCCGCTATTGGATATCCTGTTTCTGACAGAGATGTTGTTCAGCAGGTATTGGGAAGCCTTGGGCCCCAATATCGTATGTTTTGCACTGCATTACAGGTTGCCTCTACACTTCCATGCTTTGAGGATTTACAGGCCAAACTCCTACAGTATGAAGTTAGTTTGACTCAAGATCATCTTATTGATGATCCTCATCCTGTCATGTTTACATCTGGGTCTACCTCATTTCGTCCACCTGCTGCTCATATGGGCCGTGGAGGACTCCTTCCTACTCCTACTGCTCCACCTGCCACTAGAGGTACCCGTGTCCCTACTTGCTTCCATTGCAACAAGCGTGGCCATGTGAAAGCAGATTGTTGGCACAACCCACAGAATCGCAACAAGGCAGGGAGGCCAGGACCAAGAGCTGAACAGATGAATGTTAGACAGTTTCAGGGGCAGCCGCTGGGAAATTTTCGAGCACATCAGGGTACTGATCAGGGACAGAGTGCAGGGTTGCCACATGATGTGCAACAAATTCTGATGACTGCATTTAACAACATGAATTTGCGTCAGAATGATGATGGAGTTTGGTATATTGATTCTGGAGCAGCCGCACATGTTACTTCTGATGCAGGTAAACTTTCCAACATGGTTCCTTATATTGGCACTGGCACTATTGTCATGGGAGATGGTTCCCACCACCCTATTTCTCATACTGGAAATGCATCTCTCTCTTTGTCACAATCTACACTACCATTGAAAAATGTCTTACTCACTCCTGCCATTGAGAAAAACATTTTACCTGTTTCTAAATTGGTTGATGAAACAAATTCATCCATGGAATTTACTCCGTCTTCTGTTTGTCTTAAGGACCTTCGAACCAAGAAGATGCTCGCTAAGGGTGAACGACGCGGAAACATGTACGTCTTCGAAGCAGCCCCCGGGACTTTGAAGACGTCATCTACCGTGACTCCATCTTTTCCTGCTTATTTGAGTCAGTCTTCTTCTGTTATGCAATGTAATAAGCCAGTTTCTTGGCATCGTCGGTTAGGTCATTGTAGTCAAGGGTTCCTTGACAAATTGTCTTCTCAGGGTTTTATTCCCAAAGTCAAATTAGATCATAAGTGTCCTAGTTGTAATGTCTGCAAGAGTCATGTACTTCCCTTTCAAAGTATCAATAAAAGAGCTTCCAAGCCATTTGAAATTATTCACTCTGATGTTTGGGGCCCAGCTCCTGTTTCATCTCTATCTGGCTCTCGTTATTATGTGTTATTTCTTGACTCTTTCACTCGTTACACTTGGATTTACTTTATGAAATCTAAATCTGAAGTGTTCAAACTTTTCAAACAATTCCATGCTCTTGTTCAGAACCTTTTCAATTCAAATATCACTTATTTCCAGTGTGATGGTGGTGGAGAATACATATCTCATGATTTTAGTGAATATTTAAAAGACCATGGCATCACACGTAACTCCTCTTGTCCTTACACTCCACAACAGAATGGAGTAGCAGAACGTAAGCATCGGCATATTGTTGAAACCGCGTTAAGTATAATGCACAATATTGATATTTCTTTCTCTCTTTGGACTGAGGCCTTTCACACTGCAGTGCATATCATTAACAGGTTGCCTATGGAATTATTAGGAGATCAGTCTCCTTATTATTTGCTTCACGGTTCTCACCCTTCTTATGATGATTTGCATGCTTTCGGATGCATTTGTTATGTCCATGTGGATCATTCTTTACGTAACAAGTTTCAGGACAGAGCAGTTCAGTGCAGATTTCTGGGATATGCCGATGGGTATAAAGGATATAGATGTTATGATCCTATTTTGGGTAAGATTAAGGTGTCTAGAAATGTTGTTTTTGATGATGACCATTTCAGCACTTGTGATACTTCTCAGGTATATGAGCAAACTACTTATGATCCATGGCTTTGTGATACTTTGCTATATGACTCTATCAGAGATCCTGTTGTTGATGAACCAATTCAGTTTGAAGCAGACAACTCCATCATCCAGGATGCACCTTCACGGTTTTCAGGTTTGGTTTATGCCCGTCGAGGAGCCCCTCCAACTCCATCTCACGAGGCTCCCCCTCTTCGACGATCCACACGTGAAAGGCATCCTATCCATCGTTGGGTTAGTTACAACAATTTTTCTCTTGACTTTCAGTTGTTTCTAACCAATGTGGCCAAAGAGAAAGAGCCGTCTACTTTCCATCAGCCAGCCCATTCTCGAGCTTGGGTTGAAGCTATGAACGAAGAAATGGCAGCACTTCATGAATGTCATACATGGGATATTGTTCCTCGACCTGTTGATAGAAATGTTGTTGGTTCCAAATGGGTTTACAAGATCAAGCGTAAACCAGATGGTAGCATTGAAAGATATAAAGCTCGCCTTGTTGCACGCGGATTCACACAACAATATGGGCAAGATTATGAGGAAACTTTTAGCCCTGTTGTCAAAATTGGCACCATTCGTGTGATCCTCACTTTGGCACTTCAGCATGGTTGGTCTCTTAGCCAGTTGGATGTCAAGAATGCGTTCCTACATGGGGACTTGAAGGAAGAGGTGTATATGGAGCAACCTCCTGGATATAGTGAACATGATGCAGCTACATGGGTTTGTAAATTGAGAAGGTCTCTTTATGGTTTAAAACAGGCATCTCGGTCTTGGTTTGAGAGTTTCTCCATGGAAATTCAGCAGCATGGCTTTTCTAAGAGTATACTTGATCATTCTTTATTTATGTATAAGAATGATCATGTTACTACTTGGGTTCTTATATATGTTGATGACATCATTATCACTGGGAGTGATGATGCACATATTGCCTTGGTCAAGTCTTTACTCATGGCCAAATTTAAGATGAAGGACTTAGGCCCATTGCAATACTTCTTGGGAGTTGAAGTCGATAGGCAAGATGATCGACTCACTCTAAGTCAACACAAGTATACTCTTGACATTCTTCACACCACTGGTATGATTAATTGTAAACCTCTCAGCACCCCATCTGTCTTAAATCATAAGTTTAGTGCAAAAGAAGGCCAATTATATCATGATTCCACTTTATATCGCCGCAGTGTTGGTATGTTGCAATATCTTACATTTACAAGACCTGACATTGCTTATGCTGTAAATCAAGCATCTCAGTTTATGCATGCTCCCACTGATTGTCATATGGAATGTATTAAGCGTATTCTCAGATATCTGAAAGGGACTATTGGAGATGGATTGCTCTATCACAAAGATGAAAGCTTCACTACAGGACACCGTTTACTTACATATTGTGATGCAGATTGGGGTGGGGACCCTGATGAGCGTAGGTCAGTTTCAGGATATTGTGTTTTCATTGGCCCAAATATTGTCACTTGGAGTAGTAAGAAACAAAAGGCCATTGCTAAATCCAGCACTGAGGCAGAGTACAGGGCAATGGCAGCAGGGACAGCTGATGTCACTTGGGTACGGCATCTTCTTCAAGAGTTGAATGAACCCATCTCTTCCTCTCTGCTTTTATGTGATAATCAAAGTGCCATTAATATTTCTTTTAACCCTATTCATCATTGTCGCACGAAGCACATTGAGATTGATCAGCATTTTGTTAGACAAAAGATTGAAACAGAAGAAATTGAGGCTTCGTATGTCAGATCAGAAGACCAAGTGGCAGACATCTTCACCAAAGGATTGGTTAGTCATCAATTTTGGTTACTTAAGGGCAAGTTGAGCATGATTGAAGATCATCCTCAACTTGAGGGAGGCTGTTAAATATGTATATGTAAATGGATATATTTCATGTACTGTATTGTACCACTGTACTGTATTATACCACTTGTACAGCATATTGTACTGTATTGTACCATTGTACTGTATTGTACCACTTGTACAGCATATAAATATCAATGGAAAGGGGAGAAGATCCTATTGCCGCCCAACATTTTTTTCTCTCTTCCCTCTTACCTCTCTCTCTATCTCTTGCTACGATAGTAAGGTGACTCCCACATCTGATTTCTCACAGGGTGCTGCACCCGTGTCAACACGACATGACGCGGGTGCAGCACCCGGTGCAGTCAAACCAACCCTGGGTGCGGTCAACGCACCCAGGGTCTTAAGTGTCCAACTTTTGGACTTTAAAAAAAAAATTGCCAGGAGGATTAGGGCAAAAACATTTTGCCCCCTCCTCTTCGCCATCTCTAACCCAGCAGTGGCAAGGCGACCGGTCCAGCGTGGCGATTCCGGCACGGCGAGGAGATATGTCTCAATTCTCTTTCTCTCTCTTTCTCAATCTCTCTCCCGTTGTCTCTCTCGCACTTCTCAGCTAAACCCCTGCCCCCCTCTCTCTCTCTCTCTCTCTCTCTCTCTCTCTCTCTCTCTCTCTCGCACACTTTTTTTATCATGTTGTTATTTCTCAAGTGTTACGAATTTAGTTATATACCACAGTCACCCCCCTCATTTTACTAAATTTGGCCACTACATGCTGATCTAATTTGGATGATAAATTTTTTCATTGTATAAAAAGCTACAAAGGCCTCTATTCTGTGGGGTGCTGACGTTGAACTCATCCATTTTGTATGATTTATAAATAATGTGTATCCATATAATTTGTGTGTGTATTCTGCCTCCCAACCACCTAGTGCTGGGTCTTTTCTTGACCAGTACTTTGTCCATATATGTGCGATTCAGAAGCCCATTAATTGATGCAAATTTTGTAAATTTTCTTCATCTTTGTCATGTGATTTCTGTGGATGCATGATGATGAATTGATTTGATGATACTATGATAATTGTTTTTTATTTCACTAGTGTTACTGTTAACTGTTAAAAATTATATATATATATACTCTCCCGCACCCCTGCACCCAAGTTTTTTTAAAGTGCCGCATCGCCGCACCCACACCTATGTGACATAGTGAATAACCTGACCCAATTTGTCCCCATCAAGTTCCAAGTCCAAGTCATGCTTCTAATTTCAAACATTGCTTTTAAAAGGACCAAAAGAAAAAAATCTGAACTTGTTCATACCTGAAGAAAAGACAACAACAGTATCACTCCAGAGTTCCACAATGCATGAATTGTGATGGGTGTAAGAAGATTGCGTGTTTGGGCATAAGATGATCCAAGAACAACCCCTGATCAAAAAAAGCAAATAGAATAAGTTTGTTGCTCAGAAAATTCTGCATTTTCATGCAATTTCTCCCTTATATAAGTACCTTGTAAGGCAATTATAGTGTCACAACACATCCAGTTCTTTTATATGTTCTTAAACACTATGATGGAACAAGTTAGATATCGCTTAGGAAAGGGAAGGAAACATAAATAAATAAATAAATAACTGATGAATGGAATGAAGGGAAAGTAACTGCACTAGCATCAGCTAGGATAACTGAATATAATTATAGAACCCTTATTTTCATAAAAGTGCAGGCAGACATCGTATTAATGGGGTGAAAGAAGAATCAACCAGGAGGTTGTCAACATCTTTCCAACCATTTCAACGATTTGGCCATTTGGACACTCTCAGGAAGCCTTCCTCTTCCTATCACTATGTTCTTTCTTCCCTGCTCTTTTTGCATTTTGGATTGTTCGGAACATGTGGAATCTTCTAAGAGAATTTTCAGAAATAAATACATGAACGGTACATATCCAATTCAAGAAAATTATGACAGCAGAATCAACATCATTAGCAGAAAGATTGTGTATGAAAAGCTTTCATGCCATTTGTGGATTTTGCTACAAGTCTTACCAAGCACAAAAAGCTGGGGGAATTCCCCTGGTGTAAGATGTGCAAGGGCAAAGACAGCAGCACTTGCAATGATGGCAACCGGTGTAGGAAACCTTCAGAATAACAAAGAAAACAAAAAATGTATCAACACAACATGCAAAGGTGATGAAGTAATTGATCATACGAATATGAAACAAGCAATAAGATTAAAAAAGTTGTAACGACGCGGCAGTCACAAATCACTGCTAAAGATTTGATATTTACGGTCGCAACTGCCACTAAAGGTCGTTTTTACAGACACATGCAGAGCGTCCATCACACTAAAAGGACACTGACAGCCACTAAAGGTTGTTTTTTTAAGACACAGTGTCCATTGTGAGCACGATGGATGCTACACACATGCGTCCATTCTTGTGTTGGCCAGGTGGTGGGTAGGCAGCTACTCTCTCTCTCTCTCTCTCTCTCTCTCTCTCTCTCTCTCTCTCTCTATATATATATATATATATATATATATATATATATATATATATATATATATTGGCTCCTCCTAGCTGTCCATAGTCCATATGGTATGGACAGTACTGATATTTGATGCTTCAAGCCATATATGGCAAATCCGACCCCACAGACGTGTTTAGCATGATCATTTGCTACTAATTGACAGTTGGATCATTTTTTTTAACCTCGTGGTGCTTACACCTTTATGATGAGTTTAATTTTATAAAAATTGTGAGTCGTCGATTTTTGAAGCTGTATAAAAACCTGCTCGCATGCCATAATCGGATAATCCAAAAGCTATTCCAACTAAACAGACCATGTAGATCGCATCTGCAAGGACAGATTTGCAAAATAAAAATCTTTGAAAAATTAAGCCAGCCCACATCCTTCTATAATCAGGAGAAACCAATCATATATATATATATATATATATATATATATATAGGCAAGAGATTGTTTCTGTAAAATTTTCAAGACAATGTCATCAGGATGCAGCCATTTTGAAGAGGTTCACATATGATTTACAGTATCTTAATGGTAAATCCAAAAGTTCAAGCAGTAACAAGAATTAGCATGTAAGTTGCAGGCAGATAAAAGTTTAAAAAGACTCGTAATGAAAAAAATGAAATAGAACTTAGAATAACACAAGAAACAATAGGACATCCTAACATCGTGTGATTTGAAATTGCATTGATGTTAATTAAGAATACTTGAGGCCTGAAGAAGCCAAAACAGTATATTTTGTTGAATATTTGGCTTTGTTTAGGAGGGAGGTGGAAGATGTGAAACCCCGTCTCCCTCATTTGGGAGCCGAGATATGCCAAACACGTCAGATATGGGATGGATGATGGCCCTCCCATCTCCCCACTTCACTCACAGCCTCCAAGAGGTTGTGGTTGCCATCCTCAATGTTAAACACCCATCCCATCTTCCTTTTTGAATGCATTCCATACCCGCCTCTTACCTGACTTCCAAACATGCAAAGGATATGGCTTCTCCCAAAGCCCCCAAATCCTGAATCTAGCATCCAGGATTTGGCATTTCATAGCCATCCTTATTCAAGGTAAAGTAGCACAGACCAGTTACACACAAACATAAACACAAATGAAGTTTGTGTGGAGGAATGTAATGACCATATTACTAGTATGCATGCTACCCTCTTACTTTTGTATATATGTTTATCTTAGAGGGGAATTCTTGTAATTGTACCATTAGGGTTTTTAGTCAATCATTTTTGTCTTCTAGTGCATCCTAAGGGGGTCAATCATTTTTGTCTTCTAGTGTATCCTAAGGGGTCCACCCCCTATATGTTCCAATATGTTCATTCTTTGACGTAACAAAGCCATTATCATTTTCCTCTTTGTGTGTCTTCTTTCTCTTGCATTCGTTTATGGCTATCTAATTCTCCATATGGTATCAGAGCCGAATCGGCCCAAGAAGGCATTCAGGTCATCATAGAGGGAAGATCGGGATTTGCTGCAGTTGTTGGGAATAGTGCTAAGCTGATGTCAGCCCTTGGAGGAACGAGCTGTATAAACATATTAGATTTGGCTGATTCAAGTTGAGAGTTCAGTGAGGTTTGATTTTAGATGATTTATGAATCAAACTTCATTGGATTTAGTGGAGTATAGGAATTGTTATCAATTTTCCAAGGAATTTTCTGTGTGCCGTGAATTTCAGACCAGATTTAAAAAATTTAGGGATTCTGATCTGATTCATACTTTCTGATTGCTTGGATTGCATCAATTGATGTTGTTTTCGCATTAGGGATGTTCTGAAAGCCCTCTTTGGCTAAGATTGAGGTTTTGGAGCATTTTTATTGAGTTTTTGAGGTGTATGTTGTTAGAGGTAACCAGTTTGGAACTGGTTTTGGGAATACCTTGGTGTCGGGTAGAAGTATTGCTTAAGATTTGTGTGCAGGACTATATTTCATCAGTCTAGGTGTGATTTTTAGTATATTTCACATCTGACTATTCGAGCAAGGCTGAGTTTGTGTCGTTAGTCTTGCTATTGTTGGTTGTGGGTAAGTAGTTATTTGCTTTGAGTGGTTGGTGCAAATATAAGTGACTGGGTTTGTGGTTGGGTTCTTCCTATTTGTCTCTTGTATTGTTGTAGGTGTTGTTTTGGTGCAACAATTGATATTGTAGTTGGGGGTTGTGGAGAGTATGGAGAAGGGAGACCCAATTCATCTTACACGTGAAGTTCGAGGGGAGCAACTATGGATTCTGGTATGATTTCATGTAATAACCATAATTTTTAGGCATTTATTTAAATATATTATAATATATATTTCATAACAGAGTGATTTGGGCCTGGGATCCAAACTTCAAATCCAGGACCCATAAAGGGATTTTTCGAATAAATTTACCTCGTAAATTTGATATGTATGTATAAGTACAATAATTTTTAATTAATTAAATAATTCGAGGAATAATTATTTAAAAGGGGTGCGTAGATGGGTCCGGGATCCACCTTTCGGATCCATACAACCGTATAGATATTTTTAATATATATATATATATATATATATATATATGTGTATATATATATAATCGTAATAAAATAAAGAAAACAGCAAATAGTGGAGACAGATCCACTCTTTATCCAGCCCAGATCCAAATTGGGATTTGGATCCCGAGTCGTAGAGTTCGGACCCATTACCCGAATCCGTAAATAACCCACAATGGGGTGTTAAAATTATACTTATAATATTTAAATAAATAATTAATAGTATTTATAAGAAAAAAATAAATAAATTTTAGTATATGGGGTCGGACCCACAGTTGGATCCAAATGGATCCAATTGAGGATCCGTCACTCGTAGGCAAACCGGGTCCATTATTAAAATGGACCCAGCGTCACGGGTCGCGGGTTTGGACCAGGACCCGATTTCTAAAAATAAAGGGGGGGGGTTAAAACAGAATCGTGCCTAGGGCACGGTTCTTGTTTTCAAGAATCTGAAAACAGAAAGGGGGCAGGGGGGGTTACGCAGAGCGTAACGACCCCGCGCCTTTCGGCAAGAGGGGAGGGAATTTTCGGCGATAAAAGGGAAGTGGAGAGGGGGTCTCACCCTCTTCCCTCGTCTCGCTCTTTCTCTCTTTCCCCGTCTTTCTCTCTCTCTCTCTCTCTCTCTCTCTCTCTGTCGAGTTGGGTGCGCATCGGAGAAGAAGGGCACGCCGGAGTGAGGGTTTGTCGTCGGCAAGGCTCCGGCCATCCGCAACCTTCAAGGGCTCCTCGAACAACCCTCTGTCACGGCAGTGGGTAGAGCAACATCAGCCGGCCCTACCCACGCGATTGCAGCCTCCGATCACCGGAAAATTCTTCAAAAGGTACGGTGCTTCTCTAGAATCTAGCGAGGGATCGAATGTGGGTTCGATCTCGTGAAATCCTTTGAGATGAGGGTCCATGGGAACCCTGTTTGAGTAATGCAGGGACTACCTGTGTTCTTTGTAATTGTTTTTCTGTGTTTTTATGTTTTTTTTAAAAAGAATCGATTTCCTCTTTGTTGAGACCACAATTTGTGTTTAAATTGATTTCATTGTTTCAAATTGGGCATCGTATTCTTGAAATTTTGTTATTAGGGTTGGAATCGTATTCTTGAAATTTTGTTATTGGGTTTAGAATCGTGTTCTTGGATTAGATCCACGTTCATTTACTGAAAGGGGGTTCAATCTGATTCTAGTACCATCGATGGGTGGTCGAACGTGTCCCTAAGTTAGACTTGTATGATCCAGTCCAGACTGATTTCTGCTGTAAAACCAACACAAAAAAAAAATTTTGGACCCGATCCGGGCCTGTCATCGATAGGGTTTTAATAACCCGACTCGAGAAGGGGATTTTTGAGAAAACCCCCTTCCCGAGCGCCGCAACCCTTTCCCCCCTTCGTTTTTGGGTGGATTAGGGAAACCCACCGGGGTTTCCCCTTCCATCGCCCCTCTGAGGCCTTTAAGAACCCTGCAAGAGGGCAAGGGGAGGCACACAACTCTTCGCTCCACTTGTGTCGGCCCTCTCCTCCTTCCCTGTGCACACCACCAGCGCCGCCATCGCTGCGACCCACGCCGATGCCGGCCACCGCCGTCGATCTCCTCCCAGGTACGCCATCGCCACCCCCGCCCTTCTCCTCCCTCTTCTCCTCTATGTCACCTCGTCGGGACGTCGACAGGCGGCGCACAGCCCTTGCCGCGCCCTCCCGCCTCTCCTGAGCCCATCGGAGGCTCGACGGGGAGCCCTCAGGCCCCTGTCATTTTTTTCCCCCTTTCTCTTAGGGCTGTCGAAGAGCCGACAAGGGTCCAGTCACCCCTGCGGCACCTTCTTTTTCCCTTCTTTATTTTGGTGTCGCCGTGACTCGGTCAGGCAGGTGCTGAGGCCCCTGCCATTCGTTGGCTCTTCAGGCAAGGGGCCGAGGCCCCTGCCATCCCTTATTTCGTTAGGCAGGAGCTGAGGCCCCTGCCATTCCCTATTTATACAAGTAGGGGCCAAGGCCCCTGCCGTTTATAATTATGCCAGGCAGGGGCCGAGACCCCTGCCATTTCTTGTTCGCCATGCAAGGGGTCGAAGCCTTTGCTGTTCTCTGTTCCGCCTAGCAGGGGCTGAAGCCCCTGTTTTTTTTTCTATTAATTTATTTGGCAGGGGCCGAGCCCCCTGCCATTCAGTGTTGGCAAGCAAGGGGCCGAGGCCCTGCCACCTTATCGCCATCGGCAGGGGCTAGACCCCTGTCGTCTCGGGTCTGTCGGCAGGGGCTCAGCCCCTGCCGATTCGATGTTGCCGGCAAGGGCTCAGCCCCTGCCACTTTGATGTTGCCGGCAGGGGCTCAGCCCCTGCCACTTTGATGTTGTCGGCAGGGGCTCAGCCCCTGCCACTTTGTTATTGTCGGCAGCGGCTCAGCCCCTGCCACTTTGTTGTTGCCGGCAGGGGCTCAGCCCTTGCCACTTTGTTGTTGCCGGCAGGGGCTCAGCCCTTGCCACTTTGTTGTTGTCGGCAGGGGCTCAGCCCCTGTCGCTTCGTTTGTTTCGGCAAGGGCTGGCCCCCTGTGGTCTCGAGGCTGTCGGCAAAGGCTCAGCCCTTGCCGCTTCGTTGCGATCGGCAGGGGCTGACCCCCCCTGCCGCCTCGGTGTTTTCGATAAAGGGCTCAGCCCCTGTCGCCTCGTTGTTGTCAGCAGGCAGGGGCTCGCCCCTGTCGCTTTTCTGATTTCGGCCAGTAGGGGCACACCCCTGTTGCCTCTCTCTTTTTCGATCGACAGACCTGACTTTCTATTCTTCGCATGATAATTAACGTAGCGTTGGATACTCACACTTTTGCTGACTTCGCATCGAACCCCGCTCTGGCTCCGCGGCCTGAGCCTCGTATCATCTACACTCGTAGACGCACGCAGCTGCACAACATCCCGAGGTAGGGGAAAGTCGCACGAGGATTTTGGATTAATAAAATAAAATAAGACTCCTGAGATAGAATAGTTATTTTACATACCTGCTCATCTAAAGAAGTATTTAATTTATGAATTGCTAGTCAGTGTTTTACTCGTTCTGATTTCTTTTGAAACTACATGCTTAGAGTAAACTCTATGGGTAGACTCATTCTAGAGGGAATCAAGTAGATTAATTGGTATACCTGTTTACTGTGAGAATGGCCCTGTGTGTGTGTGTGTGAGAGAGAGAGAGAGGGAGAGAGCTGCGGCAGTAAATGGGGAGACTTCACACTTGAAGTCGTGCCCTACTTCATGTATATATATATATATATATATATATATATATATATATATATATATATATATATATATATATATATATATATATACACAAAGTAGTAACTGGGTTAGACCAAATGTTTAGATCCATACCCAAACATAAAGTTATATGTTACATTAAAGAACCCAACATTAACTGGAAAACCCGATCCAGTTTATAATACAATCTTAACACCCTTCCTCAAGTTGTGCATGGTCTTGTACCATGGACAACTTGCCTTTGAGATACCAAAACCGCGCACTCGTAAGTCCTTTGGTAAGTAGATCAGCAACTTGATCTTCTGTTGGTACATAGACTTCTTTGTCTTCTACCTTCTGTCGGACAAAATGTTGATCTATCTCTATGTGTTTCGTTCGACCATGGTGGATAGGATTGAAAGCAATTTGAATGGCACTTTGATTATCACAAAACATATTCGCAACCTTCACTTTTTCTCCTATCTCTGTTAATAAATGTCTTAACCACGTAACTTCGGCAGTGGCAGAGGCCATGGATCGGTACTCAGCTTCTGTGCTTGAACGCACAACAGCATGTTGCTTCCGGCTACTCCACGCTATTAAGTTGTCATCAACATACACACAATACCCAGAGACCGACTTTCTATCGTCTGGATCTCCTGCCCAATCTGCATCTGCATACACTTCTAGTTGTCTATGTTCTCCTTTTGCCTTTGATTGACGATAAGCAAGCCCATCTCCAAGAGTACCCTTCAAGTACCGAAGAATTCTTTTAACTGCATTCATGTGTTCTGTACGTGGATCATGCATGAACTGAGAGACTTGATTCACTGCATATACAATATCCGGCCTCGTAAAAGTAAGATATTGAAGCATCCCAACTAAACGACGATAATATTTCGGGTCCTCATAGATCTCCCCATCTTGAGCACTGAGTTTATGGTTTAACACTCTAGGAGTATTCAATGGCTTGCAGTTTTTCATTCCTGATTTCTCCAAAAGATCCAGAGCGTACTTGTGTTGGGTCAACAAGAGGCTAGTATCTTGTCAATCCACTTCAACCCCCAAGAAATATCGTAGGACACCCAGGTCCTTCATCTTGAACTTTTGGCTCAATAGGATCTCTGTAGCCTCTATATGCTTACAAGAACTTCCTGTAATAATAATGTCATCTACATATATGAGAAGTAAGGTGTTGACGTGATGTTCTTGAAAGATGAACAATGAATGATCGAGTTGAGAACGGACGAATCCATATCGTTGTACTTCAATGGAGAAACTGTCAAACCATGATCGAGATGCTTGTTTTAGTCCATAAATAGCTCGTCGAAACCTGCAGACATGTGTCTCAGGACTGTTTTCTGCATAACCAAGAGGTTGCTCCATGTAAACTTCCTCCTTTAGATCACCATGTAAGAATGCATTTTTAACATCAAGTTGGCTTAGAGACCATCCATGTTGAACCGCCAAGGATAACATAAGTCAAATGGTTCCCATTTTTACAACTGGACTAAAGGTCTCGTCATAGTCTTCTCCATATGCTTGTATGAAGCCTTTAGCAACTAGTCTTACCTTATATCTTTCAATGGATCCGTCAGGTTTGTACTTGATTTTATATACCCACTTAGACCCTACAACATTCTTATCCGAAGGTCTAGGAACTATTTCCCAGGTCCTGCATTCATATAAAGCTCTCATTTCTTCATTCATAGCATCTGCCCATTTTGATGACAAGGATGCTTGGGGAAAATCGATGGGTTCTTCCTGTTTCTCAACCTGTGCAAAAATAACTGCATTTCTGTGGAAAAATTCTCATAGCTTACCCATCTTTCAATAGGATGGCTGATCCTTTCCGAACGTCTAACCTGCTCAGTTATGTGGGGTGTATCCCTTCTCTTGGCATATACTGCCCCTTTGAATCTTCTGTCATTTGGACGAGCAGTACCAGATGTCAAGGTTTCTTCTGCGATGGGAGGCACAGTAGATCCCTGAGTAACTGTCAACATGTTCCCACTAGATTCTGCATTGGTTTCCATGGGCTCACACTCATCTATCACTGTGTGACATGGAGCAGAGTTATCCATCTCTAGTTGATCAAACAATTCATTCGCTAGCCATGGCTGATAGCTTTCTTCCTCCTTAGTAACCCTTGCCTCTTTGCTCAAGATCTGAACATTACTCTCATCCAAGACAACGTTTCGTGAGATTTTAATGCGTCGAGTGTCTGGATCATAGCATCGATATCCTTTATACTCTTCAGCATACCCAACAAACCTGCATCTACAAGCTTTATCCTGAAATTTGTTACGTTGGGAACTGTCAATGTGAACATAGCATGCACATCCAAACACTCGTAGTTGACTGTATTGAGGCTGGATACCAAATAACACGAAATAAGGAGTCAAATTATTCAACATTTTCATCGGTAAACGATTTATTACATAAATCGCAGAGTGGAAAGCTTTTGTCCAAAGACTTAAAGGAATGTGAGTGTCATGCAGCATACTTAGGGCACTTTCAACAATATGACGATGTTTTCTTTCTGCAACCCCATTTTGTTGTGGTGTGTGTGGGCAAGATATTCTACGCCTTATCCCGTTGTTTTGAAGAAATTCAGTAAATTCCTTTGATAGATACTCTCCCCCTCCGTCACACTGGAATTGTTAAATACTTGTCGAGAATTGATTGACAACAAGAGCATGAAATAGACGAAAGAATTTGAATACCTCAGATTTGTATTTCATAAAATAAATCCAAGTATATCTGGAATAACTATCAATGAATGTGACATAGTAGCGACTGCCAGACAAAGAGGGTTGGGGAGCAGGTCCCCAAACATCAAAATGAATAAGTTCAAAAGGAAAAAAAGTTCTTTCATTTATTGAATTGAAGGGAAGTGCATGACTCTTACACAACTGACAACTAGAACAAAGGGAACCATCAACCTTATTATGCGAACTTAACCGTGAAATAAAGTCGCTCGACACCAGTTTCTCAAGAGAAGCATTATTACAATGACCCAAACGACAATGCCAAATATTTGGCTTATTATACGAAGATAAACTCAAACAATCCTTAGATGAATCCAATTTGAATGGTTGACCAATGGACGATTTTGATCCAGCTCTACGAACAGGTGAAGAAGTCTCTTTGAGAATATACATATTTCCCTTTCGCTTTCCCTCAACGAGCGTCTTCTTCGTGAGTGGATCCTTGACACAGACAGAAGGAGTAAATTCGACACAAGAATGAATGTCATCAACCAATTTAGAAACGGAAATGATATTTTTGACAATATTAGGAGAATGAAAAACATTGGACAATTTTAGGGAACCATCAGAAAGAGGAATATTCACATTTCCAGTATAAGTTATTGGATGAAGAGCTCCATCTCCAGTTTTAATACTTGCATTTCCATGATAAGGGATAGGTTTCAAAATCTTACCAATATCACCTGTCAGGTGAGCTGCAGCTCCAGAATCAACATACCAAGTTCCCTTATCACCCTGTTTGAAATTCAATCCTGACAAAGCTGATATTAAAAGCCTCTTGACATTGTCTTCATCCCATTGATTTCCTCCAGCTTTTCCCTTGCTCGAAGACCCTGTGACATTCATTTTCCCTTTGTTTTGCGGGTTGTGCCAACAATTTGCCTTGATATGCCCTTTTTTGTTGCACAAATAGCACGTTGGAACATTTTTGAAATTGTGATTTCCCGAAAAACTACCTGACGGCATGCTAGGCGTGGGCAACAATCCACGCCCCCCTTGATTATTTCTTATTTGTCCATGTCCTCCTCGAAAGTGGCCTCGTCCTCTCCCTGAATTTGTCCCTGTAAACAATACTTCTTGGTTTCCTGAATTGTTGCCTACATCTTCTCCTTTAATGGAAATTTCATATTGTAGTAATTTCGCTCGAAGGTCCTCAAAGTTAGGAAGTGAAGGAAGACACAAGAGAGATGTTACCAGCATATGATAATCTGATCCAAGTCCGTTTAGTGCTTGTTGAACTTTATCCTTATCAGAAATCACACAGCCCACCATAGCCAATTGATCTGTGATGATCTTCACCTTGTTCATATACTCTGTAACAGTCATGCTTTCTTTCTTTAGGAGTTGAAACTCCCTCTTCAAATGCATAATCCTTGCCTCTGAGATCTGAGAATAGGTCTTCGCAAGTTGTTCCCACAACTCCATTGTTGAGCACTCATCTGGAATACCTACAAGAACCTCTTGCGAAAGAGTAGAGGTAATGTAGGCTACAACTGCTTGATCTCGTTTTCTCCAAGTGGTGAATTCAAGATTTCGAACCGACCTACTAGAAGCCTCTCCCTTATCGTTCACAATTTCCTGCACAATAAATTCTGGTGGTGCGGAGATCATTCCATCTAGGTTTCCATAGAGATCAAGACTCTTAATGAAAGGCAGTATCTGCCTCTTCCAGGTCAAATAGTTGTTGTTACTCAGTTTGTTCGAGATAAGTTGACCTAGAAAACTAGATGGCAGGGTAGGAGAATCCATGAAAACTGAACCGAAAACTGAATGTATCTGACCGCTGCCAAACACTTAAGGAATGACTTTAGAACTGAAATAAATTCAGACTAGATTAAATAAAGAAAAAAAAATAAAGAATAAAGAATTGGTATTTTAGGTCTGGAAGGAATGACCAGAAATCAGAAATCGGGAATAAAGGGATGAATTTGGATCAAGAAAATAAAAAAAATGATTTGTTTCAGATCTGAAGTGAACTCAGATCAAACCGTGACAGCGGAAGAAGACGCAGCAACCAAGAAAACAGATCTGATATCAGAATACACGTCTGGGCAGATTCAGACTTCAGATAGTCTTTGGGTCCGACTGTCTGATCCAAATCAGACGTGATAAAAAATATATATATATAGGTAAAGAGGGCAGCAGTCACGCAGGGTAAAGAGGGCAGCAGTCACGCAGCCGAAGAGATCTACGATCAGATCTGACCGATAGTTGAAGAAAACAGAAGGTTCAATAAGAAATAGAAGCAGTCGATGACTAAACAGAGAGGAGGGGAGAGGATGATCGACTAAACAGAGAGGAGAGGATAGTCGACTAAACAGAGGGCACGGTAATAGAAAAGATGGCAGATGGAAGAACCTGGAAGAATCAACACCTGGGACGTTGATCTCGCTGGATAGTCCTGGACGAAACAGCACCTGCAGTGTCGATCTCGCTGGACATGCCCTTCGGAGTCGACTCACGATGCAGAAGCTCGCTCTGATACCATGTGAGAATGGCCCTGTGAGAGAGAGAGAGTTGCGGCAGTAAATGGGGAGACTTCACACTTGAAGTCGTGCCCTACTTCATGTATATATATATATATACAAAGTAGTAACTGGGTTGGACCAAATGTTTAGATCCTTACCCAAACATAAAGTTATATGTTACACTAAAGAACCCAACATTAACTGGATCCAGTTTATAATACAATCTTAATATTTACCTGTAGGACTTCTTGACTTGTGATTGTCTGTCCTGCATGCTTATCCTTTTGAAATTTCATACTTAATGTAAACTTTGTGAATAAACTCATTTCTGGACAGAAACCCACTGCAATTACTATTATAACCGAACCTTAAGGCAGGTATGGTATAAATTTGATGAGAGGTCATGGAGTACCTTGAACTGGGAACTCAACACTTTATTGATATAGATGAGATAATGTCGGCCTTCACAGGCCAATTGCTCAAAGAGCAATACATGTCATGTATGAACCAAAAGAATCATAAAACATTATATGTTGCCCTCTCATCGTAATTGTACCTCTAGGAAGGTACGATCGTACTTTTGGACAAGTACGTCCCATGTGAATTACGATGGTTGGATGATGAGCTTGTAGCAACCTCGATGTGTGCATTTAGCACAATGCTGAGATCACATAAATGGTGACTATTCGCCTTCACAGGCAAGATGCTTGAGTGGGTCTAATAGACCAGAGCATGTAGGATGGGGCGGCGGTTAAGAAACCCCTATTGTACCCATTCGACCTTCACGGTTCATCAAGGGAGAGGATGGATGGTACAAAAACTCCGATGGATAGGTTGTTAACAACCACCCCACGGGCAAAAGACTCTGCTTCCCCAGTCATCGGAGTTAGGGGAATTGGGATTATCATAAATTATCCTAGGTGGTAACTCTCAGGTACTTCTGCAGAAGTTGGATGCATCCATGGGCCACGAATGCCTTTGGGGATTTACTCTCTTGGTCACTGACCGTCCCCTTAGGAACGGACTCAGTCAGCCATCCGGGTTAATGAAAACACCTGACATAATAAACCCTCGGATCGGTCTCGGTTGTTTCTACGTTTCGCGTCTGTGCGTACCCATAACGCCCCAAAATTTTAACCCAAAATTTGAAGATTTTTTTTTATAACAGCGGAAACAAGAAATAAAATAAGGTTAAGCATTTCGAGACATTACGGTGGAGAGAAACCCAAGACATTTATTTCATTTCAATATCAATGAAAATCGTCAGAGTTAAAATCATAAAAGGAACCAAAGCGATCCCTGGAACAATAAATCCAAAAATCTCGATCTGATGCCTCATTCCGCAGCCGCTCATAAACCCTATTCTTTACCTAAAAAAAAATAGTAAATTGATTGGAATTAGACTACCACGTCTAAGTAGGAAAACTGTAACTCTTAATGCAGGTATATCATGAGTCCAGTATGAGATGTGGGTGTCATGGGTGATTTTCAACATATACATAAGCAAGTAAGCAACAACAGAAATCAACAGTCATATACAGGAGCAGATAAACAATTATGCAATAACAATAACTGAACAGGTAAACAATTATGCAATAACAATAACTGAGCAGGTAAGGCATAGTATGCAACATTAATAAGCAAGTGAGGTAGGCGATGCAACAGCAATAACAATAACATGCATAACTTTCATGTAATAGTTCAATCACCTCGTATTTACCCATTTCAGGATTTCAGATCATTACAATTTCACAATATAAAGCATGCTGAAAAATATGCAAATGTCTTTTTAATGACTCCATCACAGTGATACCTAACTGTTCTAATTGATGTTTATCTTTTCTTATCCCACGGGTACACGTGGGCCAAGGCAACCATCTCAGAAGAAAACGTTCGGAGGTATATTATTCAAGGGTATTTTATTAACCCGAACATTTTAACTGAGACTGAAATCCCAAGGGAGCGGCCAGTGACCGAGAGAAACTCCCAAAGGCCAAAACCAAAACAGGATGCATCTCTAACTTCTGTGCCTTTAAACCAGTGTGTCAGGCCATAGAAATTAAATTTAAGTTTCTCATCAATGTTATGGTTATTACCCAAAGTGCTTCGGTGCCTTTAAACCAGTCGAGCACGAATGCCCCGAAGCCTTTAAACCAGTCGGGCAACAATACTATATTTTCATTTTCATGTGGATTCACATCATAACTTCGATGGTCTATGCATGTCCCTCAACACACTAGCTTGACATTCATATGTCCACAACCAACCGACCCATAGGTTCGGTTACGAGATCATCATTCATCATCATTATTATTATTTATTTATTCTTCAATAGCAAATTGCCACAACGTACCATTAGGTTTTGACTCGTGACATCCCAACACAGGGTGACATTTATTAAAAGCTTCGCAAAACAAACAAAGACACTGTTGGTGTCCTTTATTGAGCATGCAGTGTAATCTTAGAGATTTGGAAATACAACTATATACATTTCTCCAAACACATTCTCATTTGAACATTCCACAAGATATAGAGCTTAGTTGGCATTTGATACTTTCAGCAAATATGTAGTGTTAGGCAATAGTACTTCAGAAAAATATATACAGCTTAACATGCATAAGAACATTGGAGAATAAGCATCTTAATGGCCATTTGAACCTTCTAGATGATATACACTTAAAGGGGCATTGGAACATTTTAAGAAATATGCAATTGAACATCATAATTTATGCAGCAAAATATGCAACTACATCTCCACTGAATATGCAGCTTAGTAGTCATTTTGAGCATCAACTTCATATGCAGTTTGAAAATGCATTTTTAATCTTCCACTAAATCTTCAGTCGAACAACTTTACATGCAGCATAATATCTTGAACTGGAAATCACAAATCACCACATGGAAAAAGTCGACAACTAATGAGCAAATAGCTTATATCAGTTCTGACATGGCAGCTAAATTAAAATCCAAACTTTCATATTATAAAAACCGACAACCACCAAATTCATATTCAATACATTTAACATTATTGATAGCCTGCAAAATAAAACATAAATTTATCTATGTTAGGTAGTTAACAGGGAAATAATTGAAGTATTGGTTTCCTGCTGGGTTTAATAAGATTGCTTTTGGGCAGCAGCTAATGCTTTAATTGAATCAATAACAACCAGAATACCAAATCCGCATAGATATGTGAATACAAAACAGCTTACGGCTTAAGGGAAAGAAATGGTCACTTCAGTTACAATTTTCCGCAGTGTTATAGTCATTAATTCATCCTCAAAATCTGCAGTGTTGGAGAGTGCATCATTGTTATTAATTTGTGTTCCTGTGAAATGTCTCACTAGTAATGGTTAGCTTATTAGAGGGTTTTTTCGTGATTTCCAACTCATCCTTACCATTAGGATACAGAAGACTTCCTAATAAAACAATTACAGAAAAAGGGTAAGGTATTCCCATAAGTTGTCTTATGATTAACTGAAATCCCTAATTTTGTTGTAAAGTTTTGGAAAGTAGTTCAACCAATTACAGGTGACCTAACTTTATATGTATATGTCAGTGTAATTTATATTGGGTTGTCTTCAAGGGTCAGAAGTTACTGCTATTCTCATATGAGGCTGTAAACAGACGACCTACTCATAACTGAGGAATACAACCCCAGAGATTCAAAAGATCTATGAGAACCGGTAACCTCTACTTAATTGAATGAGGAAGAAAACAATGTTAGGAGGCCATCTTATAGAATAACAGGTTTACTTATAAAGAAATCTGTATCGCCATTTAGCGAGCTAAGCTCAACTTCTTCTTTTCTTTTTCGAACCTATTTTGTGATTCATCAAATGCAGATGTTGCGCAAGCATACAGTAGGTGAGATTGCATACGAATACATAGCATAACAACCTATTCCATAATTCGTCTTATATAAAGATTGTGCAGACATCCTTCGTAGCATACAGGTGTATAAAGGCAAACAGGCAGTTCGTGGTTCATCAAATACAGAGATTGTGCAAGACTTTTGTTTCATGCTTGAACTTAACATTCTACTAAACATAGTAACCCCTACAAACCCCGATTTAGACAAGATTTGAAGATCCAATACCGATTTTCTTAAAGACAAAATATGCTAAGCATGCATGCAGAACCCAGATTCTGCCCTTGTATCGGTTAAACCCACCCAAATGGGCTGAGCATGCTTGATGTAAACCATCAGCAGCAACCATAGGAAAATCTACTATCGAAAATTCGAAATCCCCAAATCGAGAATTTGGGATTTTCGGCAAACCTAAATCCCAGATTTTTGATTTGGGATACACAGCAAATCCAACGCCGCCTTTCCAACTTAGAAAACCGGAACCCCCAAATCGGTGATTTGGGGTTTTCAATGAGATTAAGTTTTAAAAGAAATCTAAGGACAAGGGATGAACTGGATTTGAGGTTCTCTTCACAACAGCCGAAATCCCCAAATCGTAGATTTGGGGTTTTTTCGGACAACCCACACCATAGTCTCAACCCATGACGTACCCAACATGGAGAACACAGAAATTTCCTACCTCTTCCGGCGCTTTTTCGACGATCGGAGACTGCTGTCGCGATAAGAGGGTTGGCCACTGTCGAATGCTCCACTGTCGAGCTCCCCTGTCGTCGGGCGTTCTTCCTCAAGCCGTGCAGACAAGAGAGAGGAGAGTGTGAGGAAGAGAGAGCGTGGGAGGAAGAGAGGAAAGTGGGAGGAAGAGAGAAACGGGAGGGCCTATGTAGAAGGTTGCCAGAAAAGGGAGGGTCGTTACCCTCACCGGCGGCGGCTGCGCATCTCCCCTCTGTTGCTCCTTTGCGATTTCCCCTTACGAGGGTTAGGGTTCACTCTGAATCAGGCAACCCGTATTGGGTTGCCTTATATTACAATTTTTTTTGTTTACGTATGCCGGGCAGGGCTTGGGTCCGGGTCCAAGACCCGAGTTCCAACCAAGAGTTGGATCTGCGACTCACCTATGGTGCGGATCCGCAACTTGCCCGAAATATGGATCCGCATGTTGGATCCAGATGGATCCAACTGTGGATCCATTTATTAACTTGAGTATATATATAAGTTATGTTTATTATTATCTTATTTTATTTTTATGATATTATACATAAATATGGACCCTTTATGGATCCATTTACGTTAATCAAAAATTGACATAACTTAATATGGATCCAAGATCCATTGTGCTTCGTAAATCTTTTTAATAAATTTGGGTCCAGAAATCTGAAGTTTTAATTATATGATTTGTAACTATGGATCCAAATGAATTATTATGGATATACATTGATCCTTACGGTTTCCATACAAGGATCTAGGTTAATATTGAAGTTCCGATATCGAAGATCCAAATGCAATGTTATGGATCCGAACATCGCCTAGGATATACCAATCCCACTAAAGTGTTGTAGACCCAATATAGAAATTTTACCATTAAAATTTTGATTTAAACTTCGAGGATCCAAATAGGTTATCCAAGATCCAATTACGAATAAATAATTAAAACAATAAAATATTCGTGTATCACCTTAATAACTTAAAATCTAAATTTATTTATCTGATAAAAATTGTGGGTATTACAGGCCAGTTAATATCAGAACTTAAAGAATATCTTCTTGAATAGTTGTAGATGATTGAGACTTACACTGCTTGAAATGCTTCAACTAACAGCTCTTTGCACATATTACACTTGTTAGAATAGATTACAATTGTATTGATTGTTTAAATATCATAACTGCTTATCTCATAAATGTCCTGCTTTATTTTCATTCTACTTATTTGTTCGTGCACCTACTGGTTTGTTATGAAACTGACTCATTTCATGGGCAGGTGAGGAGTAGGACTTCACAGGCGGCCGATGGTGTGGTGCAATATGGATCAAGATTTATCTTCTTTCTGCTGGCGGCTTGGCTCTGAGTCTTTTTAAGTTTTCTTTAGATTATTGAACTTTGGAACAAAATGCTCATTTTGTAATAAACTGCAGATTTTTAATCTATTGCCTTATTTTCTCAATTCCTTTAAGTTGTTCATGTGAATGATGATTTTTCAGCTAACGTACCCAGGATTGTTGACTTGTGCTCCTTTCTAAATATCTCCCGCTGTCGTTTTTAAAAGTTAAAACTTTAAATCTTTGTAAGGTTTGTCGATAAGGTTTTTCGAAATCACAAGTCAAAATTTTTGGGGCGTTATAACTTGGTATCAGAGTCAGATCAGAAAGAGGTGAATCTTGACTATTGAGCATCCCATCGCGCTGTAAGTCTTTGATAGTTTAGCATGTTTAGACTAAATTATATTCCTGTTGTATTCGTAGTACCGTCGGATAGATGGATCCGTTTGATGGTTCTAGTGGTAGTCACGGTAGGGGCACGCATAGAGTACGTGCTTGTTCCGTAAGGGAGAGGGGCGGACATGGGATATTCAGGGCTGGTTACTGGGCTAACCGCCCTCCTCTACCCATTTTTACGGATGAGCAAGGCTTCCCACTACCGATCGCCTACCAAATACCCTTGGCAGCAACGTGGGCTGAGGTGTATGCTCGAGAAGGTGGTTTCGCACCTTCACACGTTCGGGTGCACCAGCAGACACCACAGGAGTCATCGGGAGATTTTGTTCCCCCTGAGTTAGCAGAGGAGTGTGTTTTCTGTGGAGAATCAGGGCACACCATGAATGCTTGCCTCCACAAGGCCGAGCATGACGGAAAGATCGCAATTTCGACTGCAGGCGAGCAACCGCCACCTCCAGCAGACCCAGTGGGCAGTGTATCACCCACATACACACCTGCAATGGATTCTTCAGGTTATAGTCTTGGCTCACCGGAATATACTCCGGCGACTCCCCTCTACGGACAGGAGACCTCATACGGAGAGCCACTTCCCTTCACCCCTAAGCGCAGATTCAGGGGCACAGGCAATAGAAGAGAATATCTTAGGAAGTACTTTAGCCGTCCCTAAGGGGAGGTAGCACCTACCCAGTTTTGTTGGAGTCTGTGAACTCATTTATAATTACATAATGAAACTTTTGCTTGTGTACCAGCACGGCTGGATTCAAAATAAAGGACTTTCGTAATAAAGATCTATATTTTGCCGTTGCTCCTATACTTAGGTCTTCCCGTGCTTCTTCAGTATTTCTTAACTTTTAACCTTGGTTGCTTTTTAAGGATGGCGGGAAACTCAAGCACCAGCATGGCTGATGAGTTGCGTGAACAGAGGGGATTCATGATGGATACCCTCAACTCCTTGGCAGAGGCAATTCGTAACCAAGGTTGCCCCCAGCAGAATCCGGGTTCTCTTGTTGGGAATACACCAACCGCCACGTATGAAAAATTTCTGAAGCTTGACCGTCCTACCTTCTCTGGCAAGGTTGACCCTGACTTGGCAGAGAGTTGGGTCAAAGAGGTGGAACGGGTGTTCCAAGTGTTGTCCGTCCCTGACGAGAAGAAGACGATGTTCGGGCCCTTTCGATTGAAGGACGACGCTCGCGAGTGGTGGGACACTACCCGGGAGGTGCAGTTTCCAGGCGCGGAGGTGATTCCTTTGGAGGCCTTCCGGAGGGTTTTTCTCGGAAACTATTTCCCTCCTCATGCGAGGGAAAAGAAGAAGGTGGAATTTATGGAGCTGTGCCAAGGCAGCTTAAGTCATTCGCCCTAGCGTATCTCCTTGGGGAGCTCCTGTGCTTTTCGTGAAGAAGAAGGACGTGATCTTGCGTCTCTGCATCGAGTATCGAATGCTCAACCAGGCCACAATAAAAAACAAGTACCCATTGTCGCGTATCGAAGACTTGTTCGATCAGTTGCAGAAGGCTAAGGTTTTCTCGAAAATCGATCTTAGGTCTGGATACCATCAGCTCAGAATTAGGAATGATGATATTCCCAAGATTGCTTTTCGGACGAGATACGGTCATTACGAGTTCACAGTCATGCCGTTCGGACTGACCAATGCTCCCTCAACTTTTATGGACTTAATGAATAGGGTGTTCAAGCCAATTTTGGACACCTTCGTGATCGTGTTCATCGACGACATCTTGGTGTAATCAAAAAATCGAGAGCAATATCGGGAACACCTAACCATCGTGTTAGAGACCCTACAAAGTTGCTGAAGAAAGAGGTTAAAATCTTATGGGACGAGAAGTGTGAGGCGAGTTTTCAGTTATTGAAGGAGCGACTTACCAGTGCTCCTATTTTGACCTTACCTTCTGGTAAAGGCGGATTCGTAATTTATACTGATGCCTCTGGGTCAGGCCTAGGGGTTGTGCTGATGCAGAATGGGAAAGTGATTGCTTACGCTTCTCGGCAACTTAAAATTCACGAGAAGAACTACCCAACTCACGATTTAGAGTTAGCTGCGGTGGTGTTCGCACTGAAGATATGGCGACACTACTTGTATGGGGAGAAATTTGAGGCATTTACCGATCATAAGAGCCTTAAGTATCTATTCTCGCAGAAAGAATTGAACATGAGACAACGGCATTGGCTTGAATTCCTCAAGGATTACGACTTCACCCTCTCCTACCACCCAGGAAAGGCGAACGTCGTGGCTGACGCCCTCAGTCGCAAAGCACCGGATGTTTCGATTAATGCCTTATTTGCTGGATGGAGGTTGGTCGAAGACCTAGCCTCTTGGGAACCTTTCGCAATCACTCAAGGTTCAATCGGTTTATCCCACCTTGTTGCTCAACCTGAGCTACTAGTGAGGATCATCAATGGCCAGAAAACAGATGCACGCAACGAGAAGTTAAAGGCTCAAGCGATACTGACAGATCCACCTTTTTTTCTAAAGGAGGATGGAAGTATATGGTTGAAAGAGCATCTTTGGGTTCCTGACGACCCGGTCCTTCGAGATGAAATTCTTGCGGAAGCCCATAAGTCTAGATACACAATTCACCCTGGTGGCACAAAGATGTTCAAGGACCTACAACGCAGTTATTGGTGGAACGGTATGCGAGACGTGGCTGAGTATGTCTCGAAGTGTTTAACGTGTCAGCAAATCAAGATCGAGCACCAGAGACCCGGTGGGGTCATGCAGCAAATAGAGATCCCTTTATGGAAGTGGGAAGATGTCACCATGGACTTCATAGTCGGTCTACCAAGGACGCGATTTAGGTGATCGTCGATAGACTCACCAAGTCTGCTCACTTCCTACCTATCTGTCTCAATCAATCGTTGGATAGTCTCGTTGATCTCTATGTTAGAGAGATTATGTGATTGCACGGTGTTCTAGTATCGATTATCTCCGATTGTGATCCTAGATTCACTTCAAGGTTTTGGGGGCAACTTCAGTTGGCTTTGGGCACAAAGCTTAAGTTCAGTACTGCGTTTCACACTCAGACTGACAGGCAGTCGGAACGTACGATTCAGACCTTGGAAGACATGCATTGAGACTGTATGATGGACTCGAAGGGAGAGTGGGATTCCCACATCAGTTTGGCAAAATTCGCGTATAACAACACCTATCATGCGAGCATCGGGATGGCCCCACACGAAGCTTTGTATGGGAGGCCATGTCGATCACCTGTTTACTGGGACGAGGTTGGCGAACGAATATTGGAGGCACCTATAGTTTTGCAACACTACACTCAACAGGTGCGAATGATTCGGGAACGACTTCGTACCGCTCAGAGTCGGCAGAAAAGATATGCAGATAGACGCCGACAAGAGCTTACCTTCGATATTGGCGAGATGGTTTTTATTAAGGTATCTCCGAAGAAGAGCGTATTTCGGTTCGGGAAGAAGAGAAAGCTAAGTCCTAGATACGTCGGACCATTCGAAATCCTGGAGCGGATTGGAGAAGCAGCTTATCGCGTGGCGTTACCTCCTCAGTACGCCCAGATCCATAATGTTTTTCACGTATCCATGTTGAGGAAATACGTTCACGATCCATCGCACATCATTCATTATGATGATGTTGACATTAGAGGGGACTTGACATTCGAAGAAAGACCGGTGGAGATCGTCGACCGTCGTGACCAATTGCTAAGATCAAAGACCTTTTCCTTTGTAAAGGTTCGGTGGCAACATCATGGAATTGACGAATGTACTTGGGAACCTGAGAACGATATCAGGGAAAAATATCCTGACCTGTATTTTTTCTACTCTTTAAGGCAATAAATATTTCGCGGACAAAATTCTTTTAAGAGGGGTAGGATGCAAAACCCACAAAAAAAAAACCCGACCCGGGCCGGGTCGGATCGGGTCCGGACCCGACCCGGGCCGGGTCGGATCGGGTCCGGGCCTGTCATCGATAGGGTTTTAATAACCCGACTCGAGAAGGGGATTTTTGAGAAAAACCCCTTCCCGAGCGCCATAACCCTTTTCCCCCTTCGTTTTCGGGTGGATTAGGGAAACCCACCGAGGTTTCCCCTTCCATCGCCCCCCTGAGGCCTTTAAGAACCCTACAAGAGGACAAGGGGAGGCACACAGCTCTTCGCTCCCCGAGGCCCCTGCCATCCCTTATTTCGTTAGGCAGGAGCTGAGGCCCCTGCCATTCCCTATTTGTAGGAGCAAGGGCCAAGGCTCCTGTCGTTTATAATTATGCCAGGCAGGGGCCGAGACCCCTGCCATTTCTTGTTCGCCATGCAAGGGGACGAAGCCCTTGCCGTTCTCTGTTCCGCCTGGCAGGGGCTGAAGCCCCTATTTTTTTTCTATTAATTTATTTGGCAGGGGCCGAGCCCCTTGCCATTCAGTGTTGGCAAGCAAGGGGCCGAGGCCCTGCCACCTTATCGCCATCGGCAGAGGCTAGACCCCTGCCGTCTCGTGTGTGTCGACAGGGGCTCAACCCCTGCCGATTCGATGTTGCCGGCAAAGGCTCAGCCCCTGCCACTTTGATGTTGTCGGCAGGGGCTCAGCCCCTGCCACTTTGTTGTTGCCGGCAGGGGCTCAGCCCCTGCCACTTTCATGTTGTCGGCAGGGGCTCAGCCCCTGCCACTTTGTTATTGCCGGTAGCGGCTCAGCCCCTGCCACTTTGTTATTGCCGACAATGGCTCAACCCCTGCCACTTTGTTGTTGCCGGCAGAGGCTCAACCCCTGCCACTTTGTTGTTGTCGGCAGAGGCTCAGCCCCTGTCGTTTCGTTGCTTTCGGCAAGGGCTGGCCCCCTGTCGTCTCGAGGTTGTCGGCAGGGGCTCAGCCCCTGCCGCTTCGTTGCGATCGGCAGGGGCTGACCCCCCTGCCGCCTCAGTGTTTTCGACAGAGGGCTCAGCCCCTGTTGCCCCGCTGTTGTCAGCAGGCAGGGGCTCGCCCCTGTCGTTTTTCTGATTTCGGCCAGCAGGGGCACACCCCTGCTGCCTCTCTCTTTTTCGATCGACAGGCCTGACTTTCTATTCTTCGCATGATAATTAACGTAGCGCTGGATACTCACACTTTTGTCGACTTCACATCGAACCTCGCTCTGGCTCTGCGGCCTGAGCCTCGTATCATCTACACTCGTAGACGCACGCAGTTGCACGACATCCCGAGGTAGGGAAAAGTCGCACGAGGATTTTGGATGAATAAAATAAAATAAGACTCCTGAGATAGAATAGTTTTTTTACATACCTGCTTATCTAAAGAAGTATTTAATTTATGAATTACTAGTCAGTGTTTTACTCGTTTTGATTTATTTTGAAACTACATGCTTAGAGTAAACTCTATGGGTAGACTCATTCTAGAGGGAATCAAGTAGATTAATTGGTATACCTGTTTACCTGTAGGACTTCTTGACTTGTGATTGTCTGTCCTGCATGCTTATCCTTTTGAAATTTCATACTTAATGTAAACTTTGTGAATAAACTCATTTCTGGACAGAAACCCACTGCAATTACTATTATAACCGAACCTTAAGGCAGGTATGGTATAAATTTGATGAGAGGTCATGGAGTACCTTGAACTGGGAACTCAACACTTTATTGATATAGATGAGATAATGTCGGCCTTCACAGGCCAATTGCTCAAAGAGCAATACATGTCATGTATGAACCAAAAGAATCATAAAACATTATATGTTGCCCTCTCATCGTAATTGTACCTCTAGGAAGGTACGATCGTACTTTTGGACAAGTACGTCCCATGTGAATTACGATGGTTGGATGATGAGCTTGTAGCAACCTCGATGTGTGCATTTAGCACAATGCTGAGATCACATAAATGGTGACTATTCGCCTTCACAGGCAAGATGCTCGAGTGGGTCTAATAGACCAGAGCATGTAGGATGGGGCGGCGGTTAAGAAACCCCTGTTGTACCCATTCGACCTTCACGGTTCATCAAGGGAGAGGATGGATGGTACAAAAACTCTGATGGACAGGTTGTTAACAACCACCCCACGGGCAAAAGACTCTTCTTCCCCAGTCATCGGAGTTAGGGGAATTAGGATTATCATAAATTATCCTAGGTGGTAACTCTCAGGTACTTCTGCAGAAGTTGGATGCATCCATGGGCCACGAATGCCTTTTGGGATTTACTCTCTTGGTCACTGACCGTCCCCTTAGGAGCGGACTCAGTCAGTCATCCGGGTTAAAGAAAACACCTGACATAATAAACCCCCGGATCGGTCTCGGTTGTTTCTACGTTTCGCGTCTGTGCGTACCCACAGGCCAGTTAATATCAGAACTTAAAGAATATCTTCTTGAATAGTTGTAGATGATTGAGACTTACACTGCTTGAAATGCTTCAACTAACAGCTCTTTGCACATATTACACTTGTTAGAATAGATTACAATTGTATTGATTGTTTAAATATCATAACTGCTTATCTCATAAATGTCCTGCTTTATTTTCATTCTACTTATTTGTTCGTGCACCTACTGGTTTGTTATGAAACTGACTCATTTCATGGGCAGGTGAGGAGTAGGACTTCACAGGCGGCCGATGGTGTGGTGCAATATGGATCAAGATTTATCTTCTTTCTGCTGGCGGCTTGGCTCTGAGTCTTTTTAAGTTTTCTTTAGATTATTGAACTTTGGAACAAAATGCTCATTTTGTAATAAACTGCAGATTTTTAATCTATTGCCTTATTTTCTCAATTCCTTTAAGTTGTTGTTCATGTGAATGATGGTTTTTCAGCTAACGTACCCAGGATTGTTGACTTGTGCTCCTTTCTAAATATCTTCCGCTGTCGTTTTTAAAAGTTAAAACTTTAAATCTTTGAAAGGTTTGTCGATAAGGTTTTTCGAAATCATAAGTCGAAATTTTTGGGGCGTTACATCTGCTTAGGATTTAAAATGGGCATCCCTGTCAGGTGGGGCTGCATGTTTCTTTTGTTCTTGGGCTGAGGTCACGGTGGGCTGATAGATGATAGTCTGTATCTCTCCTGAGTGAGGCCTGATACGGGAGGATCGGCAATTCTGATCATAAGCAGGCTTGTTTTTATGCATACAGAAGGATCACTCTGATGGTGATTAGACCTGTGAAAGCGCTGTCAGACTCAGCCGAGATGGATCGGCTGGGTATGGAGTGGGATGGAGCAAAAAAAATTATATATATATAAGTATATTTTCCTTCCACTTGTACAAGATATGTACATATGCTGTTTTAAAATTCTTGTCACAGGTCCTCTTAACTTATATATGTAACACTTCCTTCTGTGTAGGCATGTATTTGCACTCATAATAGTTGATTCTTCGTCAATCATACTCATCATGATAGGTTGATAGTAATGCTCATGCATGGAAATTATTGTATTTTACTGTGGAAAACGTGATTTCTGATCCTCGTTCAAGTTGTCCTTTCCATTAGGGAAAGGATAGGGTATTTTGGGACTTATTGTATGATCTTGAAATTTGGGTGAAATTCGCATGCTGAGTGCGTGTCCTAAAAGAAACAGAAAATTTTTACTAACTGTCTTTACTATTGCTGCTTGCATAAGCACCCACTGTCGTTTCAGTACATGATGCCTATTCATACGAATTGCTTAAAAAGTATCTCAAGCTGGTTCTTGAGTGTGGCTTAAACACATATTTGTAATATGCAGTGTGGATTATTGATTTGTATTTCAAATTTTCAGTCATGTAAAATATGGGGTCATCATACCCTGTTCAAGAAGGATGGACACATAAAACTGAATTGTTATACATATTGTGACTTGCTTTGTTGTCTCTAGCTGAACATTATATTCTTGTTCAGAATTCTATGAGTGGTTTAAAGGCTGGTATATTGGTTGTCATGGATGTTTATGATTTCAATTGACTTATATGAATCAGGTTTAATGAAAACATGTTCCAGAATTTATAAATATTGTGTATGATTTAAATTCTAATATGCATAAAGGAAAAATCTTGAAATCTACGCACACCTATTTATGTGTCGAGAACAGGTAGGAATGTTATTTCTAAGAAGGTTATGTAGCGGTTATTGTTATGATTATGGTACTCATGAGTGTGAGCATGATTCAGTTATTAGAAATTCTTCTTGAACATGTACCCTTGATTAATATGTGAAATTGCACATGTACCCTCACATTCAAAGGAAATGTGCATTGGTTAATACGCGTGTATGATGTAGCCACCAAACATAGTGAAAGTGCATATGGTTGAGTAATTACATGTACATGTTTGGGTTTATACTTGCATGAATATACATGCATTTGGCACTTTGACTTAGTGTTATGAATGAAACACTACTTTGGTTGTATTATGTGATGCAGCGATGGCCTAAATGGACCATCATCGGCCTGGAGAGTCGTGGGTTTGGTTTTCTTTCACATATGTTTTTAATTGCATCACTAAAACCACATAAGATGGTTAGGCACATTACTACACTTTTCTAGTTGCTTATACGGGCTGGAGTTCCGTAAGGGTCCCTGCAAGGGAGGATGCGGGTTTTCACTTTACTTTTGCATATGGTGTTGCAAACTTAAAGAATAAACTTTAATAAAAATATAATGAATAAGAATAGTGTAATATACTTTCTGGGATATCTCATCTGGAGTATGGGAATCTTAGAGACTTGGTCATGGGGAGACTGTGAGGATACAAAAACTCTGTGTGTTGTAATTTTGTCCCCTGAACCCGATATTGAGGTTCTTTCTCCTGGTCACGGTTTTAAGGAGAGTCCGTCACTTTACCCGGGAGTGGTGTGTTTGACAGAGCTGTTGTTTATGTTACCAAGAAAGTGGCACTTGTGGGCGTAGGGTGTCCCTTGTGTCCCCGACATTAGATGTGGAGGTCTAATGTTCCGAAGGTAATTCGATTGAGGGCTAAGTTGGAACCCAGTAATAAAATACAAATTGTGTGTTAAGCTACCCTGGGAACCTACTTGACCTCGGGGTTTGTACCCGTTTGGTGTATCCGCGGGCAACGGTAATTAAAAGAGGAACTTAAAGCTGCGTCATCTAATAGGGCATGCATATGGATAGATGGAACTTAAATGAAAGATAACAGAAGAAATCATGCATTGCACATAATCATGCATTTTTCTGTTATGCATTAGATCATGCATGTTTGAGTCATTCTTGATATCATGACATGATTTGGTGGTAGCATATGATTTACTTCTTGAAATCATGCTGCAAGGTTTGGTTATTTAGTTCCTGATATATGGTATTGTTTTACTGTTTTTGACTGGTGAGCATATGCAATTATTGGTAGGTATGGATATTTGAATGTTTGCAAATTTTATATATGAAATCTTATCCATGTTCTTTGTCTCACCTGGTTTCTTTAGAAGTAGTTGTGCTCAAAATTTCGATTTTGACACCCTACTTTGTTGGTTTTTCACAGGATATGGTGAACAGTGATGTTGGACTGTCTACTGGGAATGGATGAGAGTCATACTTGAGCTTGACCGCTTCAGCAGGGGACAGAGTGGCTCTTTCTTTTGTCGTAGTTCTTCTTGCTTCTTTCCAGTTGTCGCTTTATTTTCAGTTGAATAAAACCTTGTCTTTGAAATTTAGTCTTACTCATAAATAAAGGAATTTGTTTGGTTCTTGTGGATGATGGTTGCAACTTCGTTTGTGGTAGTTGAGTTATCCAATGGAAGTTGGAACTGTGAGGACCCCAGATCTCTGCGAAGGTTTCCGCAACTCTTAGAAAAAAAAAATATTCTGCATTTTTAAAGGGTATGGATTGGGGTCGTTACATTTCATGACTGTGGTGATTGATAGAAAAGCATTGAGAGTATATCTTGATGGGATTAGTGTTAAGCCTAAGGAAGGTGACCCGAATTATGACTCTTTAATTAAGAAGAAAATGAATAATGCTAAGGTGAAGTCCTGGATTCTTGGTTTAATAGAGCAAAGAACAGCTATGAATATTTTGAAGTTCCAAGAATCCAAGGATTTACGGTGGCTAATAAATAGGCAGGCAGTTATGGGAGTGCTAAA
This sequence comes from Nuphar pumila, assembly GCF_984573655.1. Lineage (NCBI taxonomy): Eukaryota > Viridiplantae > Streptophyta > Magnoliopsida > Nymphaeales > Nymphaeaceae > Nuphar > Nuphar pumila. The sequence continues at coordinate 52,065,729 of NC_143262.1, read as the reverse complement.
ATTAGGGCACCTAAATATGATAATGAGTAGAGTGAGGTGTCATTACTACAAGGAGTTGGGACACAAGAACAAGACTGGCCTGACATTAAAGAGGAAGAATGTGAGAATGGGTGAGAATGCTTCAATTTCCAATGTTGTGAGTAGTGAGAGAAGAGTACTACAAAGGACGACAAGGGTGTGGTAGCAGTCGCGCCTCCTTCCACTTCTGACACTCAGTCCTCTGTTTATTTAAGGTTGGATCAGTTATAAAAACAAATTTAGCAACTCCTCTCCTTGTCCAACTCCTTTATTGCCACTACTTCTTCGGGTACCTCTAGTTGTGCTTTTTCAAGTATTTTTAGTATTGGTTTCGGTTGGTTAATAAATTCAGGAGCATCATGTCATAGGACTACTAAATGAATCTATATTAACCAGTTGTAAACCATGTTGTGGTGCCTTTTGCACTGCAAATGGTTCTCTAATGAATGCTTCTAAAGTTGGTTCAATTAGTTTTGATTTCAATCCCAGTGGAAGACTCAATGCTCCTAAAATTTTCTTAGTCCCCTCTCTTGCTACGAATTTGATTTCTCTTAGCAAAATTACTCAGTACAATAATGATGTAATAACCACGATTTTTTTTTTAAACTCAAGTGATTTGGGCCTGGGATCCAAGTCGCGGATCCGGGACCCATAAAGGGGTCTTTATATATATATTTATCTCGTAAAACATATATGTACTTACATAAGTGCACAAATTTTAATTAGGCGAATTATTCAAGAGATAACTACGTATATAATGTATATATGGGCTTGGGATCCACATTTTGGATCCAATACCCAGATAGGATCCATATGGATATAGGTAAAATACCCTATATATTCGTATAAATGATTAAATATATATATAAATATATATTATATGAGTATTTTTAGGGGATCCACGATTTGATCCATTTGGATCCAATCTGTGGATCCATACCAAGTGGGAGGCAAGGGTTCGGTCGGGTTTGGATCCCGAGCCGCAGGTCGCAGACCCGGCCCTCTCGTTAACAAAAAAATATGTATATAATTTAATTTAAAAACAAGAAAAACTCTTGGACCCGGGTCGGACCCGACCCGGATCCGTAACCCGATAGGGTTTTTAAAACCCTATATCGGGCTGCAGGGTTTTAAAGAAGGGGAAAAGCAAGAATCGTGCCTAGGGCACGATTCCTGCTGTTACCAGAAAGGAAGGAAGGAGGGGGGGGGGGGGGGGGGTCGGCAATAAAAAGGGAAGTGGAAGAGGGGGTCTCACCCTCTTCCCTCATCTTTCTCTTTCTCCCTTCCCTCGTCTCTCTCTCTCTCTCGTGTGGGCGAGCATCGGGGAGGTGGAGGTCGCCGAAAAACCGTAGCCACCAACAGCCACCGCAGCCACGGTAGGTACCCCTGTCACAGCAGCCGCAAGGGACGACTTCAGCCGGCCCTACCCAGGCGACTGCAGCTTTCGATCGTCGGAGAGTTCGCCGGAAAATTCTTCGAGGTACGGGTTTCCCTCTTGATTTCGAGTGAGAAAGAGGGTGCAGATTTGCTTTCCATGGAATATTTTAGGAAAATCGTTAGAGGGGCAGATTTGGGGGTTTGAGGCGCCGGAACCCCAAATCGTCAGATTTGTGAAATTTGATGCTATGGGTTTTATTGGTACCTTATTGGGTGGGTTGAGGAGGCTATTGAAATCAGTTTTGTGGCTGATAGGCTTGTCTAGCAAAAGTTTTCTCCAGGACCGATAGTCTAGTAATCTGATTTTCAGTTTTCTGTGGTATCGAGTTGCATATGTTGAGATTGTGTGGCTGGTTTTAGCATTGTTTTAGCATAAGTGGTGCTATTATTGTGTTTTGTAACTATGTGCAACACTTGGTTGAGGCATCTTTCGTTTCATGTATTCTTCTTGATATCGACTGTTTATACCTGTACTACAAAAAGGTTCTTTGTTGTGTGCACAATTTGTTATATGTTTTCTATTATGTTGGGAGGCCTTTCATGATGTGTGATGGAGAAACCTTTCCAGATTTTGGTTTTGCTGGGGCAGAGGAGTTTGAGGTGCCTATCGTTTGCTTATGAGAATTGGTAACTTGCCCTCAGCATAGTAGGTTGCTATCTGGAGTGCTTTAGTCCATCGTACATAAAATACCTTGATAAGTACAGAGAACATATACCTCAGTTGAATAGTAACTAAAAGTTCATGACTCCACTATGCATTTGAGATGTCGAAAATATATATATATATATATGATAACACTCAAAAAGATAACGTGCATTGACCCAATAATCAGTTTATGTTTGTGCATATTGCGTGCCATCTTCTGGCCACATATCAGCATGATTGAATTAGTCTTGGTGTTCCCAGACATAAGATGATGCAGCATGATCTGTAATATTCACTAGGTGTTGGAGAACAAAGCAGACCTTGACACTTTTTCTTCATGAGTCAATGGCAAATCCCCTTAACTATCCATTTGAGATGCACAACAGATACATCATGTAACACCTCTTCTAATAAGACCAGACCAAAAGACCTTAAAAGAAGTGTCTTGAAAATTTTTGTTTTTCATGGGTTTGTTTGTCCTATTAACAGATTTTCTTTTCACAAACTGTTGAAGTCTGTCTCTAATGGCTAACAGCAGCTGCCTCTGACACATTCAATTTTCCAAATGCCTAATGAATGCTTCGATTGAAGTGGTTTTCATGAGGAGTTTCAGTGCTTCACTCATTTCAGGGAATATTACTAGAAAAATAAAGGTGTTCATGTATATTTACCAATGAGTTTCTATGCCCATACATCATATTTACAAAGGAAAACCTCACTTATAGGTATTATCCACTACAAGCCAAGCACCAACTCTTCTACAGGTAATTGAGATTCTTTGCATGACATGTCATTAAGGAATTGATTTGGGTGCATGAATAAAATGTTACACGAAAAAAAAAGAAATCATTTATCTATCTCTATCAGAGTTCACCAGCCTGATCTGAACCCCCAACCGAGTCGGGGCTGAACTCTAGCCAACAGGGTTGGCTAGGCTTGGTGAGAAAAAAAAAAATATTACGTGTATACTTTAACACTTAGTGTTATTTTGATTCTAGAGTTGCAAGTTAAATTTCCAGATTTAGTTATATGCATGTAGGGTAATTTTAATACATGTTATGAATGAGATTGTCCATGTGCTTTGATTTGATCTGACATGCCCAAGTATTATGTTATCGAAAAATTTGTTTAAGTGCATATATATACATGAGATCGATGTGTGTGTAACAGGTACAATACTGCTTGAATGTCCACATGTACTTATGAATCATAAATGAATGCATGTGTATGAAATGATTTCATAAAAGCACATGAATAGTGAATTCATGCTCATCTTTAAAATTTGCCATACATATGCATCGAAAAGCAGGTGGAAAATTAGGCAGAGAGGCATGTGATTGATGATTTTTGCTTATGAATGCATTGATGGTCAATTGGATCATCAGGGGCTGGGTGAGCCTCGAGAACCAGTCGTTCTCTGTTTTAGTTATTTTGATGCATTGCAACAAATCTGATGTGATAGTATTGTTACCGCATTGTTCTATGTTGTCACGGGTTGTGGTCCCGTGAAAAGCTTAGCATGCTGATGTGCAAGCTTATGTTATTAATTCTGCATGTAAATTTGCAAATGTAAAAGAGATGAATTAATAACCAGATAAAAGAAAATAAAGAACAGTGTAATTCACTTTCTCCTTGATGTCCTTACTTTGGCGTGGGAATCTTGGATGTTGCGGTTTGGGGAAAACCGTGAGGATACAAAAACTCCATGTGCGTTGTTGCCCCTGAACCCGATATTGAGGTTCTTCTCCTGGCCACGGTTTTAGGGAGAGTCCGCCATTTTTTTCCTGGGGGTGGTGTGTTTTGACACAGCTGTTGTTATTTGGTATACCAATAAAGTGACGCCAGTGGATGCTGTTTTCCATGGTGTCCCCGACTTTGAATGTTGTTTTCCAAGGTTCTGATAGATGGTGTTGTTTCCTGATATCGGTCGAGGGCTAAGTGTGGAACCCGGTAATAAAATACAAATTGTGTGTTAAGCTACCACGGGAACCCTACTTGACCTCGGGGACTGTACCCATTTGGTGTATCCGCGGGCAATGATAAATTAAAAAGAAGAACTTAAAGATTGTGTGCATTTAATAGGACATGCATATGGAAAGAGGGGAGCTTAAATGAAAGATAATATGGGTTCATGCATTATACATAAATCATGCATATTCTTGCTCTGCATTAGTTCATGCATGTTTACCCGTGCACTTGGTTGTTATATATTGATCATTGCATGATGTTGATCTCTTTTGCCTTCAAATGCCTTTATTGATTAAATTATAATCACTGTTATTTACTTAGTGTTTCCTTATGCTTAATGTTTATTTTATTGTTGCATAACTGGTTAATGGCCATATAATTTGGTTATAATTGTATCCTTCTAAAATATTAGATGGATCTTATTTATGCTCTTTTTCTTATTGGATTCATTAGGAAAACCTGTACGCAGAATTCTTCGCATTTCTAACCCTCTCATTTTATTGGTTTTTTTCCCAGACACAAGTGATCAGTGAAATCGACTCGCTTCTGAGGGGATACGAGGGTCACATTTGTTTCAGACGGCTTCACTTACGGACAGAGTGGCTCTACTTTTGTTTTCTTTTAGTTTTTCTTATTTCCTGCAAATTGCTATTTCACTTTTGACATTAAATATGACTTTTATTGATTCATTAATAAAAGAGTTCAGTTGGTTGGTTATGGATGATAAATGTAAGTTGGTTTGTGGTGTGTGGTTATCCAACTGAAATTGGAACTGTAGGGACCCCAGGTCTCTGGGAAGTTTTCCGCATTTTCAAGGGGTATGGATTGAGGTCGTTACAACTAAATGAGTCTATATTAACCAGTTGTAAACCATGTTGTGGTTCCTTTTGCACTGCAAATGGCTCTCTAATGAATGCTTCTAAAGCTGGTTCAATTACTTTTGATTTCAATCCCAGTGGAAGACTCAATGTTCCTAAAATTTTCTTAGTCCCCTCTCTTGCTACGAATTTGATTTCTCTTAGCAAAATTACTCAGTACAATAATGATGTAGTTTTCACCCCTGATTGTTGTTTTGTGCAGGATCGATCATTGCGGAAGAAGGTTGAGACTGGCTGACTAGGTATAGGTGAGACGACCTTTATTTTTTTGACTAGCTGGACCACAGTCATGGAGATATTGATAGGCATTGTGTCAGTATTGCAGTTTTGGAGCCTTTTATCTTGTGGCACCAACGGTTGGGTCATATGTCTAGTTCTAGGTTACAATATATGTTGTCTTCTGGTGTTTTAGGCAGCAAATGTAAATATAAGGTATCTTATGAGGTTAAGTGTTGTGAGAGTTGCAAGTTGTCTAAGAGTCATGTCCTCCTGTTTAGTCTTAGAGATATTGAATCTGCTTATCCTCTTGTTCGTATTCATTCTGATATTTGGGGCCCATCTCCTATGATGTCAACAGGAGGGTCTATGGACTTTGTGACATTTATTGATGATTTTACTGGATATACATGGATATATTTTATAAAAAACATGACTGAATTATTTGACATCTTTAAAAAATTGTGTGTATGTTGAGACTCAATTTGTAGCTAAGGTGAAGATTCTCGATCAGATTCAAGGGAGAAGTATGTGGAATATAATCAACATGAGTTCTTGTTGGAAAAAGGGATGGTGCATCAGAGATCATGTCCACATACACCAAAACAGAATGAGGTTGCTGAGAGAAAGAACAAACATACTTGAGACCACGAGAACCTTATTGTTTAATAGTATACTGCCTAAAGAGTTTTAGGCTGAAGTTGTGGGAGCAACAACATATTTGATAAATTAATGCCATCTAAGGCTATTGGAAGGGTGTTTCCATATAAACAATTGTTTGGAAAAGAGCCTAGTCATGATTTGTTAAGAGTTTTTGGTCGTACTTACTTCGTTCTTGTTCCACCCCAGCATAGAGATAAGTTAAATGGTGCTTTATTAGGTATCCTGAAGCACAAAAAGGATATAGATGCTTTGATTCTGTTGGTAAGAAAATTTGGAGTTCTAGGCATATAGAGTTCTTGGAGCACATGCCATATTATAAGAGTGAGCATCAAAATGAAAGTCCCAAGTCTACCTTCTCTTTTCTAATTCTTTTCTTGGATGACCTTGAAAAAAGATATGGAGAGGGAGTGGGTTACCTACAAATAAAAGGCTATCAGAAGTCCCTACCCAGTCTTTTCTTAAGTAGCATGATCAGAAAGGTGAAGCTTCATTTGAGCCAAGTTCCAATGTTCCTCAGGCCAATCATGATGAGGAAGCACCTGCACAATGCATTATCCTAAGAGGTCATTAGATATATTAAGAGCACAATGCATTATGCTTATTCTTTTCAGCTTTGTCTGTTTGAAGTTGAGGGCTTATCTTGAAGAAGATTTTGGAGGAGTATCTCAAGGCAGACATTCCACCACAAATTTTTTATACTCTTGGAGGACTCCTTGATATTATGGAAGAGTAAAAAGCAACAAAGGGTTGCTCTTTCTATAGCAGAGGCAGAGTATCGTGCTATGGCACAGGTTATGGGAGAGAATACATGTTTCAGATGGCTATTAAAAGATATGGATGCTATTATTGATGATGCTACTCCTTTGCATTGTGACAATCAGTGTGCTATTTACATAGATAAAAATCCAGATTTTCATGAGAGAAGTAAGCACATTGAAATAGATTGTCACTTCACTCAAAAAGCTTGCTTGGAAGGCACCATCTCATCATCTAATATTGGGATGGCTAGTCAAATAGTTTTGATTGTTTCACTAAAAGTTTACCCTTGAAGACATTCCAATTATTTCTTTTCAAACTTGCAATGATTGTTATTTTCGTCATCCCAAGTTTGAGAGGGGAGTGTTGAGGAATGTAATGCCCATATTACTAGTATGTGTGCTACCCTCTTACTTTGTATATATGTTTATACTTTATATTAGAGGGACATTCTTGTAATAGTACCATTAGGATTATTAGTCAATCATTTTTTTCTTCTAGCGTATCCTAAGAGGTCAACCCCAGTAACATGCTCATTCTTTAAACAAAGCCATTCTCATTTGCCTCTTTATGTGCCTTCTTTCTTTTGGCTATATGATTCTCCATAGTTTTAACATAAGGACTTTAGGAACCATATTCTTCTTCCCATTTCAGCTTTCATCATGTCTGAAATGAACTCATGGGCATTTCTGAAATTCTTACCACTGAATACTTTTTAATTTTAAGTTATAAAGATATATACTTTGTTAACAAGTGTTACATACTACATATTCTCCAAACTTTTGAAATTATTCCATCCCAAATGAACTTTATCTTAATAGAGGCAGTCAGAATATGGTTTTGGGGGGTGGGGTCTGATAAATTTGCTTATGAACAGACGTGTTCTGCTGCAAGTACGAGAAAGGATGAAGGGAAAGGAGGAGCTTCCAGAAATCGGCAGCCACCATTAACTTAATGGCTGCAGTAATGCTACATTAGTCTTAATAGGGTTACAATCATTTTACAAAGACAAAAGTACCCTACATTAGTAACACATGTTACATTAGAATACAAAACAAAACTCGTGAATGGATATGGATCCTTTATCGGATCCATATTCAATCCATATTTTAATACCCTCCCTCAAGTTGTGCATGGGAGTGAACCATGTGCAACTTGTTCTTCAGATACCAGAAACAGTGACTTGTAAGACCTTTGTAAACATATCGGCAACTTGGTCTTTTGAAGGCACATAAACTGGTTCAATCTCTTTGTCTGCTATCTTTTGTCTGATGAAATGTTGATCAATCTCAATATGCTTAGTCTGACTGTGATGAATAGGGTTGAAAGCAATTTGTATGGCACTTCTATTATCACACATAAGTGTCGAATTTGATATATTCTCTCTCATCTTTGTAAGTAGATGCCTAATCCAGGTCACTTCTGTTGTGGCAGCTGCCATAGATCTATACTCTGCCTCTGTGCTAGATCTTGCCACAGCCTTCTGTTTTCTGCTACTCCATGAGACAAGATTTCTCCTAATGAAAACACAGTATCCTGAAACAGACCTCCTCTCATCTGGATCCCTTGCCCAGTCTGCATCTGTATAGGCCAATATGTCATGTTTTAGTGTCTTCCATGAAGATTGAATATATATGAGTCCATCACCCACCGTTCTTTTTAGATAGTGAATGCATTTGACAGTATCCATGTGACCAGTCTTTGGTTCATGCATGAATTGAGATACTTGATTAACAGAATATATAATGTCTGGTCGAGTAAAAGTAAGGTATTGCAACATACCCACTAAACTGCGATATTTGACTGCATCAGGATATAACTCACCATCACAAATACTGAGCTTTTGGTTGACAACACTGGGTGTGGGTAGAGGTTTACAATCTGTCATTCCTGCTTTAGCCAGAAGATCAAGAGTATATTTGTGTTGAGTTAATGACATTTTTTCATTTTGTCTATCCACCTCTACACCAAGAAAATATCTCATTTCCCCAAGGTCTTTTTGAATGTGGTCTGGAGCATTACCAATGATCACAATATCATCAACATATATGAGTAGGAAAACCACATTGGTACTATTCCTGTATATAAGCAGAGAATGGTCAAGTTGGGAACGAAGAAACCATGTTTATGAATTTCTAAGGAAAAGCTTTCAAACCATGACCTAGAAGCTTGCTTCAAACCATACAAAGCTCTGGTTAATTTGCATACATATTCTTTTGTGTCTCCCTCTGCATAACCTTGAGGTTGCTCCATGTAAACCTCTTCCTTTAAGTCCCCATAAAGGAATGCATTCTTAACATCAAGCTGACTAAGGGTCCAACCATGTTCCATTGCCAAGCCAAGAATAATGCGAATAGTTTTCATTTTCAGGACTGGGCTTGAATGTCTCATCATAATTCTGACCATATTCTTGAGTGAAACCCTTGGCTACAAGACGTGCCTTGTACCGTTCAATACTACCATCCGGTTTATATTTAATTTTATATACCCATTTGCAACCAACAACATTTTTATCTGGAGGACAACCAACTATCTCCCATGTTTGACACTCATGAAGTGCCTCGATCTCCTCATTCATCGCTTCAATCCATTTGTTAGATTGGATAGCTTGATGAAAACCAGATGGTTCATCGTGTTTTTCAATCTTGGATAGAAAAATCTGAAAGTCCATAGAAAAGTTGTCATAACTAACCCATTTTTCAATAGGATGCCTTATCCTGCCTGATCTTCTTGGTGCTTCTCTGTTATTAGACAATGCAATGTGTTCTTCAGCAGGTACATTTGTTTGCTCTCTGGGTCTCCAGGTATACACATTACCTTTGTATCTCAGACATTCTGTTTGTGATGCATCATCTGAAACCGTCTCACCATGTATGCTTTCAGGGGTCAAAGTAGTATGTTCGGCAGTTTGTGAAATAAGTTCAGCACTAAGCCATGGGTCATACAAATCAGCAACTGCACCAATATGTTCACGATTGACGTCTGCTTCTTTTCCCAGAAAACTATTTTCATCAAAAACAACATTTCTGGAAATTCTTATCTTCTTATTGACGGGATCATAGCACCTGTAACCCTTGTATTCATCTGCATAACCTACAAATTGGCATATAGAGGCTTTGTCCTGGAATTTAGACCCCATGGATTTGTCAATATGTACATAACATGTGCATCCAACAACTCGTAACTCACTATAATCAGGATGTGCACCAAAGAGAACAAAATAGGGAGATTGATTTTCAAGAATAGGCACAGGAAGACGATTTATCACATGAGTGGCAGTGTGAAAAGCTTCAGTCCCAAGACTAATGGGTAAGTTACTCCCATGTATCATACTCATTGCACTTTCCACAATATGTCTATGTTTACGTTTAGCAATTTTATTTTGTTGTGGAGTGTACGGGAAAGAAACTCTACGATGCATCCCATTATTTTGGAGAAAATCTAAAAATTCTTTGAAGGAATACTCACCACCTCTATCACATTAGAGAATTTGAATATTTTGAGAGAATTGATTTTTAACATAGGCATGAAAGTGACGAAAATGAGAAAAACCTCTGATTTGTGTTTCATAAAGAATATCCAAGTAAAACGAGAGAAACTGTCAATAAAAGATTTCCAGAAGAAGGATTGGGGGTTGGGCCCCAAACATCTGAACATATTATTTCAAATGGCATGGAGGCTCTTTTATTTATTTGATGAAACAGAAGTATATAACTTTTGCAAACCTGACAATTGGGACATATTTTATCCTTCAATGAAGGTAAAACAAACTCTGAAAGAAAACCATTTGACACTAACTTTTCAATAAAGACTTGACTACAATGACCAAGACCAGAATGCCAGAGATCTGACTTATTGCATTTGGATGTACTTAGGACGCTTTTAGAGACAAGATCAGACTTGGGCTTCATGATACTAGAGGTTGGATCTTCATTAAAGACATACATGTCTCCACGTCGCTCTCCTTTAGCGAACATCTCCTTTGTTTAAAGATCCTTGACAAAGACAGAAGTAAGAGCAAATTCCACAGATGAATTGGTAGAATCAACAAGCTTAGAAATAGAGACAATATTTTTCTTTATATTTGGTGCATGAACAACATCAGATAAAGGAATAGATGACCCAGACAAAGGAATGAGGACGTTGCCTATGTTTGAAATAGGGTGGTGAGTCTCATCTCCAGTTACAATATTAGATTTTCCAAAATAGGGAGTCAAAGTAGAGAACTTACCTGCATTGCAAGTCACATGGGTTGTTGCCCCAGAGTCAACATACCATATTCCATCATCATTTTGCTTCAGATTCAAATTGGCCATTGCAGATAGTAGAAGATCCTTAGCATCATCACTGACCCGAAACGTACCTGCAGTTCCTGATGTACCAACATTTCTAGCGTTTTGCATTCTATTCCGATTTTGTGGGTTGAACCAGCAGTTGACTTTGATGTGACCTCGTTTGTTACACTGATAGCATGTGGGAACATTCTTTGAAAAACTAACAGTGGAATTTGGTGTAGGTAGTAACCCACGTCCACCATGGATTGGATTTCCCTTGCCTCTGCCACGTCCTCCTCGTGCACGATCAGCTATCACACCTGTGGCAAGAACCTCATGCGTAGATGATTGTCCTGTTTGAGCTTCATAGATGCTTTTTAGTGTCATCTCATATTGAAAGAGTTTGGCGCGTAATTCCTCAAAACTGAGCAACGTAGGCAAGCATAATAAGGATGTAACAAGAACATGATAATCTGAACCCAGTGCATTCAGTGTCTGCTGCACCTTTTCTTTATCTGACACTGGATACCCAACCATAGCTAATTGATTTGTGATGCTTTTGACTTGATTTAAGAATTCAATAATGCTCATTGTGCCCTTTTTTAACATTTGAAATTCACGTTTAAGAAACAACACTTTAGCCTCCGATATCTGAGACTAGGTCTGAGCTAAAGCCTCCCACAAAACTTTAGATGTGCAATCATCAGGAATGAAAATCAAGACTTTTTGTGACAATGTGGAAGTGATGTACGCGACGAGGGCCTGATCGCGCTTCATCCAAGTAACAAACGCAGGGTTGCGAATAATATTCGGCAATCCTCCATCCTTTTTGGCTTCAGTTGTGAAAAATTCTAGAGGCATTGGAGTGGATCCATCTAAGTGGCCTGAAAGATCTTGACTCCGAATAAAAGGAGCAATCTACCTTTTCCAAGTCAGATAGTTGTTGGTAGTTCACTTTTTTGAAACTAATTGCCCCAGGAAACTGGAAGAGAGACCCGAATTGGCTGAAGAGTCCATTTGAATATGGTTGAAGATTTGTTGACAGGAATTGAAACGAAAAACACTGGTGGCTGAATATGATGAGGCAGCAGTAACGTCGATCTGAAGATGGCATGTTTTATCATAAACTGACAGTTATGACAGAAAATGTTGGGACAGGCGTGACAGAATATGATAAGGCAGCAGTAAAGTCGATATGGTCTTTCGCAAGAGAGAATGAAATCAGATCACTAATGTGACATAAATGAAAGAATGTTTTAGGATAGGCGTGACAGGCGAAATCCAGATCAGCACTAATGTGAAGCTGGTCTTTCGTAGGAAAGAGTGGAACCAGATTCACTCAGGCAGGGACTCGGGTTTATGAAACTAGAGGTGAAACTCGACCTTTGCAGGAAAGGAAAGAGGCAACAAAGAATGTGTTTCAGATCTGCGACAGATGGGTTCAGCAAAGAAAAATAAAGGCAGTAAAAGAATAAACCAAGATGCTGAAATGTAATATAGACTAAGGATGAAACAGATAGCAGATCTGAAAATATTTCAGATACTGTGACAGAAGTCCAAAGCAGCCGAAGATAAAGAGTAAGAAGAAGGCAACAGAAGATGGGGACAGGAAGAAAATAGGATAAAGAAGAAGGAATAGGAACGAGACCTGTTGACAGCAAAGAGAAGTCGACTTTTACATCGACTGAGCAAGCCTGTCACACACAGAAGTTTTGTGGCTGGTTGACGGTAAGGAGAAGTTGATCTTCACGTCGACTGAGCAAAGCCTTTCACGCCCAGAGGATCCTCTGCTTTGATACCATGATAAATTTGCTTATGAACAAACGTGTTCTGCTGCAAGTACGAGAAAGGATGAAGGGAAATGATAGAGCTTCCAGAAATCGGCAGCCACCATTAACTTAATGGCTGCAGTAATGCTACATTAGTCTTAATAGGGTTACAATCATTTTACAAAGACAAAAGTACCCTGCATTAGTAACACATGTTACGTTAGAATACAAAACAAAACTCATGAATGGATATGGATCCTTTATCGGATCCATATCCAATCCATATTCTAATAGGGTCTTTGGCAAAGAAGTGAAACCATTCAATGTTCCACAAGGTATAAGATGAATTCTTGACGCAACTGCAACCAAGAAGAAAAACTAAACACAGTCTGTGATGGAAGACTGATCCTTTTGTGTTTATGATCCGCAGTTTAAAGCAACCATAATCCATAATTTTCTTGTCAAAGACTCCAAGAAAGTGGTACATCCCATGCACATGAAGAAAAAAAAAGTACCACAATACAAACTCATGCAGCAATAGAAATCAAGAAATACTTATTAAGCTAAAGCCCCGCTGAAAACAATGTTTTTAAAATCACATGCAGCTAGGAGCATCATGTGGCCAAAATGCCAATGAACTTTGAACTCGAGAGTAGTTACTTCATTTAAGCATCTAATGGCTTATCTTTATTCAAATGCAAATGTTCACTGCAGAAATAGAATCAAGTTGTTTTATGATCTAAAAATGTGGAAAAAAAAAACTTGAGTTAGCTAAACCAATGAAGAGAATGCTGTAGCAATACAAGAACGCATGCCAGAATTATTTACTATTTAAAATAAGTGTACGTGTTGACAAGGTTTTTAATAAATGATTAGTTAATTTTAAAAGATCCCAATCCGGTTAAAACTTTTTCATGTGTATGCGTACATATACAAGTATATATACATGTGCATACTATGTATTTATGTATACTCTTGAAAACATATACTTTTAGATAGATCAATTTTTGCATAAGGTGAAGACAGTTCCCATTTTACATATCCACATTTTCCAGTTTTAGGAAGGTTTTAAAACACACAACTAAGTTTTCAATATCGTTACACACACCTAAACTTTTCATGGTTAATAAAAAAAACATGGTTTACTTCAGTCAAAGCTGCCACTAAATGTGTGCTGTAATTACCAAAAGTTAGGCATGTTTTTATTATTGCCAAAACTTTATGTGCGTTTTGAATCACCTAAAAAGTTTGTATGCATTGCCACATGCAAAGACATGCTATCAGAAATTCAAATCACCAGAACCAAGACACAGAAAGATTAAAAGTAAAGAGATATGAAAGAGAAAAGTAGTCAGAATTGACTGTGGTGGGCATCAGGACAGCCTGCCTACAAGCTTTTCGGGTGACTGAGCCTGACAAGGCTCAGCCAATAATTATTGGGCCACTTTAGCCCCTGATCTTCTCATGTACAGGCATAATCAAACTATAACCCTGCACATTGAAAGGATCAGTTGAGTAGCATAATCGGGCCAGGTCAAACAAAAAACCCAGCACAAACATATTTACTGAAACATTTCAATGTGTTCTATTTTTAATTGGGTACTGGGTTCACATGAAACCGAGTCAATAATTGCCGAGCTGGATTTAGATTCTGTTCTTAATGGGTTCAAGCCAGTACACTGGCCCACATCTGCCAAGCCACCTGCCACTCAGTGCAACCTCTAGAGTGACTGAGCTTAGATTAAGCAAACTGCAAGGTGCACATGATAACGCAATGGAAAAGAATTTACAAAACTTATCCAAGTCGAGTTAAAAGGTCAACCAAAATTTAACCAGCTTCATGTTACTCCATGGTCATAATTGATCTTTAAAAAATACATAAAGATTAGGGAAAGCAAATTTACCACTTAGTGAGTGAGACCATCAAGAATCCTCGAAACACAGTCTCTTCTAGAAATGGTGCCAGAACACCAGTTATTCCCAACAAACATGCTGTGCTAATAAAGCAACAAAAGAAAATGTAGTAAGTACACTACTGGAAACCCATGTACTGCAAGATAATTCTATGAGCTTAAGAAGAAAATTCAACCATAAATACTTTTCTTTTCCTTATCCAAGCTGGGTCTGTGGGCTCAAACCCAAGATTTTCCACAATGGAACAGAGTTCTACTGCCCAGCATCACATTTAGCCCCCACAGGTATGAATGACCTTGTTCTGAAGCAATTCAAACTTCAAATTTTCACACAACAAAACTCAGTTTTCAGATGGCAGTAGTTGCAATACCTGACGCTTGATGAGCCAATCAATGGTAACAAGCGAATCAGCACATCAGTCTGAGCCAAAGATGAAACAAAAAATAGTACTAATGTGAAAGTAACATCCAGAATTGGTATATAATACATCATTTACACAAAATTAAAATCTAGGTAACTGGCAAAAAATCAAAATATCGCCTAAGTACAAAAGGAAAGGCCTGAGAATGAAGGAAAAAGAATGCAAATTATATATCAGGGATGGGAGGCTGAAAAACAATTTTGCACATGAACAGGGCACATAAAAGTTTTGAAATAAATTAGACACAAAAATGCACTGGACGAACAATAGTTGTTAAATATCAACCAAGGGATAGCTCCATTCTGTTGGTTTGTAGCACTAGGAAGAAGGAAAATTATTTATGGCTCAACTGAAAAATGATAACATGGCCTAAATCTCAAGGTTAATCAAGTCACATACAACATGGATCAAGCAAGCAACTAATTTCAATCCAACTTGAAAATCAACATTAAAATTTGACCATAATCCAGACAGCATCCTGAGTAGGCTAGTAGGCGACAAGTTCAATAAGATTACCAACAGAAAATGGTTCAAAAAAGTTGATGCAACAAGGAAGCGGAATTTCATGGATTTGAGAATGGGTAAGGGATCTTCCCTACTATATCATTTGATGGAGGTGGTTTTGTTGCTATTGGAGGTATGCGACGTAGAGAAGATCTTCTTCACCCTCAGCAGAGCCTAATTGGTCTAACGGTTACCATTCTGCTGGTAGTGATGTTCCATACAAATCGCAAAAGCTAGAGAGCCAGGCTGAGGATTTTGCAGCATAATCTAGATCAAAGCAGATTAATTTACTTTGCAGCATTGACATTAGGAACCCCCATCCAGCCCCTGATTATGTTCTTATTCTTTTAGATAGTAAATCAAAGTCGAATTCCAGGTTGGGAAGATCACTATGTAATGTACATTGAAAGTTAATAAGGGGAATTAATTTTGCCAATGTTGTAAGTAATGTACCGTATCATACGATATGGTACGATACATATTGTTACTATAAAAGTAATTGATATGATACAAACTTGTATCGTGATACGAGTGTGTATTGTATATGTATTGGATGCATCGTACAATACAGGGTATTGTAAAAGTATCTTCAACAAGATACTATGATCAAGACCTTAATATTCTTGATGATAAACATGTGCACTCATGCACAATAAGAACTCTTAGAACACTTGTGCACAAAAGCACAACCCACTAAATCTCACAAATGCACAAAGGCATAAAAAGCAAACTTTATTAATCACTTGGGCTGTGACCCAAAGCATAATCCAAATACAAAGAGAAGGGCTCTATTTATAGAGCAACAAAAGAGCATATTGTGGGCCTTGGTGGGGCTCCACATGTAGTCATTGGAGCCCTTCCAACGGTCACAAATGTGACCATGGGAGGGGCCCAACGACTATATGTGGGCCCCCCAAGGTACACAAAGTACCACATTTAAAAGAAAATAAAAAGGAAAAAGAAAAGTAAAAAATATACAATCATATTCAAAAAGATGAATATGCGTAAAAGGAGAAAAAGACTAAAATACCCCTACGGCTGATAAATATTTTTATATATATAATTAGATAGATACATATAAATAAATATGAAATATATATGTATATGTATCTCTCTTTATATATATAAAAATATATATGATGAGCATTACAATGATTTGGAATTACAATTTAACAGGTACATCGTATGATACACCTTAACGCATTTTTAAAAGACCCAAAAGTTACTTTTGGGTTTTAAAGACCTCCCTAGAACCGATTTCCTCATTTGTGCAAAGGTCATTAGAGGGGAATCCACATAGCATTGTGGGGCTTGATTCTTGTGCAAAGGAGAGGGATTTTGCAGTTTTCTCACTTAAGAGTGCATTTTTACCCATTTTCACTCAAGTGAGATAAGATAAAAAAATCCTCATTTTTTGCTTCATTTGTGTATGATTTAAGTTTGAGGAGGGTAAGCCCTTTTCTTTTTTGATGTTTTTAGAAAACATTTCTTCATTTTTAACCTTACTCGCATTTTTTGTGCCCTTAGAACTCAAAATTGTCCCTAAGTGTGTTATTGAACATTGTTTTACATCTTTGTGGTGATTAGATTTAGTAATCAGTACTCTAAGAGGTCGATAGAGGGTGGTCTTGGAGGATACCTCCCAAAGGATCCCACATTAAAATATTGTACAACAATTGACTTGGGTCCTCATTGAAAGGAGTAGTTAGGTGTAACTTTTATAGTTTTCTAATGCACAGAGGATTATATAGATTTAAATGTCATGTTGTAGGGCATAGCAACTACTCCTGCGTTATTTTCGTCATCGAAGTTCGCTGTCACTGCTCAGAATGCTAGTATATGACATCATAGATTAGGATATTGCAATTTCAGTTTTCTTAATCATTTATGTGATAAAGGTCTTATTGATGTTAAAGACCGAAGTGTCTCTTCTTCTTGTGTCAGTTGTCGTTTCACTTGGATATTCTTTTTAAAATCAAAAGATCAAGTTTTCCTTATTTTTCGTCAATTCAAGTCGTATGTGAAAACCCAAATTTCAAGAAAAATTCTTGCCCTGCGAATTGATGGTCGTGGTGAATACATGTTGAATGAATTCACACGTTCAATCCATGATAATGGCATTCAGTGTGAGTTGAGTTGCCCTCAGACCTCTCAACAGAATGGGGTCACTGAACGTAAGCATCAACACGTGGTCGAAACAACTTTGACGATGATGTATGATGCAAAATTAAAAGAGGGTCTATGGACTATGTGTACAATGCCCGAGTTTGCATACACCCTGATCTGGATCAGATCTGTCGAGTTCGTGCTTGTACCATTTTCAATCAGATCTATTTGAAGAAAGCTTATGTATTTGAATGCAGGTATGTGTATTTTGGATCAGATTTGCCGTGACACATACTCATGTATGTGCTTATTTTTATGTTCGGTTTTTATTGAGTTTGGCATATATAGATACGCAGACCAGCATGTGTTGTCATGTACACAGGTCTGACCAACCCGTGTACATGTTTGTGAACATGTACATGGATCAACCTGCAGGTTGGTTGCTGTGTATTTTGGTTTGTTCAACCCAACATGCTGAAAATACGTACTTTTCAGCATTGATCAACCCATGTACATGAATTTGATCATGTAAATGAATCAGCCCAAGTTGCTAGCTTGGTAGAAATTTCTGCATAGTTGTTTGAGTACATGAATTTGATCATGTACATGTTTAAGAATGATGTATATATTCTTTCTGAGATGATACATAAACATGATTCAGAATTGATCAATTTTGTAATTGTGCATATCATACGCATGAATCTAAAATTTATTTGATGTTTACATGGTTGTGATCATATGCATGTTTCATTGATTATGCATGGAATTGATCATAAATATTGTATTCTGCAAGCGTCGTATTCACATGCATGTGTGATTGGCTTAATGGGTATTCATATTGTGTATTTCGAATGTGCATTGTGAACATGATCAGAAATAATGTGTGCATTTTCAAATTTTGCAAGGATGCATAAATCTCTTTTGAGATGTGTTGATGGTCAGATGTCAACCACTCCAAACTGTGTAGGCCAGGAGCATGTATTGCTCCAACTGTTGATTTTATTTATGCACTGAAAAATATTTATTTTTGAAAATTTAATGATTTTTCAAAGTTAATCGACTTTTAAATTGTGAGGGTCAGGGGCCGAAATTTATTCGTTTTGCATGTTGATTTGCAAAAGGGTTCTTGTGTTAAGAACTTAAAATTATTTTAAAAGGTAAAAAAGATCAAACAATGTAATTAATCTCTTCCTTGATGTCCCTTCAAGAGTGTGAGAATCTTGGATGGTGGTTTTGGGGGACCGTGAGGATATTAAAACTCCGGGTGTAATTGTGCCCCTGAACCCAATACGGTGGTTCACCTCCTGGCTACGATTTTAAGGAAATTCAGCCACTTTGTTTGGGGTGGTGTTGACTCAAATGTAGTTATTGGTATACCAAGAAAGTATCGTCAGTGAATATTGATTTTTCTAATGTCCCGACACTTGATGTTGATTTCTAATGTTTTATTTGATGATATTGATTCCTGATATCGGTCGAGGAACAAGTGTGAAACTCAGTAATAAAATACAAATTGTATGTTAAACTACAACTAGGAACCTAACTTAGACTTCAGAAATTTGTACCCGTTTTGAGTATCCACGAGTTTAAGGAAAAGTGAAAATTAAACTTGTGTACATTTAATATGGACATGCATGCAAAAGCAACTCTGATAAATAACTTAATAAGTTATTCATGCATGTGCATTAGTTCATGCATTCATGCTTATCTGGTTTCGCATAATATTTGGTTGAATGCCTGAATAGTAGAAAAATTATAGTATGTTATTGCTTGTGATATTTCTCTTAAATTTATGCATGAATTTGTTTGTGCTATTTTCTCACTGTATGAATTTTTAGAGGAATTCTTTAAAAGGACTTCTGTTTTTACTCGTTTTTCTTAAAACTATTTTACAAGCACAGATGTTCAGTGATGTCCTGATTAACTGGCTAAAGACTACGAGTTGTGTGACTAGTGTTCTGGTTTCTGACAGGGTGGCTCTATTGATATAGACGATTTGATGTCCTATGCTATTTGACTTTTGATAAATTAATAAAAGTTTGATTTATTCTTCTATTGATTCAATGCACGGTTTGGTTTGTGGTTTGGTATATTAAATCTGTGATGCCCTGGATCCTTGGGTGAGTTTCCGTAATTGTTTAAAAAAAATCCACTATTTTTACGAAGGTCAATTGGGATCGTTATAGACTCTGTTGGCATTGCTTTGTTTTTCTCTCATTTTCTATAAGCAAGTTCTGATCCTTTTGTATGAAATTTCTTTGTAGCACACAAACGCCAAACAAGCTACCTTCTCGTTTCTACACGATCGGAAAGTTCCACTAAGCTAATTGTCCGCCTTCAGACAATCTTCATGCCAGGCAAGCTCCTTGGTGCGAAAGACAACCAGCTTAGCTTGCAGGAGAACCAACGAACAAAGCCCTAACGTAAAGCTTCGTAAGGGCAATTTCTTCTTTTTGTGATAGTTCCTCACTCAAAGACGGTCAAGCGTAGGCGGGGGAGCGTAGGATACCACGTTTGTGTCAAGCCTACAATTGTGACTTGTGCTATGTCGAAAGCAACGATTGCTTTCGATGCGTTGGTTGCATGAAAACCAACGAAGAAAGCGGTAACTTTGCTAGCAACTTTTGGGGATTTCAGACTAAGGGTTCTTGTTGACAAAGAAGGTATAGTCTAAAAAAAATGAACGCATTTGAAGGTAACCACCCTACTAGTATAGTAGAAAGACCTATCGGACCTAGGCACAAAGAACCAGACTGACCTAGTGGATAAATCAAGAATATGGAAACAAAAACAACAATTGGAGCAAAGAATGTGATTGCATTATCACATGCATCATTTGCTGAAAGAAAGCACTCCAATCCAGTTGCCTCCTCGAAGTGGCTTCCATCGAACCTCCTCACCAAACGCCCTTGGGTTGGAGCAACACAACAAATGAGTAGTTCGCTCCAGGACCCCACCCCCTCGAGAGCTGGATGCCGACCGAGATGGAGTTGGGAGCCAACCTAGAATTTCCTTGGGCTTGCCTTGCCCTGCCGAGAAAGATAACAAAAGTCCTAACACCGTTGGAAAATGTTGGAGACCCATTCTTGGTGTCGTTGTCGGGGACATAAGTTGGACACATCGTTACAGGCAAGAGCACGGAGCATAGCACTTCGCCTAGATTTAGCCTACGACGAGTGTTTCTCTTGAGCCTACAACTTCTGCTATGATGCCTACAACTGACTTTTGTGAAGCGGGGGAGTGACGTAAGATACAAAAAAGTGTACCCCCAACTGTGACGTGCTATGGCAACATTGTTCTATTGAAGGACATTAAATTTACAGTGTCCACATCATCTGGCGTGATCATCACACCCCTTCGGTCCGGTAGATTATCCAGCCCAGGAGACTGGTTGAAGAAGAATTCCTGTGGTACCACAACAGACCCAAAGTAGCACCACCGGCACTTTGCTGGTTACGATCAAGAAGCAACCTGAGTGATGCAGATTACTTATTTCTTAGAAAAGGTAGCACCGGGAGCTAGTGCGGGTTATCTAAGAATTGCTCCATGGATATCATAGAAAATGTTTGATGCTTCTTGGGGCTTCTTTGGCGACTGGGAAGTCACCGGATGCATAGAGAAAAGAGCGACGACAAGACTTGGAAGTGTGGAACGAGACTTTGTCCATATCACCATCCTTTTCATGCTTTTCTTTCCTTCGCCGCCACTCGTTCTTACATACTCTGCAAAGACAAAGTGGTCACCCTGGTGCAACGAGTTCGACAGATGTCAGACGGCTCAACCAGCAACCGAAGGGGCTGATGCTTAATAAGTCCACGGGGAATTCGAGTAGAGGAATGGTTGGACCAATACAAGTGTAACGCCCCAAAATTATTTCGACTTGTGATTTCGAAAACCTTATCGAAAAAAAATCTTTCAAAGATTTAAAGTTTTAATATTTAAAAACGACTGCGGAAGACATTTAGAAAGGAACACAAGTCAACAATCTTGGGTACGTTAGCTGGAAAACCATCATTCACATGTACACCAACTTAAAGGAATTTAAGTAATAAGGCAATAGATTAAAAATTTGCAGTTTATTACAAAATGAGCATTTTATTCCAAAGTTCAAAAAATCTAAGAAAACTCCAAAAGGACCCAGAGACAAGCCATCAGCAGAAAGAAGATGAATCTTGATCCATGTTGCACCACGTCATCGGCCGCCAGTGAAGTCCTACTCCTCACCTGCCCATGAAATGGGTCAGTTTCATAACAAACCAGTAGGTGCACGAACAGATAGGTAGAATGAAAATAAAACAGAACATTCATGAGATAAGCAGTTATCATATTAAAGCAATTAAAACAATTGTATTCTATTCTAACAAATGAAATAAGTGAAAGAGCTGTTAGTTGAAGCAGTGCAAATCTCAGTCATCTATAACTATTCATGAAGATATTCCTTAAGTTCTGATATTAACTGGCCTGTGGGTACGCACAGACGCGAAACGTAGAAACAGCCGAGACCGATCCGGGGGTTTATTATGTCAGGTGTTTTCATTAACCCGGATGGCTGACTGAGTCCGCTACTAAGGGGACGGTCAGTGACCAAGAGAGTAACTCCCCAAAGTCATTCGTGGCCCATGGATGCATCCACCTTCTGCAGAAGTGTCTGGGAATTACCACCTAGGATAATTTATGGTAATCCCAATTCCCCTAACTCCGATGACTGGGGAAAACCGAGTCTTTCCCCGTGGGGTGGTTGTTAACAACCTGTCCATCGAAGTCTTTGTACCATCAATCCTCTCGCTTGATGAACCGTGAAGATCGGATGGGTACGACGGGGGTTTCTTAACCGCCGCCCCATCCTACATGCTCTGGTCCATTAGACCCACTCGAGCATCTTGCCTGTGAAGGCGAAAAGTCACCATTTATGTGATCTCAGCATTGTGCTAATTGCACTCATCGAGGTTGCTACAACCTCATCATCCCACCATCGTAACCCACATAGGACGTACTTGTCCAAAAGTACGATCGTACCTTCTTAAAGGTACAACTACGATGAGAGGGCAACATAATGTTTTATGATTTCTTTTGGTTCCTACATGACATGTTTTGCTTTTCTGAGCAATTGGCCCGTGAAGGCCGATATTATCACATCAAAATCAATAAAGTGTAGATTTCACACTTCAATATACTCCATGATCTTACACAGAATTCATACCGTACATGCCTTAAGGTTTGATTTCAATAGCAATTGCAGTGGTTTTGAGTCTATTCACAAATTCTATCTTAAGTATGCAGTTTCAAAGGAATAAGCATGCATAATAGACAATTATGAGTTAAGTAATCCTACACGTAAACAGGCATGCCAAGTAAACTACTTGACTCTTTCTAGAATGAGTCTACCCAAAGAATTTACATTATGCAATTTCAAAAGAATCACAAAGAGTAAAACTTTGACCAACCAATACTTCTTCAGATACGCAAGTATGCAAAATAACTATTCTATCTCAGAAGTCTTATTTTATTTTGTTCATACATACTATTTGTGCGACTTTCCCCTACCTCGGGATGTCGTGCAGCTGCGTGCGTCTACGCGTGTAGATGATACGAGGCTCGGGCCGCGGAGCCAGAGCGGGGGGTCCGATGCGAGGTCTGCAACAGTGCTACGTTAATTATTATGCGGAGAAAAATAGAAGAAAACAAGCCTGCCTAAAGGAAAAGAGAGAGGCAGCAGGGGTGTGCCCCTGCTGGTCGAAATCAGAAAAACGACAAGAGCGAGCCCTTGCCTGCAGACAGCCGTGGGGTGACAGGGCTGAGCCCTCTGTCAAAAACACCAAGGCGGCAGGGGGGGTCAGCCCCTGCCAATCGCAAAGAAGCAGCAGGGGCTGAGCCCCTGTCGACAAAATAAATGTGGCACCAGAATGCTAAAGTGGCAGGGCTGAGCCTCTGCCACAACAATCAAGTGGCAGGGGCTGAGCCCCTGCCAGAAACGGTTAGGTGGCAGGGGCTGAGCCTCTGCCTGCAAAAATGAATGTGGCAGGGGCTGAGCCCTTGCCAGAACAGCCAAAGTGGCAGGGTCACGACCCCCTGCACAGCGAATACGAAGTGGCAGGGGTCTCGGCCCCTGCCTGCCACAAAAAGAATGGTAAGGGCCATGGCCCTTACCTGACGAGAATGGGGAAATGGCAGGGGGCCCAGCCCCTGCCTGTCGAAAAAGTGGGGAATGGCAGGGCCCCAGCCCCTGCCTGAAGAATTAAGGGACGGCAGCGGCCTCGGCCCCTGCCTGAAGAATTAAGGGACGGCAGGGGCCTCGGCCCCTGCCAGAAACACCTACGAATGGCAGGGGCCTCTACCCCTGCCTGGCAAAAATCATGGAGCCGCAGGGGTGTCCGGACCCCTGCGTGCCGAGGGTCAAGAGCAGCAGGGGGGGAGGGGGGGGTATAACCTGCCCTCCTAGAGGCCAAGAGGCGGCAGGGGAAAGCCCCTGCCTGCCGGAGAATAGAAAACGGCAGGGGCATTGCCCCTGCCTACCGGAGATCGAGAGGCGGCAGGGGCTAACCCCTGCCAGAGAGAGAGAGAGTTCGGGGGTGACAGGGGGCAGCCGACCTCCTGTAGGATTCCCTATCACCCGCGGAGGTGGGGGAGTGTCGCAGGGCCATTGGTGCCCTGCCGACACTCCGGCGCACCCCCAGAAGGAAGAGGGGACGACAAGGGCCTTGCTGGCCACCTGTCGACCCTCCGATGATTACCGGAGAGGCGAGAGGGCACGGCAGGGGCTGTGCGCCGCCTGCCGGCCTCCCGGCGAGGTGACAGAGAGGGGGGTGAGGAAGAGAAGAGGGAGGATGGCGTACCTGGGAGCGGTGGAGGGCGTCGGCGACGTGCGCAGCAAGGAGGAGACCGGCTCGGAGGGGGGGGGCGAGGGCTGCGAGAGGGAGGCGTGACTCCCCTCGCCCTCCAACCTCTCTCTTAAACGCGCAGGGGGGGGCACCCGAATAGGGAAACCTTCGATGGGTTTCCCTATCTTGCCCGGAAGCAAAAGGGGAGAAGGGGGGTTTGCGGCGCCCGAAAACTCGGGTTTTTAAAACCCTAATAAAAAAAGGGGCCCGGGTCGGGTCTGGACCCGACCCGGGTCCAACAATTTATTTCTTTTTAATTGGGGTTTTACATCCTACCCCTCTTAAAAGAATTTCGTCCGCGAAATATTTATTACCTTGAATAATCAAAATACAGGTCAGGATATTTTTCCCTAATATTGTTCTCAGGTTCCCAAGTACATTCGTCAATTCCATGATGTTGCAATCGAACCTTTACAAAGGAAATGGTTTTTGATCTTAACACTTGGTCACGACGGTCGACGATCTCCACTGGTCTTTCTTCGAATGTCAAGTCCCCTCTAATGTCCACATCATCATAATGAATGATGCTCGATGGATCGTGAACATACTTCCTCAACATCGATACGTGAAAAACATTATGGATCCGAGCATACTGCGGAGGTAATGCCACACGGTAAGCTGCTTCTCCAATCCGCTCCAGGATTTCGAACGGTCCAACGTATTTAGGACTCAGCTTTCCCTTCTTCCCGAACCAAAATACGCTCTTCATCGAAGATACCTTAACAAAAACCATCTCGCCAATATCGAAGTTAAGCTCACGTTGGCGCCTATCTGCATAGCTTTTCTGCCGACTCTGAGCGGTACGGAGTCTTTCTCGAATCATCTGCACCTGTTGAGTATAGTGTTGCAAGACTATAGGTGCCTCCAAACTTCGTTTGCAAACCTCGTCCCAGTAAACAGGTGATCGACATGGCCTCCCATACAAAGCTTCGTATGGGGCCATCCCGATGCTCGCATGATAGCTGTTGTTATACGCGAACTCCGCCAGACTGATGTGGGAATCCCACTCTCCCTTCCAGTCCATCATACAGGCTCGAAGCATGTCTTCTAAGGTCTGAATCGTACGTTCCGACTGCCCGTCAGTCTGAGGGTGAAACGCAGTGCTGAACTTCAACTTTGTGCCTAACGCCAACTGAAGTTGTCCCCAAAACCTTGAAGTGAATCTAGGATCACTATCGGAGATAATCGAGACTGGAACACCGTGCAATCTCACAATCTCTCTAACATAGAGATCAGCGAGACTATCCAACGATTGGTTGAGACGGATAGGTAGGAAGTGAGCCGACTTAATGAGTCTATCGACGATCACCCAAATCGCGTCGTGCTTCCTCCGCGTCCTCGGAAGACCGACTATGAAGTCCATGGTGACATCCTCCCACTTGCATAGAGGGATCTCTATCTGCTGCATGACCCCACCGGGTCTCTGGTGCTCGATCTTGATCTGCTGACACGTTAAACACTTCGAGACATACTCAGCCACGTCTCGCTTCATACCGTTCCACCAATAACTGCGTTGTAGGTCCTTGAACATCTTTGTGCTACCAGGGTGAATTGTGTACCTAGACTTGTGGGCTTCCGCCAAAATTTCATCTCGAAGGACCGGGTTGTCAGGAACCCAAAGGTGCTCCTTCAACCATATACTTCCATCCTCCTTCAGACGAAAAGGTGTATCTGCCAGTATCGCTTGAGCCTTCCACTTCTCGTAGCGTGCATCAGTTTTCTGCCCATTGATAATCCTCGCTAGTAGTTCAGGTTGAGCAACAAGGTGGGATAAACCGATAGAACCTTGAGTGATCGCGAAAGGTTCCCATGAGGCTAGGTCTTCGACCAACTTCCATCCAGCAAATAAAGCATTAATCGAAACTTTCGGTGCTTTGCGGCTGAGGGCGTCAGCCACTACGTTCGCCTTTCCTGGGTGGTATGAGAGGGTGAAGTCATAATCCTTGAGGAATTCGAGCCAACGCCGTTGTCTCATGTTCAATTCTTTCTGCGAGAATAGATACTTAAGGCTCTTATGATCGGTGAATGCTTCAAACTGCTCCCCATACAAGTAATGTCGCCATATCTTCAGTGCGAACACCACCGCAGCTAACTCTAAATCGTGAGTTGGGTAGTTCTTCTCGTGAATTTTAAGTTGTCGAGAGGCGTATGCGATCACTTTCCCATTTTGCAACAGCACGGCCCCTAAGCCTGACCCAGAGGCAAGAGTATAAATCACGAATCCGCCCTTACCAGAAGGTAAGGTCAAAATAGGAGCACTGGTAAGTCGCTCCTTCAATAACTGAAAACTCGCCTCGCACTTCTCGTCCTATAAGAATTTAGTCACTTTCTTCAGCAACTTCGTCAGGGGTGACGCAATTTTAGAAAAATCCTGAATGAATCTTCTGTAGTAACCTGCTAGTCTAAGGAAACTTCTGATATCACGTGTGTTCTTTGGTTGCTGCCAACTAAGTACAGCCTCCACCTTAGCAGTGTCCACGGACACTCCTTTCTTAGAAATAACGTGTTCCAGAAACATGACTTCCTCGAGCCAGAATTCACATTTAGAGAACTTGGCATACAAATGTTCCTTACGCAAGGTTTCCAAAACAATTGTAAGGTGCTCCCGATGTTGCTCTCGACTTTCTGAGTACACCAAGATGTCGTCGATGAACACGACCTACTCGTCCGAAAGGCCGTCTTAGGAATATCCTTATTCCTAATTTTGAGCTGATGGTAACCAGACCTAAGATCGATTTTTTAGAAAACCTTGGCCTTCTGCAACTGATCGAACAAGTCTTCGATACGCGGCAATGGGTACTTGTTTTTTATTGTGGCCTGGTTGAGCATTCGATAGTCGATGCACAACCGCAAGGTCCCGTCCTTCTTCTTCACGAAGAGCACAGGAGCTCCCCAAGGAGAAACGCTGGGGCGAATGAATCCCTGATCCAACAACTCCTGCAACTGCTTCTTCAGCTCCTCAAGCTCAGTTGGCGCCATTCTGTAGGGTGCTTTGGAGATTGGCATCGTACCTGGTAGCAATTCAATATTGAATTCTACCTCACGAGACGGTGGAAGTCCCGACAGCTCTTTAGGAAAAACGTCGGGATAATCGCGAACAACATCCAGCTCACCGATGGGAATAGGCATTGGATCTGACTGGATGACACTAACCAAAAAGGCAGTTCATCCCTTCCGCAAGAAGTTTTGTGCCTTAAGCGCCGAGATCATCCGGCTTGCTCAAACCGGTCTGGGAATTCTGAATTCTACTCTCGAAGAGCCTAGAGGTGATAAAACGATCTTGCCATCACGGCAAAATATTTTGTCATGATACTTGTGCAACCAATCCATGCCTAGGATGACGTCAAATTCTGTCATCTCAAGCAGGATAGCACAAGCAGGCAAGTGCCGCTCTGCCACCACTACATCCAATTCAGGTATGTAAGTGGTGCAAACTGTGTTCTTCCCAACGGGGTTATACACGTCTAAAGCGTTATCAAGTGGTTTTAAAGTGATATGCAATTACTTTACGAATTTTTCTGAAACAAACGAGTGTGTAGCACCACAATCAAAGATTGCAAAAGTTGCTTGACCAGCAACAAGAATGGTACCTTGAACGAGATCCCCTTTGGTCAATTGATCGACCGTGGCTGCATAAACTCGACCCGGCTCCCTGCCACTGCTTGGTTGTGCTCGTTGTTGCTGCTGATGAGGTGGTCGAGGAGGCTGAGATACGTTGCCGGTTCGCTTGAGGTCATTTGTTGCTTTCTCCCGGCAGTCGCGTATGAAATGGCCCATCTTGCCACAGTACAAGCATCCGCCAGTGTCCCGCTGACAAGATTGTCCCACATGAGGCCTCTTGCACCTGGGGCAGTTATCTCCCGACGGTTGTCTGGGCGGTGGGTGGCCCTGCTGTCGTTGGCGCTTTGATGGAGGAAATTGTTTCTTCCCTCCCTCAGTCTTTACTGGAAAAGGTGGTCGTTGCCCTGGGCCGCCGGAAAAGGTCTTCTTCTGCTCACCACCGGACGCGGTTGACTTTTTGGCTTGCACACTTTTTGAACGCTCACAATCCTCGTTCAGTAGGGTGGCTGCTGCTACTGCCGCAGAAAAAGTCGCGGGCATGCTCGTGAGAACCCTATGCCTGAGTCCTTCCTTCAGTCCTCGAATGAACTTCCCGGCCCGCTCATGATCATCCTCGAATAGGTGAGGACAATAGCGCTCCAACCGTTGAAATTTGGCGATATAATCGTTCAAACTTAAGTTGCCTTGGCACAGCTCCAAAAATTCCACCTTCTTCTTTTCTCTCGCATGAGGAGGGAAATAGTTTCCGAGGAAAACCCTTCGGAAGGCCTCCCACGGAATCACCTCAGCACCCGGAAATTGCACCTCCCGCGTAGTGTCCCACCACTCGCGAGCGTCGTCCTTCAATCGAAAGGACCCGAACATCGTCTTCTTATCATCAGGGACGGACAACACTTGGAACACCCGCTCCACCTCTTTAACCCAACTCTCCGCCAAGTCAAGATCAACCTTGCAAGAGAAAGTAGGAGGGTCCTGCTTCAGAAATTTTTCATAGGTGGCGGTTGGTGCATTCCTAACAAGGGAACACGGATCCTGATGGGGGCGACCTTGGTTACGAATCGCCTCAGCCAAGGAGTTGAGGGTATCCATCATGAATCCCCTCTGTTCACGCAACTCATCGGCCAAGCTGTGGCTTGAGTTTCCCGCCATCCTTAAAAAACAACCAAGATTAAAGTCAAAAAAATACTGAAGACGTACAAGTAGGCATAAGTATAGGAGCAAAGGCAAAAACATAGATCTTTATTACGAAAGTCAAATATTTAGAATCCAGCTGTGCTGGTACATAAGCAAAAGTTATATTCCGTAATTATGAATGAGTTCACAGACTCCAACAAAACTGGGTAAGGGTTACCTCCCCTTAGGGACGGCTAGAGTACTTCCTAAGATATTCTCTTCTATTGTCTGTGTGCCTGAATCTGCGCTTAGGAGTGAAGGGAAGTGGCTCCTCGTAGGAGGGCTCCTGCCCGTAAAGGGGCGTCGCCAGAGTATATTCCGGTGAGCCAAGGCTATAATCTGAAGAATCTGTCGCAGGTGTGTATGTGGGTGATACACCGCCCACTGGGTCTACCGGAGGTGGCGGTTGCTCGCCTGCAGTCGAAATTGCGATCTTGCCGTCATGCTCAACCTTGTGGAGGCAAGCATCCATGGTGTGCCCTGTTTCTCCGCAGAAACCACACTCCTCTGCTAACTCAGGGGGAACAAAATCTCCCGATGACTCCTGTGGTGTCTGATGGTGCACCCGAACGAGTGAAGGTGTGAAACCACCTTCTCGAGCATGCACCTCAGCCCACGCTGCTGCCAAGGGTATCTGGTAGGCGATCGGTAGTGAGAAGTCTTGCTCATCCGTAAAAATGGGTAGAGGAGGGAGGTTAGCCCAGTAACCCGCCCCGAACATCTCATGTCTGCCCTCTCCCTAACGGAACGACCACGTACACTACGCGTGCTCCTACCGCGACTACCATTAGAACCAGTAAACGGATTCATCTATCCAACGGTACTACGAATAAAACAAAAATATAATTTAGTCTAAACATGCTATGAAATATCAAAGACTTACAGCGCGATGGGATGTTCAATAGTCAAGATTCACCTCTTTCTGACCTGGCTCTGATACCAAATTGTAACGCCCCAAAATTATTTCGACTTGTGATTTCGAAAACCTTATCGAAAAAAAAACTTTCAAAGATTTAAAGTTTTAATATTTAAAAACGACAGCGGAAGACATTAAGAAAGGAACACAAGTCAACAATCTTGGGTACGTTAGCTGGAAAACCATCATTCACATGTACACCAACTTAAAAGAATTTAAGTAATAAGGCAATAGATTAAAAATTTGCAATTTATTACAAAATGAGCATTTTATTCCAAAGTTCAAAAAATCTAAGAAAACTCCAAAAAGACATAGAGCCAAGCCATCAGCAGAAAGAAGATGAATCTTGATCCATGTTACACCACGCCATCGGCCGCCAGTGAAGTCCTACTCCTCACCTGCCCATGAAATGGGTCAGTGTCATAACAAACCAATAGGTGCACGAACAGATAAGTAGAATGAAAATAAAACAGAACATTCATGAGATAAGCAGTTATGATATTAAAGCAATTAAAACAATTGTATTCTATTCTAACAAATGAAATAAGTGAAAGAGTTGTTAGTTGAAGCAGTGCAAATCTCAGTCATCTATAACTATTCATGAAGATATTCCTTAAGTTCTGATATTAACTGGCCTGTGGGTACGCACAGACGCGAAACGTAGAAACAGCCGAGACCGATCCGGGGGTTTATTATGTCAGGTGTTTTCATTAACCCGGATGGCTGACTGAGTCCGCTCCTAAGGGGACGGTCAGTGACTAAGAGAGTAAATCCCCAAAGGCATTCGTGGCCCATGGATGCATCCAACTTCTGCAGAAGTGCCTGGGAATTACCACCTAGGATAATTTATGGTAATCCCAATTCCCCTAACTCCGATGACTGGGGAAAACCGAGTCTTTGCCCGTGGGGTGGTTGTTAACAACCTGTCCATCGGAGTCTTTGTACCATCCATCCTCTCCCTTGATGAACCGTGAAGATCGGATGGGTACGACGGGGGTTTCTTAACCGCCGCCCCATCCTACATGCTCTGATCCATTAGACCCACTCGAGCATCTTGCCTGTGAAGGCGAAAAGTCACCATTTATGTGATCTCAGCATTGTGCTAATTGCACTCATCGAGGTTGCTACAACCTCATCCCACCATCGTAACCTACATAGGACGTACTTGTCCAAAAGTACGATCGTACCTTCCTAAAGGTACAACTACGATGAGAGGGCAACATAATGTTTTATGATTTCTTTTGGTTCCTACATGACATGTTTTGCTTTTCTGAGCAATTGGCCCGTGGAGGCCGATATTATCATATCAAAATCAATAAAGTGTAGATTTCACAATTTAATATACTCCATGATCTTACACAGAATTCATACCGTACTTGCCTTAAGGTTTGATTTCAATAGCAATTGCAGTGGTTTTGAGTCTATTCACAAAGTCTATCTTAAGTATGCAGTTTCAAAGGAATAAGCATGCATAATAGATAATTATGAGTTAAGTAATCCTACACGTAAACAGGCATGCCAAGTAAACTACTTGACTCTTTCTAGAATGAGCCTACCCAAAGAATTTACATTATGCAATTTCAAAAGATTCACAAAGAGTAAAACTTTGACCAACCAATACTTCTTCAGATACGCAAATATGCAAAATAACTATTCTATCTCAGAAGTCTTATTTTATTTTGTTCATACATACTATTCGTGCGACTTTCCCCTACCTCGGGATGTCGTGCAGCTGCGTGCGTCTACGCGTGTAGATGATACGAGGCTCGGGCCGCGGAGCCAGAGCGGGGGGTCCGATGTGAGGTCTGCAACAGTGCTACGTTAATTATTATGCGGAGAAAAATAGAAGAAAACAAGCCTGCCTACAGGAAAAGAGAGAGGCAACAGGGGTGTGCCCCTGCTGGCCGAAATCAGAAAAACGACAAGAGCGAGCCCTTGCCTGTAGACAGCCGTGGGGTGACAGGGCTGAGCCCTCTGTCAAAAACACCAAGGCGGCAGGGGGGTCAGCCCCTGCCAATCGCAAAGAAGCGGCAGGGGCTGAGCCCCTGCCGACAAAATAAATGTGGCACCAGAATGCTAAAGTGGCAGGGCTGAGCCTCTGCCACAACAATCAAGTGGCAGGGGCTGAGCCCCTGCCCGCAACAGCCAAGTGGCAGGGGCTGAGCCCCTGCCAGAAACGGTTAGGTGGCAAGGGTTGAGCCCCTGTCTGCAAAAATGAATGTGGCAGGGGCTGAGCCCCTGCCAGAACAGCCAAAGTGGCAGGGTCACGACCCCCTGCACAGCGAATACGAAGTGGCAGGGGTCTCGGCCCCTGCCTGCCACAAAAAGAATGGTAAGGGCATTGGCCCTTACCTGACGAGAATGGGGAAATGGCAGGGGCCCCAGCCCCTGCCTGTCGAAAAAGTGGGGAATGGCAGGGCCCCAGCCCCTGCCTGAAGAATTAAGGGATGGCAGGGGCCTCGGCCCCTGCCAGAAACACCTACGAATGGCAGGGGTCTCGACCCCTACCTGGCAAAAATCATGGAGCCGCAGGGGTGTCCGGCCCCCTGCGTGCCGAGGGTCAAGAGCAGCAGGGGGGTAGAGGGGGGGGGGTATAACCTGCCCTCCTAGAGGCCAAGAGGCGGCAGGGGAAAGCCCCTGCCTGCCGGAGAATAGTAAACGGCAGGGGCATTGCCCCTGCCTACCGGAGATCGAGAGGCGGCAGGGGCTAACCCCTGCCAGAGAGAGAGAGAGAGTTCGGGGGTGACAGGGGGCAGCCGACCTCCTGTCGGATTCCCTATCACCCCCGGAGGTGGGGGAGTGTCGCAGGGCCATTGGTGCCCTGCCGGCACTCCGGCGCACCCCAGAGGGAAGAGGGGACGACAGGGGCCTTGCAGGCCACCTGTCGGCCCTCCGATGATTACCGGAGAGGCGGGAGGGCACGGCAGGGGCTGTGCGCCGCCTGCCGGCCTCCCGGCGAGGTGACAGAGAGGGGGGTGAGGAAGAGAAGAGGGAGGATGGCGTACCTGGGAGCGGCGGCCGGCGTCGGCGACGTGCGCAGCAGGGAGGAGACCGGCGCGGAGGGGGGGGCGAGGGCTGCGAGAGGGA
The DNA here is from genome assembly GCF_984573655.1 of Nuphar pumila. NCBI lineage: Eukaryota > Viridiplantae > Streptophyta > Magnoliopsida > Nymphaeales > Nymphaeaceae > Nuphar > Nuphar pumila. Next base: position 52,032,544 of record NC_143262.1, on the reverse strand, counting down.
GGCGTGACTCCCCTCGCCCTCCAACCTCTCTCTTAAAGGCGCAGGGGGGGGGGCACCCGAATGGGGAAACCCTCGATGGGTTTCCCTATCTTGCCCGGAAGCGAAGGGGGAGAAGGGGGGTTTGCGGCGCCCGAAAACTCGGGTTTTTAAAACCCTAATAAAAAAAGGGGCCCGGGTCGGGTCTGAACCCGACCCGGCCCGGGTCCAACAATTTTTTTTTTTAATTGGGGTTTTACAACAAGGCCAAGTGCTAGGGTGATTAAATGGAAGGATGAGAGCCAATCGTTGGGTGCATGGTGGAATGACAACTTCACTCTGATTAGAGGACAGAGGCAACTAAATGAAACATTGTTCTAGGAGCTCATCAAAGAGTCCGTCGATAAAGGCATCAAATGAGCGGGTGGTAAGAACCAAGCAATAGGAAATAAGAAGTGAAAATGCAATTCAAACAATTAGTTTGGTGAAATTGGTCTTAATTTCTCGATATGGAGTTAGGTGTGTATAGCAGAGCAGCCTGCTTAAAAATGCTAGTGCGCTACTCATGGCTTGGCTCGGAACCAAACTATGTTATGCTATGAAACCACTGGTTGGATAAGATACACACCTGGTTCCAAGCGAAGGGAATAAAGACCTATGGGGCTTGGCTTCCAAACAATTTCTTCGTAGTCTTGGAATAGAATTTAAACTTCATCCAACTTTCTCCAGACCACAATAAGATCATCAAAAAAAGCTCGTTGGGGGTCAGGGACTACTTTGTAGGATCGTACATGAGAAAGTAGATTCTTTCTAGATGGAGTTCTTTATTGAGCTCGCGGTTTGGTGTGGCTTCTGGGAATCGGCATGGAATAGTAATGAGTAGAATAGCGTGATTTTCGTGTTCCACCTATCTTAAGTGATCCGTTAGTCAATTCTTTACAGAGCCAATGAGCGACAAATTGACACCGCCTAGGATTAGCATGTTGTTGCGTAATCAGGGAATGACGAATGCATCCAATGAATCCTTTTGTACCCCTGACCGATAGCGATTTCGAGATCTTGCTCAGGATGAGAGAGTTGTTAAAATGTAAAATACATATTTATATAGTAATAATATTATTATGTTATTATTATATTTTTTTTATTTTTTTCTCTTTTTTGTCTTTTAATTATCTAGTTCATGTTGAACTAGATAATTAGTTTTTGGTCAAGTTCCGGTTGGAACTTGACCAAGTCTCTAGCCATTGAAACTAGTCCAACGGCTAGAATTCGACCTGTTGGAACCATGGTTGCCAGTTGAAGAAGCGGGAAGCAAGTCACTTACAAAATTTTAGGAAGCGGGAAGCGTGGGACCACTTAGGAGCGAATAAGGAATCGTCTCGGAAGCGAACCGAAAGCGACCTAGGAAGCGAGGGGGAAGCGAAAAAATACAAAAAAATGGGGGAAGAGTGATGGGAAGCGTGTTTCCCATAAAAGGGAAGTGTGTTTCCCATTAAAGGGAAGCACACTTCCCATTAAAAAGTGGTGCTTCCCGGCGCGTTTCGAAAGCACGACATTTTGCGCTTCCGAAGCACGCTTCGAGGAAGAACGCTTCCCCACTTACCTAAGCGCTTCCGATAACTCTGGTTGGAACTAGTTCCAATGGCTAGAGAGGAGAGCTCCTTATGAGCTCTCCTCCTTTTTCTCCTTTTCTCTTATAAATAGGGGTGCATTCCCCTTTGTAAAATAACTCTCTCTCAAATTCTTTTTAAGCATTTGTTCTCATAAATAAAGTTTGTCGTTTATTTCTTGTTTTTCCATTTATACCCTTTTATGGGTCTTGTCTAAAGTATTTTTTAGATACTTCCTTTTGAGAGTTTCAAGTGCATTCGTGGAAGACTTCCATTTCCTTACATAGTATCAGAGCTACGGAATTCCTAGATCTTGAAAAGCTTCCGCCTCGATTTCCATGCTTCTTGTGCAAAGGTGTGGTATCACCTTGTTCTTATTCGGAAAAGTGTTTCATCACTTGCCAAAAAGTGTTTTATTACTTCTCTATCAACTTCAAGAGGATTCACTTGGAAAGGACTTGAACAACAACATTGTATTGTATTTCTTCCTCGCTCTTCTCTATTTTCTTTTTTTTTCTTCTTCTCCTTACTATCTTCTTCGTACCCTTGTAAATGATGGATGACCATGATAAGGTCACCATCATACCCATGAAGTTGAATGATACTAATTATGTGATGTGGGCTTCTATTATGAAACATCATATATGGGGAAAAGGCTTACAAGGAATAGCGGATGGTTCCAATTCGGAACCTAAACTCTCTCTCACCAAGAAAGAGGGTGATAAGGAAGTTACTCTAACAGAAGAGGGGAAGAAAAGAGTGGAGGATGGGGCATGCAAAGATAATGTCATGGCTTATTAATAGCGTAGACATTAAAAAATGTTCTAGCCTCGTTAAATTTGAACATGCCAATAAGGCATGGGAATACCTCAAAAATATGTATTCCCTTAAAGATATTGCACATGTGTGCAATCTTCAAGAAAAAGTTTGGACATTAACTCAAAATGACAAATCTATTCGTGAATATTATAATGAGTTGTTCGAACTTTGAGAAGAGTTGGCTATTTTATAGCCAAAATGGTATTGTGCCGAAGATATCGAGCTTCGTAAAAAACAACGCGATATAGAACACTTTTACCAATTTGTGAATGGATTAAGGTCGAAATTTAAATCCACCAAATCGTCTCTTCTTCATCGTGGTAAAATCCCTACTATTGTGGATACTATTGAAGAACTAACTATGGAAGAAAACCACCTTAGAAAGAGTACTCCAAAAGTTGATGATGATTCTGTTCTAGCTGTGTCTAGACTAGAGAATCATACTCGCGCTTATAGGCCGTCTCATTTTGGGAGACAGAATGGTGAGTTGGACAATCGAAAAGTTATTTGTCACCACTATCATGAACCGGGGCACTATAGGCCTCAATGTCCAAAGCTAAAAAGGAGAGACGAAAAGAGGGTTGCATCTGTTAAAACTGAGCCAAAAAATCAAGATACACTTGTTTCCATTGCTCAACTGATGGAGATTCTTCAACCTCTTCTCAAAGGGGTATCCTCTTCGACTGAAGCCTCAACTGGAGTGTCAATTGCATTTGTATCCGGTCCAGGTAACTTCCCTTGGCTTTTAGATTCTAATGCCTCATTTCATATGACCCCAAATGTTAAATATTTATCTGAATATCTTAAAAATAACTCAAGTATATCAAAAGTCTTTACAGCAGATGAAACATCTCTTGAAATAAAAGGAATAGGATATTTTGAAAGTTCTCAAAAATCCCCAAAAAAATTATTTCAGAAGTTAGATATATCTCAAAATTAAATTTTAATCTTTTATCTGTGTCATAAATTTCTAATTATGGATATAATATATCTTTCTCTTATGATAATTGCTGGATACAGGATAGCCAGTCAGGGAAGCTGATTGGGGAAGGCCATAGAGAAGGAGGATTATATTACATGAACTTTTTTGAACTACCAAAGAATGTATTTTGTTTAAATGTTCAAAAATTAGAAATAGAGTTGTGGCACAAAAGACTTAGCCATCCTCATCTGTCTAAAATCCAATACTTCCAAAGTTTGGGAAAATTTTGTAATCCTGAAAATTTTGCTTGTAAAGACTGCATTCTTGGTAAAATGAAAAGATAATCTTTTTCTAGTAGAACCTTTGTCTCTACAAAACCTCTTGAGTTAATACATTCGGACGTTTGGGCACCCGCACCAGTTATCTCTAAAGGCGGTTATACGTATTATGTCATATTTGTTGATGACTTTTCTAGACACACGTGGATTTATTTTCTTAAACATAAATCTGAAGTTTTTGCTCACTTTCAAATATTTCATAAGATGGTCACAAACAAATTTCAAAGTAATTATTTTCATTTTTCGCACTGATTCAGGAGGAGAATTTATGTCTGGAGAATTTAAGAACTATCTTAATCTATATGACATTACTCATCAACGATCATGCCCACACACCCTACAACAAAATGGACTTGCGGAACACAATCATCACCACATTATGGAAACCACTCGGACTTTACTAATTGCAAGTCAAGTTCCAAAAGGTTTTTTGGCTGAAGCAGCTCTCACTGCCACCTATCTCATCAATAGAATGCAATCTTGTTCATTAAAAAATATATCTTCAGTTGAAAAACTTTATGATTTAGCTCCAGACTACTCTAGATTAAGAGTTTTTAGATGCAAATGTTTTATATTTATAAACAAAAATGATAAATTCTCCCCTCATACAATCTCATGTGCGTTTTTACGATATACTGAAAATAAAAAAGGCTACAAGTGCTATGATCTTCAAAATGGAAAATTATATGTATCAAGAAATGTGTCATTTCTAGAAAAAGAAAGTTCTTTTGAAAGTGAAAAATCCAAGGATATTACTGAATATTCTTTTTTAATCGATTTAACTTCAAAATTCGATGAAGAGAATTTTGAACGTAACTTTGACAATGATCAAAGTCCTACTATCTTTGAAAATGATAGCGAAGACCAAACCAGTAGGGATGTTGGTCTGTAATATTCAAGACGAAGAGTTGGAGAGCAACACCCTCCATGTGCATTAGAAAGGTTTTCTGAAGTTCTCCCTCAAAGGACTTCTAGAATTTCTAGACCTCTCAAAAATTTGTTTCTTACGAATCCTTTTCACCCTCATATAAGGCAGCCCTTGCATTAATCCAATCCTATGTTGAACCTTCCTCCTATTCTAAAGCCAAAAATCGTGAAGAATGGGTGGAAGCCATGAAAACACAATTGAATGCATTAGAGAAGGCTAACACTTGGTCCATTCAAGATCTTCCTCTCGGAAAGAAACCTATAGGCCGTAGATGGGTCTATAAAGTCAAAACCAAAAGTGATGGGACACTGGAAAAATATAAGGCACGACTCGTAGCCAAAGGTTATGCTCCAGAGTATGGCATTGACTACGAAGAAACGTTGGTCCATATGGCCCGTATGACCACTGTTAGAACTTTAATTGCTTTGGCTTCTATAAAAAAATGACCTATATTTCAAATGGATGTCAAAAATGCTTTCTTAAATGAAAATCTCATTGAAGAAGTCTACATGGACGCTCCGCCTGATATTTGTATCCCTAAAGGCAAAACTCTTCGTCTTGAGAAGGCCCTTTATGGCCTCAAACAGGCTCCAAAGCCTGATATGACAGATTTAGACATGTTATGACTAATATTAAATTTCATTCTTGCTTGACTGACACTGCTTTGCTTATTAAGAAATCTAATGCAGGTATCATCATTCTTCTTTTTTATGTGAATGATATGATCATCACCGGTGACGACAAAGAGGGAGTTGTCAATATCAAAACTCTTCTTAAAACTCATTTTGAAGTGTCTGACTTAGGATTATTGAGATATTTTTTAGGAATTGAGGTTGCTTATTCCTCTCGTAGGTATTTAATGTCTCAATCTAAATTTGGCTTTTATATTGTTTCCAGGTCTGATATTACAGACGATAAGAAGGTGGACACTCCAGAAGTGGTCAATGTTAAAATGTAAATTGATGAAGAAAAGCGTCTTGATGATCCTACTCCACTCAGACAGCTTGTTGGAGCACTTTCTTTAGGCCCAACAACACGAGTTTATGCATTGGGTATCCTTACCTTTAGATTTCATAGAGCCCAGTTGTTCCTTGTTAGGGCGAGGAAGAGGAGTCCTATACGAAACCACTCTCTTGCTAGAAGATTCAATAAATTGTGAAATATTACCCTGCCATAATGTGATATGTTTCCAATGCCAATAGAAGATAAGCCATCCAATGGTATGTAATATCCATCAAACTGCCAAAGAAAATCCCAAGCCGAAATCTCGCTGTGTTGACTATACTCAATCTTTTTTTATCTGGCATGAAAAAGAAATCACATGCATCGAAAGAACCTTTGACTAAGATCAAGGTAGTTGTATGAAAAGCTAGAGCAATAGCATGATGTACCAAGAAGTCCCCAAGCCCTATTGTTAAATGTGTCACATGTGTGAGTCACGTATCCATATGCATGTATGCATGCATACATACATACATACATACATACATACATACATACATATATATATATATATATACACATATATGTAATGTACCTTTGTATACCTATATATATGACATCCTAGTCATGTGAGATTCAGGGTCATTCACTGTGTTAACCCAGTAAAAGGTTGATTGAGGCTGAGTCAACTGAGTAACTGGTTTGGCCCAGCAAATTTTCAAACACTATCCTAAATGAACTTTTAAAGAGGTACACTCCAAGTTTAAAATATAATATTAAGATTCAGGATATTAGATGTTATATTTTTATGTGCAAAATGATGATCTTTCAAATCAATGCCAGATTTTCAGTCATTTATAACTATGTTTGTTGACTCCATTCTGTTATTTATTTTCTGCATCATTTAGGGTAGGTTCGGGTGCCTCACTCACATGGGATTTGGAATCAGAATGATTTTGAATCATTCTGATTCCATTCCCCAGGGAAACCATGATTTCGAATCAGAATGATTCGAATTCATAGGCTACCTGAAATCCCATGTTCGGAAGAACATGGGATTTCAGGCTTTTAGAATCGCTTTCTCAGGTCGATTCTGTGGGAACAAACATACCCTTAGCTTCATTCATAATCACTACTATGTGATTATGCTTCACAACTTTTTAAAACTTTTTATGATATGTCACGATATAATACTTTTTATTACAATTACAATGAGTTACGAACTTACAATAAACATTTTAAAAATTGCATATGGCAACGTAATAGTACTATAGATCAGTAATGTCAAACTTTTGCATAGAAGTCAAAACATATAATAGGATCAAATTAAGCATGTTTTAAGTAAAAAAGTGGATATCTTGGACAAGAAAAAATCAAGAGTCATATCATCTTAGTACAGAATTCAAACCCCCAAAACATGAAGAAACTAACTCAGGCAAGACAACCTTCATCTAACCTCTCGTTGTGGACTTTCTCCATTCAACAGGGCTTGGGCAGCCCCTGTGACTGCTATTGAGCCAACTGCTCCTAAAAAACCAATTCCTGCCCATAAGATCCATCCATTCTGTAGATTAAATGGTTCTTTCGGTCCTAAGACATTAAAGTCACATCAAACTTTAGTTTATTCATTACAACAAAGAAAAAAAGGAAGTATATATACCCAAAATCAATCAAGTCAGTTCAAAAAGAACGTTTAGGATTCTTATGGTTAAAAACAATGAATTTTTCTCAGTGAAGTTTCCACTATACATCCTTCACTAACTGCATGATCATGAAATAATCAGGGATGCTGTGTTTTCTAAGCTTGTGCATGTACAACATAGGGAATGCGCCAATTGCCAAAAGATTAGAATCTTGGGTTGTTTTAGTATGCTTTAACTGTATGCAAAACATGAATGTATCGACTTCTACGCTTAATGCCACCACTGAATCCACATTCAACAACAACAACAACTACGCCTTCATCCCAAAACAATTAATGCCACCACTGAATCCACATTATAAATATAAAATCAATATTTCAATTCTTGAGGAGCTTGGAATTCACAGAATTTGTAAAGCTTAAGTGCAAAAAATAATTCATATGCCATGCTCAAGTCTTTCTAGGTCAATCAAATGTCTAGAAAACCAGAAATTTTATGAAAGATAACTGACCAACCACATATTTCAATATAAATGCTCTATTTGAGCAAATAAGGTGTCACTAAAAGATTCTGGTGTTACAACACTATAGATCTTGATTTAGACTACCATATAAAAGGTTAGAAAGCAAATGCCATATTAATGCCAGAATAGAAGCTGTGAGGTTTTGCATGTTAAAATGTGTGCATGTTATTGCGCCTGGAACTTTGAAATGATATTTAGTCCACATGACCACTCCCAAGTACAATGCCAATTAGTTGTGGCAATTAATACACCTTCAATTAAAAACATGACCTAAGTTCTCAAACTATCCTAATTATTTCTATTTCGCCCTTTTATCCTGGCATTTTTATCTTCCTTGAATTCACCATCTTTCACTGATGTGGCTTCATAATCCCATAGATCCATCCTTGTGCTCTCTAGTGATTTGTCACCATAAATACAAAGAACAGTTCGAGGTATACAAGAAAATGGGTGTAGAATCTGTAGATCACAACTACAGTTCATAATCCATTTTCTCTTAGTGTAACATAGAGTAGCCTGTGTATAACTGTTTAGTTATACACTGCCGGTCCCAAGCCCGGATAAAGGAGGAGGGTTGCGGTAGGCCTGTGACAGCCAGCATAAAAACTTAGTCATACCCTATGAATATGAACCAATATGAGAATTTCGTTGGGGCGTTTCCTACTAAGTGACGTGTTGTACTCTATAGGCCCGGAGGCAGTGATAAATGGGCAAGGGTTGCTAGGTCGTCGCCCAGAAGCAACGCGTCACATCGGCGCCCGGGTGTGGTGTCAAATAGGCAAGGGTTCCCTCACTTTGTTGGACGGGTGGGGGTAAAGAAGTTAGTCCAAGACTATAAAATTAGGTTAGCCTCTTGGAACATAGGGTCTTTAACTGGTAAGTTTGTAGAGTTAGTAGTGTTATGTGCAGGAGAAAGATTGATATTTTAAGTCTACAAGAGACCAAATGGGTAGGTGAGAAAGCAAAAGTGATAGAACCTTGGAGATATAAGATTTGGTATACAGGAATAAATAGGAATAGGAATGGAGTAGGGATTGTTATGAGTCGTGAGTTTATAGATAATGTAGTTGAGGTCCGTAGAAAAGGTGATAGGATTTTACTTATTAAATTAGTATTAGGTACATATATTATTATTATTATTAGTGTTTATGCACCTCAAGTAGGTTTAGATGATTCCATTAAGCGTCAATTTTAGGAAGATTTAGATGGAGTAGTACAAGGGATATCTTATGGAGAAAGGCTTTTCATCGGCGGTGACCTTAATGGGCATGTAGGCATTAGTGGGGATGGATTTGAGAGTATCCATGGAGGCTATGGTATAGGAGAAAGAAACGAAAGTGGAGAAAGGATTTTAGATTTTGGTTTGCCCTATGATATGATCTTAGCAAACACTTGGTTTAGGAAAAGGGAGTCTCACCTAGTAACATTTAAAAGTGGGGTTAATACGAGTCAGATAGATTTTTTCCTACTTAGAAAGAGAGGGGTTGTTATATCGATTGTAAGGTTATACCGGGAGAAAGTGTAGCTACACAACATAGAGTCTTAATTTTAGATCTTAGAATTAGACAATGCCGCAAAAGGGATAGACATAGGATAGATCCTAGAATTAAGTGGTGGGCACTAAAAGGAGCTAAACAAGGAAGGTTTGTAGATCAGGTAGTTAAGGAAGTTGATTGGTGTCTCGAGGAGGATTCAGAATCTATGTGGAATAAGATAGCGGGTGGCATGCGAAAGGTGGCTAAGGAGGTATTGGGTGAGTCTAAAGGCGGCGCATCGCTAGGTAAGGATACATCGTGGTGGAACGAGGATGTCAAATTAGCTATTAAGGTTAAAAGAGAGTGTTATAGAAATCTAAGTAAGAGTCGTGATAATGAGAATTTTGAGAAGTATATGATATCAAAGAAGGCAGCTAAAAAAGTAGTTCGGAACACGAGGGATAAGGTATATAAGGAGGTTTATGACAAGTTGGATACCAAAGAAGGCGAGAAGGATATTTATAAGCATGCAAAGATGAGAGATAAGAAATCGAGGGATTTGGGTATGGTTAGATGTATCAAAGATGAAACGCAAAGGGTTTTAGTCAAAGATGAGGAGATTAAGGAGAGATGGAAAGATTATTTTGATAAGCTATTTAATTAAAGTCATGCTCAAAATCTTGGAGACTTCTTTATTCCTTTTCATGAGATGAATCGTGATTTCATGCGCAAGATTCAAAAGAAAGAAACTGCAGAGGCTTTGAAGAAAATGAAATCAAGAAGGGCAGTTGGCCCATATGGTATACCTATCGAGGCTTGGAAATGCTTGGGAGAGAAAGGTTTAGAATGGTTGACAAATCTTTTTAGCAAGATTTGGCAGACAAATAAGATGCCTAATGAGTGGAGGAAGAGTACTTTGGTGCCTCTATATAAGAATAAGGGTGATATACAAGATTGCACAAACTATCGTGGTATAAAACTCATGAGTCATACTATGAAACTTTGGGAGAGGGTGATTGAGTATAGGTTGAGGAAGGTTGTCATGATATCGGAGAATCAATTTGGTTTTATGCCTGGAAGATCAACTATGGAAACTATACATCTTCTTAGACAACTTATCGAGAGAAATAGAGAGAAGAATAAAGATTTACATATAGTTTTTATTGATTTGGAGAAGGCATACGATACAGTACCTAGGGACGTTGTCTGGTGGACAATGATGAAGAAAGGTGTTTCTCTCAAGAACATTAGAATAATTAAAGATATGTATGAAGGAGTAGTAACCAATGTTCGCACTTATGGAGGGGTGACAACCAATTTTTCTATAACAGTTGGGTTACATCAAGGATCTGCTTTAAGCCCTTTCCTATTTGCTATAGTGATGGATGAGCTTACGAGACCAATTCAAGAAAATGTGATGTGGTGTATGTTGTTTGCTGATGATATTGTTTTGATTGATGAGTCTAGAGCTGGAGTTAATGCTAAGTTAGAATTATGGAGACAAACATTGGAAGCAAGAGGTTTTAAGTTGAGTAAGAGTAAGACAAAATACATGGAATGTCGGTTTAGTAAGCAACGAAGTAGTGATGGGAGTGTAGTGAAGCTTGGTGTAACGCCCCAAATTTCAAACTTGCGAACCTTTTCAGAAAAACAGGCAAGAGACTACAAATATCTGTTTCCTTCAGAGTTATTTTATGAAATCAGCGGAAGATTTTGCTTTTGATAAATCATAAGGCAAGCTGACAACTTTAGGCACGTTAGCTAAAAGAACCAAAACTCACAATATTCGGATATCACAAGGAAAATCTGATACAAACCCATAGCGTCGAGGACGCGAGCTAAAAGCAGGAAGAAGAAGTCTTGAAGTCATCTTGCAATCGCGCCATCGCCCGTAGTGTACCTAATCATCACCTGTACCCATAGAATGGGTTAGTTTCGCGAAAAACTAGTAGGTGCACAAGAGAGACTACAAGAAACTGAATTGAGTACATTTAATTCAGTAGGCTACGCAGTTTAAAGCAGATATGCAGTTAAACAGGTAAGCAATGCAAGCAGGTGAATAGTGCAAACACGTAAGCAGTACAAGCGAATAAGGCGTGCGAGAGAGTAAGTAGTGCAAGCGAGTAAGCAGTGCAAATGCGTAAGTAGTGCAAACAGTAAGCAGTTCAACGCAATTAAGCAGTGCAACTGACCAACGCAGCATACGATCCATTTGATCGTAAGCTGTGAACTACTACGCAACAAGTTTGTCCTCGTTCCTAGAACGAGGTCTCTGCATCTAATCACCACCAGGACATAGTTTGTCACTCGCTACTTCTAACCAACGCTTTGTCCTGAACGACCTTAATCTATCATCTCTCAAAGTCTTACGCGGCTAACCGTCACCGGTTATGACGCATTAAGGCATCATACCTTCTCAGAAAAGCTCACCCTTCCATAGAAGGTCCAAAACATGATCACTAACTCAAATCGCTAACGATCTGATTCTCACACCTGAGTCAAGCATGTAATCATGCTAAAACAGAAAGCCGAAACTATGAATTCATAGTTGGCTATCACAAACAATCTCAGAAGATCGTCACAGCTCACCATAACTTTTTATGGTAAGCAAAAACACAAGATCCACGTCGGATCGTTCGGTCCAAGAGATATACGATCGGACAAGGAATTACCGCCCTAGAGGGTATACCTGATCTTGGACCCTACACTTCCTCACAGGAGTTCATCGTCTTTGCGGCTACCCGTTCGTGGACAGTGTACATCCTCACAGAGATCTCCCACTCTAGCCGGGTCACCTGATCTGTGAAATGTATAACCTCACAGTGAAACCTTTGGGAGATCAGTTCCTAACAAATGCCATATCCAATGAAAATCATTGCGATACACGCATCCACACAAATGACCGCTCTCAGGGTCGATAGCCACTAATACAAACAAGATCAACGCCCGGATCACCTGGTCTGGGACATGTATAACCTCACAAGGAATTCCACCCTAGCTGGTATACCTGGTCTTGGACCATACACTTCCTCACAGGAGTTCACCGTCTTTGCGGCTACCCGTTCGTGGACAGTGTACATCCTCACAGAAAATCTACCACTCTAGCCGGGTACCTGGTCTTGATCATACACGCCCTCGCAGATAATCCTTTGGAGATCAGGTGCTCGACAGACACCCCACTCTGTAACGCCCCAAAATTTCGACTTGTGATTTCGAAAACCTTATCAAAAAACCTTTCAAAGATTTAAAGTTTTAACTTTTAAAAACGACAGCAAAAGATATTTAGAAAGGAACACAATTCAACAATCCAACCGCCACGTATGAAAAAATTCTGAAGCTTGACCCTCCTACCTTCTCTGGCAAGGTTGACCCTGACTTGGCGGAGAGTTGGGTCAAAGAGGTGGAACGAGTGTTCCAAGTGTTGTACGTCCCTGACGATAAGAAGACGATGTTCGGGTCCTTTCGATTGAAGGACGACGCTCGCAAGTGGTGGGACACTACCCGGGAGGTGCAGTTTCCAGGTGCTGAGGTGATTCCGTGGGAGGCCTTCCGAAGGGCTTTTCTCGAAAACTATTTCCCTCCTCATGCGAGGGAAAAGAAGAAGGTGGAATTTCTGAAGCTGTGCCAAGGCAGCTTAAGTCTGAATGAATATATCGCCAAATTTCAACGGTTGGAGCGCTATTGTCCTCACCTATTCGAGGATGATCATGAGCGGGCTGGGAAGTTCATTCGCAGACTGAAGGAAGGACTCAGGCATAGGGTTCTCACCAGCATGCCCGCGACTTTTTCCGCGGCGGTAACAACAGCCACCCTACTGAACGAGGATTGGGAGTGTTCAAAAAGTATGCAAGCCAAAAAGTCACCCGCGTCAGGTGGTGATCAGAAGAAGACCTATCCCGGCGGCCCAGGGCAGCGACCACCTTTACCAGTGAAGATGGAGGGAGGGAAGAAGCAGTTCCCTCCGGCAAAGCGCCAACGACAGCAGGGCCATCCACCGCCCAGGCAGCCGTCTGGAGATAACTGCCCCAAGTGCAAGAGGCCTCATGTAGGACAATCTTGTCCGCGGGACACGGGCTGATGCCTGTACTATGGCAAGATGGGCCATTTCATACGCGACTGCTGGAAGAAAGCAACAGATGACCTTAAGCGAACCGGCAACGCATCTCAGCCTCCTCGACCACCTCATCAACAACAACAACGAGCACAACCAAGCAGTGGCAGGGAGCCGGGTCGAGTTTATGCAGCCACTGTCGATCAATTGACAAAAGGGGATCTCGTTCAAGGTATCATTCTTGTTGTTGATCAAGCAGCTTTTGCACTCTTTGATTGTGGTGCTACACACTCATTTGTTTCAGAAAAATTCGTAAAACAATTGCATATAACTGTAAAACCACTTGATAACGCTTTAGACGTGTATAACCCCGTTGGGAAGAACACAGTTTGCACGACTTACATACCTGAATTGGACGTAGTTGTGGCAGAGCGGCACTATCCTGCTTGAGATGACAGAATTTGACGTCATCCTAGGCATGGATTGGTTACACAAGTATCATGCCAAGATATTTTGCCGTAATGGCAAGATCGTTTTATCGCCTCCAGGCTCTTCGAGAGTAGAATTCAGAATTCCCAGACCTGTTCGAGCAAGCCGGATGATCTCGGCGCTTAAGGCACATAACTTCTTGCGGAAGGGATGCACTGCCTTTTTGGTTAGTGTTTTCCAATCTGATCCAATGCCTATTCCCATCAATGAGTTGGATGTGGTTCGCGATTATCCCAACGTTTTTCCTAAAGAACTATCGGGACTTCCACCGTCTCGTGAGGTAGAATTCAATATTGAATTGCTACCAGGTACGACGCCGATCACTAAAGCACCCTACAGAATGGCGCCAGTTGAGCTGAAGAAGCAATTGCAGGAGTTGTTGGATCAGGGATTCATTCGCCCCAACGTTTCTCCTTGGGGAGCTCCTGTGCTCTTCGTGAAGAAAAAGGACGGGACCTTGCGTCTGTGCATTGACTATCGAATGCTCAACCAGGCCACAATAAAAAACAAGTACCATTGTCGCGTATCGAAGACTTATTCGATCAACTACAGAAGGCTAAGGTTTTCTCGAAAATCGATCTTAGGTCTGAATACCATCAGCTCAGAATCAGGAATGATGATATTCCCAAGACTGCTTTTCGGACGAGATACGGTCATTACGAGTTCACAGTCATGCCGTTCGGACTGACCAATGCCCCAGCAACTTTCATGGACTTAATGAATAGGGTGTTCAAGCCATTTTTGGACACCTTCGTGATCGTGTTCATCGACGACATTTTGGTGTACTCAGAAAGTCGAGAGCAACATCGGGAACACCTAACCATCGTGTTGGAGACCCTGCGAATGGAATGTTTGTATGCCAAGTTCTCTAAATGTGAATTCTTGCTCGAGGAGGTCATGTTTCTGGGACACGTTATTTCTAAGGAAGGAGTGTTCGTGGACCCTGCAAAGGTTGAGGCTGTACTTAGTTGGCAGCAACCAAAGAACGCACGTGATATCAGGAGTTTTCTTGGACTAGCGGGTTACTACAGGTGAAACCCTTTGCAACACAGTTATGTAAGCGTGATGTATCATCAAAAACTAATTGTTTGTAGTCGGGATGTGTCATTCACCTAAATGGTCTAAACTAATGATTTGTAGGTGTATAAGTCAACTACCTAAAAGTTAATCATTTGTAGGCGTAGCAAGTCAACTACTCAAAAACTAATCAGTTGTAGGCGTGACATGTCATTTACCTACATAAGCATCACAATCATTAAGATCACAAAGACACCAAAATCATACGTACTTTCATCGATAAGCTTTTACTTAACAAAAATACGTAACAAAACATACAAAAAGTTTTAAACTAAGACTACCAAAGTGTCTATTCGACACTTTCTATATGTTCTTGTTGCTGTTGCTGAGGAGGTTGGGGTGTATTGCCCACTCGTTGGAGGTCATCGACCTTATTTTTGCGACAATCACGGATAAAGTGGCCCATTTTGCCACAATAAAAACAGCCACCAGAGTCTAGGGGACATGACTGTCCATGATCAACATGATCGCATCTCAAACATTTTGGGTTTAACGGTAGTCATGTGGCTCATTATCTCTACCTTGCTTCTATCTTTTAGCAGGTCGACGCTTGTTATCAGCACTATCTTCGACAGACTTTTTGTCGCGACGTTGATTAAAGTGGCATTCTTCAGCAGAATGACCCATCTTTCCGCAAAAATTAAAACCATCACGGTCCCGAAGGCATATTGAACCGGACAAGACATGACAGTTAACACCTCGCTCTAGATTGGTGCTCGCGCAACCCAACCTATCAACCTTATGATCCAAGTTCTGGACCATCGTTTGGAGCTGATCAATTGCTCCAGTTAATGCGTTTATAGATTTGATCAATTCGTTGAACGACATCTAAGCAAAAACACATTCTTTAATTAAAATAATACAGAATAACTTAAGAGAAATAATACTCACAGTGTAATGCAGATGGCAGATGATCAAGGATTACCACTTTCCCTGTTGCTCTCATACCAAAAGTTGTACATGTAACGTCTGTTTAAAAAAAAATTTGTGTCAGTCAAACATGTGTCGGAGTTTGGTCCGCAGTGTCGGACCCGGATCCGGGTCCGAACCGGATCCGAGCCTAACCCGGACCCGGGTTCTCGAAGCCTCGAGAACCTGTGTCTTTTAAAAGACGCAGGCGTCTCCGACGAGGGTCAGAAACCCTCGCCCCTTCTCTCTCCTCTCCCGTCTTTGTCCCTCCCTGCGGCCACCGACGTCGGCGACTCGCCGCCGGCCACAGCTTTTGTCCCAGCTACTACAGCCATCACCGGCAGTCGTCGGCGACCTTCGACCGCCGGTGACTGACATTGACGGCAACTTTCGAGCGTCGACAACGCCACCACCTCTTTGCCTCCTCTCCATCGCCGGCAACGCAACTGCCTCCTCCCCATCCTTTGCAACCACCGACGATCGCCAGACACTAGCGGCCAATGCTTGCCGGTGATCTCCTGTCAGATACCATTGCTCTGCCTCCCGCCGTCGGCAATAGCCTCGTCGACCTCCTCTCTTTTTTGTCTCATGTTTGGCCGGCACCACCCAACACTGGAGCAACCTCGCCGCTGGCAACGCCTTGCTGGAACCCTATCCTCGATTCCCCTTCTTCTGTGGCCTTCGGCGACGGTGTTGTCGGCATCCCCACCCCGACCTTCCTGATTCGTCGTCCTCGTCTGTACGCTGACAACTATCGCCAGCTGCCCGTCGGTGTCCGTTAGTCTTTGTAGGTATAAATCCCTTTCCCACCTGTTTCCTTCCTTTTGCCGGCAGGGAGCGGAGCTCCCTGTGTCGGCTTGCTTTTTCGGCAGGGGGCTCTGCCTCCCCTGCCTCTTGTGGATTTCTCGGCAAGGGCGCAGCCCCTGCGCCTCTTGTTTTGTTTCGGAAGGGGACAAAGCCCTGACTTCCGTTGTTTTGTCGGCAGAGGGTTTTGCCCCTGTCTCCTGTGGTCCACTGGTAGGGGCTCTGCCCCCTACCCCCATCATGTGTTCGACAGGGGGCGACTTGTGTTTCTCGGTAGGGGGCGAGGTCCCCCTACCTTTGTTTTGCTTCTCGGTAGAGGGCTTTGCCACCTGCCTTCTTTTGTTGCCTGGCAGGGCGCGAGGCCCCCTCTACTTTCATGTTCTCGGTAGGCGGCGGAGTCCCCCTGCCTTTGTGATTGTCTTCGACAGGAGGCTTCGCACCACTGCATTCATTTGTTTCCCGGAAGGGGGCGAGCCCCTCTGCTCTCTTGCCATTTCCTGGTAGGGGGAGAAGCTCCCCCTGCCCTTTGTTGCTCCTCGGCAAGGGCTAAACTCCCCTGCTCCGTTGTTGCCCCTCGACAGGGGGTTCTGTCCCCCTGCCTCTTGCGTTTTGCCGGCAAGGAGGGCGAGCCCCCCTGCCTCCTTTGGTTTCCCAGGAGGGGGTGAAGCCCCCCTGAGTTCATGTTTTCCAGCAGGGGCTTGCCCCCTGCATCTCATGTGTTCTCGGCAAGGGGCTTTGCCCCCTCGCCGTGTTCTTACTGCCGGCAGGGGCAGAGCCCCTACCTGTCTCGTTCCGAGTAGTGGGGTGCGCTCCCTGTCCTGATTCATGTCCTGACAGGGGGTGTTCCCCCTGTCTTGTTATGGCAGGTGTGGCAGGGAGCCTCTGGTCCCTCCCCTGCCTTTTTCTGTTCTGGCAAACAAGGAGCTCCTGCTCCCTGCCTTTGCTTCTATTGCCAAGCAGGGCTGAGGCCCATGCCTCTCTGCAGGATGCAGGGTTCCTGCCTCTGCCTCCTGCAGGCAGGAGACCTTGCTGCCTTGGTTGCTTCTCGTTTATACTACGACAGATACTAACGTTCTAAGCTTTCTCGGTTGAAGAGTGGATCTAGCTCACCCTGTGTAGCTCGAGCTCTTTTTTGCTTACGCCGCTGGCGTACGAGGACCCGCAACCCCTCAAGATAAGAGATTCTTGCATGAAAGGACAATGAATGGATAAATGCTAAAATAAGGAAATATAACTAAAAGAAAACGATATATGTATACGTATAATATATATACATATGTTTTTACCTTTAAGAACGCGGTTTCGTGATCCTTGTCCTCTTTACTTTCTTGCACTTTCCTTTTCTATTGCCACTGCGCTATATGTGCCCAGGCTTTTCA
Source organism: Nuphar pumila (assembly GCF_984573655.1). NCBI lineage: Eukaryota > Viridiplantae > Streptophyta > Magnoliopsida > Nymphaeales > Nymphaeaceae > Nuphar > Nuphar pumila. The sequence goes on along the minus strand of NC_143262.1, from coordinate 52,014,659 downwards.
TTCATGTCTTTACATTTCATGGCTTTTAACTCAAGGACGCAGTTTCGCGATCCTTGTCCTCTCTACTTTTCCGTACTTTACTTTTTGTTGCCCCGCGCTTTGCGCCATAGCATTTACTTGCATATGTCTGCCTTTTTACTCCAGGACGCCCTGGTCCTCCTTTACGTTCTCGCATTTTACTTTCTTGTATTTACTTGTTGCTCCGCGCTTTATGCGCCATGGCCTTACTACTTGCTTTTGCTCTTCGTACTTTACTTTCTTGTTGTTGTCGTACTTCTGTTACACTTACTTTTTGTATGTGTTCGTCCTTACTTTGTTGTTGCACTTCGTGCATGTATTCTTTTCTCTGTCGTATGCTCATTTATTTGCTTACGCTTATCGATCTATCGAGGTGTAACCCCATGCATCGTGAGTCGTCCTTTACACTTGCTTAGTCAGTATAGGATCTCATACTTCGTGAGTTCCTTGCCTAGTTGCCTGCTTGTGTGTTTCGATGATCGATGTATGATTTCATACCTCGTGCATAGCTCTAGCGTTCTACCCTCGCAGTGCAGCTTCGCACATCGAGTCTTGCCCCTTGATTGTCCTTGTATTATTAGTATGCGCACGGGTTGCCCTTTGTCAGCTTGCACTCCCTAGGTGCAGCTTTGAGTGTATAATGTATATTGTTTTACTTGTCTTAAAAGTCACGACACACTTATGCACTTTGGCTCTCCAAAGATGATGATCTTAAGTGCAAACCTATTTTCATAGATGTATATCTTTGTAAAGCAGTGATAGCGGATAGATCTCCCAAGTCGATGTAGTTGGGAGAAGTGTGTTGCAACCTCAATTTGCCTATCTGATACGACTCAGATAACCTTGTTTAGGAGCCTGTGCACGAGTAGGGCGGGAATCCTATTGAGGTACTTGCATCATCGCTAGATCGGCGTTACATCACCTCTGATGCGAGGCCTAGTTTCTAAGTTTTCTGGTCCAACCAAGATATTAGCGCATTCCTTCCTTCGTGAAGGTATTGTTGGATTCTTTCGAGGAATCCATGTTCCTCCTCTTTTAGTTGTATCCTTAGTCATGTACGATATGTTTGGACTACGAAGAACAGGACGAGAGTGTGAAAGTATCTCCAAACAAGATACTAATATCAAGACCTTAATATTCTTGATAATCAATCTGGCACACATGCACAATAAGAACACTTTAGAACACTTGTGCATAAAAAGCACAACTCACAAAAACTCGCAAAGGCACAAAGGCATAAAAATAATGGAAATCACTTTATTGAGCACTTGGGCTTTGACTCAAAGCCATGATGAATACAAGGGGGTAAAACCCTTATTTATAAGCATAAAAGGGAGCCAGAAAAGGGGGCTCCCAAGAGAGTCGTTGGGAGCCCCCAACGGGCACATATGTGACCGTTGGAGGCTCCCCAACGACTCTTTGGGGAGCCTCCCTATGTGGCATAAAAGACAAAAAAAAGAGAAAAAAGGAAAAGAAAAAGAAAAGAAAAAAGGAAAAAATTACAAGCAATATTCCAAAGTGGAATATGTGCAAAACAGAAATTTACAAAAATACCCTTTTGGGTGAACAAATTATATATTTATATATATATATATAGAGAGAGAGAGAGAGAGATAGATAGATAGATACATAGATATATATACATATATACATAGTATATATGTATATGTATCTATATATATGAATATAAATATATACGAAAATACAAATGTCGATACATAATTTAACACCCCCCTCAAACTTAAGGCAAGATGACCGATAGTTTGCCGAGGAGAAAGTTGAATCTTGGAGCAGATAAGGCTTTGGTGAAAAAATATGCCAACTGATATTCTGAAGTGACATAAGGTAGATCGATGACTCCTCTTAAGTAGGCTTCACGAACATAGTGACAGGCCATTTCAATGTGCTTAGTCCGCTCATGAAAAGTATGATTTTTGGCAATGTATATTGCACTTTTGTTATCACAACATAGCTTAGTGGGCCCTTCAATAGTGATCCTCATATCTTTAAGCAACTGATGAATCCATACAATTTTCATGGTCGTAGTTGCCATGGCACGATACTCGGCTTCAGTCGAAGACAAGAAAACTTTTTGTTGCTTCTTACATCTCCATGAGATTAAGGAATCACCTAAGAAAACACAAAAACCAGTGGTGGAGTGACGGTTATTTGGGTCACCTCCCCAATCAGAGTCAGTATAAGCAATTAATTTTAACTCAGAAGAAGATGACAGAAAGATTCCCTTATTAAGAGTACGCTTAAGGTATCTTATGATACGTAAGACAGCACTCATAAGAACAGAAGTTGGTGCATGCTGAAATTGACTTGCCATATATACTGCATGTGAGATATCTATTTTGGTAATACTCAGATACATTAACGATCCTACAAGTTGTCTGTAGAGAGTAGGATCAAAGAGAAGAACACCATCATCAATCTTCATTTTAGTTCCTACTATAGCAGGAGTTTCACAAACTTTATCATCTGTAATACCTGACCTGTCAATAATCTCAGATGCAAGCTTAGTTTGCGACAAAAAATATCCTCTATGAGAGTATGCCACCTCAATACCCAAAAAATAAGTTAAAAAAACTCAAGTCAGACATTTCAAACTTAGCCTTTAAAATTGACTTTATGCACCCCCCTGCACTCTTTGTTGTTCCTCGGCAGGGGGTTCTGCCCCCTGTTTCCTGCGTTTTGCCAACAGAGGCTTGCCCCCTGCACCCCAATTGTTCTCCGGCGAGGGGTTTTGCCCCCTTGCCTTGTTCTTGCTGCCGGCAAGGGGCTGCGCCCCTATCTCGTGCTTTGACAGGGGGTGTCCCCCCTCTGCCTTGATACGGCAGGCGTGGCAAAGAGCCTCTGCTCCCTCCCCTGCCTTTCTTTGTTCTGGCAGACAGGGAGCTCTTGCTCCCTGCATCTGCTGTTGTTCCTGCCAAGCAGGGCTGAGGCCCCTGCCTCTGGCATCCTTGTCTCCAGGATGCAAAGTTCCTACATCTACCTCGTGCAGGCAGGAGACCTTGCTGCATTTGCTTCTCGTTTGTATTACAACATATACTAACGTTCCAAGCTCTCCAGCTTGAACAGTGGATCCAGCTCGCCCTCTATGGCTCGAGCTCTTGTTTGCCTACACTGCATGCGTACGAGGACCTGTAACCCCTTAAGGTAGGGGATTCTTGCGTGAAAGGACGATGAACTGATAAATGCTAAAATAAGAAAGATAACTAAAAGAGGATGATATATGTATACGTATAATGTATATACGTATGTCTTTACCTTCAAGGACGCGGTTTCGCGATCTTTGTCCTCTTTACTTTCTCGCACTTTCCTTTCTGTCGCCGTCGTGCTATATGTGCTAGGCTTTTTCATTCTTGTCTTTACATTTCATGTATTTTAACTCAAGGACGCGGTTTTGTGATCCTTGTCCTCTTTACTTTCCCGCACTTTACTTTCTTGTTGCCCCGCGCTTTACGCTCTGGCATTTACTAGTATATGTCTGCCTTATTCTCCAGGATGCAAATCCTGGTCCTCCTTTACGCTCATGCACTTTACTTTCTTGCATTTACTTGCTGCCCCGCGCTTTATGCGTCATGGCCTTGCTTCATGCTTTACTCTTTGTACTTTACTTTCTGATGTTGTCATGCTTGCTCTTGCACTTACCTTTTTCATGTGTTCGTCCTTATCTTGTTGTTGTCCTTCGTGCATGCATTCTCATCTTTGTCGTATGCTTCTTTACTTGCTTATGTTTATCGATCTACTAAGGTGCAACCCCATGCCTCGTGAGTCATGCGTTACACCTACGTAGTCCGTATAGGATCTCTTACTTCATGAGTTGCATGCGTTGTTGCCTGCTTGTGTGTCTCGATGATCGAGGTATGATCTCATACCTCGTGTGTAGTTCTAGCATTCTATCATCACGGTGCAGCTTCGCTCATCGAGCCTTGCCTCTCGATTTGCCATTGTATTGGTATGTGCACGGGTTTGCCCCTTGTCAGCTTGCACTTCCTGAGTGTAGTTTCGAGTGTATCGGGTATATCGTTTCACTTGTCTTAAAGGTCACGACACACACTTATGCACTTCGGTTCTCCAAAGATGATGGTCTTAAATACGAACCTACTTTCAAGGATGTATAGCTTTGTTTAGAAACCTGTGCATGAGTAGGGCGAGTATCTTAGTGAGGTACTTGCGCCATCGCTAGATCGGCGTTACCTCGCCTTTGATGCGAGACCTAGTTTCTAGGCTTTCTGGTTCAACCAAGATTGTAGCACCTTCCTTTCTTTGTGAAGGTATTGTTGGATCTCTTACAAGGAATCCATGTTCCTCTTGTAGTTGTACTCTTAGTCATGTATTATATTCTTGGACTACGAAGAGTAGGACGAAAAGTCTGTAGTAACCTTTAATCGTGTATTGACACATTGAGCTAATCCTTTTATGTTTTGCATGATAGGCAGAATGCTTGCGATTGTCTAAAGAACCCAAGCACGATAAGTTGGAACTGGAATGCGTTCTCCGTGAGCTTCTGTAAAGCAGAAGTGTTGGATTTCCTGCGAGAGATTTGTACCCCTCTCATCGTGGTTGTACTTTTGAACAGGTACGTTGCGTACTACGATGAGTAGGATGAGAGGTCTATGTTTGCCTCGAACGTGCAATGGCACGTGTTTGAGATCACAAAAGTGATGTTTTTACCCTCACTATGGATTGACCCTCTTCATCATGATTGCACATTTGAATAGGTACGATGCGTACTGCGGTGAGTAGGATGAGAATTGTGTCGTTGCCTCGAACGCGCAATGGCGCGTATAACTCACCTAAATAATAATCATGCACCTTCACCGGCAAGATGCTCGATTTGGTTGAAAGACCAGAGCATGTAGAATGGGACGGCGGTTAAGAAACCCTAAGTCGTGCTCATTCGGGATGGTTCATCAACAGAGAGGATGGATGGTACAAAACTCTGATGGACAGTCATTAATGGCAATCTCGGGCAAAGATCCGACCTTCCCCAGTCATCGGAGGTTAGGGGAACCCTTCAGGCCACTTCTGCAGAAGTTCGGATGCGCATCCATTGGGCATTTGTTTGCCTTTGGGATTTACTCTCTTGGTCACTGGTCGTCCCCTCAGGAAGCGGACTCAGTCAGTCATTCGGGGTATAATAAAATACATAGCATAACAAACCCCTGAATCGATCTCGATTGTTTCTACGTTTTGCCTTGTGTGTACCCACAACGGCCTGCTCAATAATGACACAAGATATAACTTATACACATGATCATGAGATATGCGTGTTATGATGTTCATTGCTTGCTTGCTTGTTAGCTCGGCATTTTGATATGCTACTCATTGAGCTAGGTATGCCTGTCGAGGCGTTACCCTTGTTGGTTAAACTGTTTGCGCAGTTCTGCTAAGTAATGACTAGCTTTTCATACTAGTCAATTACTTATAATCCTAGCATTACACTAGTTGTTATATATTGTGATATAACTGCTACATGATTGCTTATCATAACTACTGGCTGATAGACTAAACCATATAATGATACTTTTATGTAGTACGAGTGTTGCTATGAATACTTGTCTTATGCAATTGCTTTGCTTGACTGGTGGATAGAGTTAGTTACTCTTCACCTATTATATCTGTGGGATTGCTATAGTTGCTTGTTTAGCACTATAATTTTTATTGCTCGTGTACGTAGCTGTTTGCCTTACTATAGCCTTGCTTATTCTACAACATATTTGGTTAGATCTGCTAGTCTTGCTTGTTCTTGCTTGAGCTAGCGTTTATCTTACTTATTACAGTTTTTGTTCTTTCTTGTCCTTTGCACCCCTAGTAGTTTGTTGTAGACTGACCTATTTCATGGGCAGGTAGTGAACAGGTTATACAGCTTGCGATGGCACGATGACGCGATGCGCTCAAGGCAAGGCCCTTTCCTGACGTTGCGCTCCTGGGGACACTTTTGATAGATGTGGTATAAAGTTTCTTTGAAAGCATCTCTTCTGATTTAAACTTTGGATTTCTAAAATTGTATTACCAAAACGTGGTTCTTCTTTTCATTTCATTTCAATATGTACTTGAACTGCCAATCGGTTTGTAAGGGGAAGTTTGCATTTATGTTATAATGCGCCCAAGGTCTAGGGACTTGCTGTTTTAAACCTGATCTTCCGCTGAACTTCTGTTTTAAACTCTGATAAATCATTGATTTCAAAGCTTTCAACCTTTTTCATAAAAGGTTTAAAGTCCACGATTTTGGGGCGTTACAGCTTTTTGTATCAGAGTAATAGGGAAAGTGGTAATCCTTGATCATCCGTCATCTACATCGCACTGTGAGTATTATTTCTCTTAAATTATTGTGCATTTATTTTAATTAAAGAATGTGTTTTTGCTTAGATGGCGTTCCATGAAGTGATCAAATCTATAGACGCATTAACCGGAGCAGTTGAGCAGCTCCAAGCGATGGTCCAGAACTTGGATCATAAGGTTGATGGGTTGGTTGCGAGATCACCAACCTAGGGCGAAGTGTCAGCCCTCATGTTTGTCTGATCCTATGTGCCCTCGGAACCCCGATGGTTGTAATTTTTGCAGAAAGTTGGTCTTTCTGCTGAAGAATGCCACTTTAATCAACGTCGTGATAAAAAGTTTGTCGAAGATAGTGCTGACAACAAGCGTCGACCTACTAAAAGATAGAAACTAAATGAAGAAAATGAACCTCAACGACCATTAAACCCAAAATGTTTGAGATGCAATCGTGTTCACCATGGACAGGCATGTCCCCGAGACTCGGGTGGTTGTTTTTATTATGGCAGAATGGGCCACTTTATCCGTGATTGTCGCATAAAGAAGGTCGATGACCTCCAGCGAGTGGGCAGTACGCCCCAACCTCCTCAGCAATAGCAACATGAACTACTCAGGCAGTGACCTATGTCTACTCTCCTATGACAGAACACATAGAAATCATCGAATAGACTCCTTTCATAGTCTTAATTTAAGACTTTTTGTATGTTTTGTTACGTATTTTTGTTAAGTCAAAGCTTATCAATGGAATTACGTATGACTTTGGTGTCTTTGTGATCTTAATGATTATGATGCTTATTAGGTGAATGACGTGTAATGCCTACAACTGATTAGTTTTTGGGTAGTTGACTTGTTACGCCTACAAATGATCAGTTTTTTACTTTTAGGTGGTTGACTTATACGCCTACAAAATCATTAGTTTAGATCATTTAGATGAAGGACACCTCACGACTACAAACGATTAGTTTTTGATGATACATCACACCTACATAACTGTGTTGCAGAGGGATTCACATTATGATTGGTTGTTTGATTATATCATCCTTGTATAGCATGATTGACGAATATCATGAATATTGGACTAAAGTTGTCTTGTAGATATGTGTGTGTGTTTCACGGTGAAGTGGTCGAATGCGATGTGCTTTAAGGTAAGAATTGTGAATGCATATGATGGTGCAATGATTTGAATTGTCTTATTTGCACATATAACTTGAATCCTGTGAATTCATTGGATTCCGTATGAATTTCGTAAGTTGAAGTTTAGTTGATTCATAATATACTATTTGTGTGTTTCTGTGTATAGAAATCATGCTTTGATTGCGCATGCTTTGAGGTTCTATTTGAGGATTGTAATGTTCCTTGTGCCAATGATAGCTTCAGTATGATGTGATTGATATGCCACGTGATAAGAATTGTTGAGAGCATCGATGAATGTTTATATTCGATACATAATTGTGGTTCGTGGAACCTTGTTGGAAGAATGTGTGATTCTGTGTTTTGCTTTGCCATGAGAAGTGATACGATGCATATTGCTGGCATGTATGCTTGTGCCCATATTGGTGGTTGTTGACCCTGAGTGCGGTCAATTGTTTTGATCAGTCAATTGTATTGATGCATGTATCACTGTGTATGGTATCTGTTGAGGATTTGGTCTCCAATGGATTATCTGCGAGGAGGGGGTGTATTACCAAGACCAGGTGACCCGACTAGAGTGGTAGAATTCTGTGAGGATGTGCATTGTCCAAGATCTGGTAACCTCAAAGACGGTGAACTGTGAGGAAGTGTATGGTCCAAGACCAAGTATACCATCTAGGGCGGTAATTCCCTGTGAGGTCGTATATTTTCCCATACCAGGTGATCCGGCGTGGACCTTTGTTGATTATTAGTGGCTATCAACCTTGTGAGCGGTCATTTGTGCTGATGTGTGTATCGTAATGAATTTCATTGATTATGGCATTATTGAGGATTGGTTTCCCAAAGGTTTTCTGTGAGGGTACGTATGGCCAAGATCTGGTAACCCGGCTAGAGTGGTAGAATCTTTGTGAGGGTATACACTGTCCAAGAGAGAAGAGCCGCGGAGACGGTGAACCGTGAAGAAGTGTATCATCCAAGACCAGGTATACCATCTAGGGCGGTGATTCTTTGTGAGGTCGTACGCTTCCCAGATCAGGAAGTCCAGCGGGGAACTTGTGGATTTTGATTTCCATGAAAAGTTATGGTGAGCAGTATTGATCTTCTGATATTGATTGATGAGTATAGCCAGTTATGAATCTATAGATTTGGCTTTCTGTTTTAGCATGATTATATGTCCAGCTCAGATGTGCGAATTAGATCTTTATTGATTTTTAGATCTTGATCATGTTTTAGACCTTCTGTGGAAGGGTGAGCTTTTCTGAAGAAGTATGATGCCTTAAGTGAGTCATGATAGCCTTGAGAGAGAATAGATTGTGTTTATTCATGACGCAGAGTTTGTTAGAAGTTGTGAGTGACACACGACGTCTTGATGATGATTTAGAGACCTCGTTCAAGGAACGTAAACTAGAGCAATGTCTCGTTTTGTCTCTTTATCCCTTATCGCATCAAGTAGAAGTTAATGATTAAACCTTTCCTATGGTCTTCTACTAGATTCATTTTCTTTGATGACTCGTTGTGTTTCTTCATCCTTGAAGATAGCAAATAAGCATTCTTATAGCCTTCTACTAAACTCTTTTTCTATTTATGGCTCTCTATGAACTCTTACGAAGACAAGTTTATAATGAATTCACACATACGAGTTGTTCGATCAAGTTGCAGGCTTCGAACCTTTCTCTGGGACACATTATGTGTTGTCCTGATCCCTTCAGAAGCTTATGTGTCTGGGGGCTCGTGTGCGCTCGTGCATCCTGATCTACCTAGTTCCCTTAAGCTGCGGTCTAGGCAGATCACTTTCCTATGAAATTTCAAGGACGAAATTCTTTTAAAGGAGGTAGGATGTAACACCCGTGGAAAAAAAATCGTGTCAGACACGTGCCCTGCACGTGTCAGACACGTGTCGGGGGTCTCGACCGCTGTGTCAGACCCGGATCCGAGTTGGACCCGGACCCGAGCCCGAACTCGGACCCGGCTTCTCGATCGTTCGAGAAGCCTGTGACTTTAAAAAGTCACAGGCGTCTCGGGCGAGGGGCATAACCCCTCTCCTTTCTCGCTCCCCTGCTTCGTCTCCCTCGCACTGTCGTCGGCGACTGGAGACGCCGGCGAGCAGCTCCATCCGGCCGCCTTCGTCCCCGATCGCTGCCCTCGTTCTAGGTGTTGCAGCCGCCGGCGAGCGTCGCCACCACCCCTCTGCTATCTCCCCTTCAGCTGTCGACGATCGTCGCCAGTCTTCGCCTCTCCCCCTTTGAGCGAGGGTCGTCACCGTCGGCCTTTTCCCTCTTCGAGCCGACGACGGCGACCCGCCGCCAGCCACCTCTTGCGACCTGTGTGCTGAAGCTGCCAACGATCGTCTCCTCTTGTCACCGGCCTCGCGAACCCGAGAACCCCCTTCGACTCCCCTATTGCTGCCGCCTTTGGAGGTAAACCCTCCATTCTTCTTTGCTTCTTTTCTTCTCTGTGAGGGGTCGATCGACAGAGGGCCAGAGCCCCCGTCATCGCCTCTCATCGGCAGGGGGGTTCCACCCCCTGTCGCTTTTTACTGTTTTTGGCAAGGGGTTCTACCCCCTACCTCCTGAGTCCTCTGTTAGGGGGCTCTGCCCCCTACCCCCCACCCCCTTTTTTTTTTTGCTTGTTTGATGGTGGTGGACCAGAGCCACCATCGTGGGTGGCTCTGGGTCCACCAGAAGGGGAGGGGTGTCCAGCACCCCTCCTCGTTGTCCCCTCCTTGCCACCTGGCATTCTGGTGGGTCGGCAGGGAGCGAGTCCCTGCCACCACCTTGGGCTTTCGGGGTGTGTCGACAGGGACCGTTCGAGCCCTGTCACCCCTCGTCCCTTCTCACTTTATTGGGTTGGCAGGGGGCTCTGCTCCCCCCTACCCTTGTTGTGGCGGAAGGGGGCTCTGCCCCCTGTCAATGTGCCTGCCGGCAGGAGGCGAGGCCCCCTGCTCGCCTGTTGTTTCTCGGTAGGGGGCGAGGTCCCCCTGCCTTTGTGTTGCTTCTCGGCAGGGGGCTTCGCCCCCCTGCCTTCAGTTGTTTCCCCTGCAGGGGGCGGAGCCCCCTGCACTCTTTGTTGTTCCTCGGCAGGGGGTTCTGCCCCCTGTTTCCTGCGTTTTGCCAGCAGGGGCTTGCCCCCTGCACCCCAGTTGTTCTCCGGCGAGGGGTTTTGCCCCCTTGCCTTGTTCTTGCTGCCGGCAAAGGGTTGTGCCCCTGTCTCGTGCTTTGACAGGGGGTGTCCCCCCTCTGCCTTGATGCGGCAGGCGTGGCTGGGAGCCTCTGCTCCCTCCCCTGCCTTTCTTTGTTCTGGCAGACAGGGAGCTCCAGCTCTCTGCATCTGCTGTTGTTGCTGCCAAGCAGGGCTGAGGCCCCTGCCTCTGGCACCCTTGTCTCCAGGATGCAGAGTTCCTACATTTGCCTCCTACAGGCAGGAGACCTTGCTGCGTTTGCTTCTCGTTTCTATTACGGCATATACTAACGTTCCAAACTCTCCAGCTTGAACGGTGGATCCAGCTCGCCCTCTGTGGCTCGAGCTCTTGTTTGCTTACGCTGCATGCGTACGAGGACCCGCAACCCCTTAAGGTAGGGGATTCTTGCGTGAAAGGACGATGAACTGATAAATGCTAAAATTAGAAAGATAACTAAAAGAGGATGAATATGTATACATATAATGTATATACGTATGTATTTACCTTCAAGGACGCGGTTTCGCGATCCTTGTCCTCTTTACTTTCTCGCACTTTCCTTTTTGTCGCCGTCGCGCTATATGTGCCTAGACTTTTTCATTATTGTCTTTACATTTCATGTATTTTAACTCAAAGACACGGTTTTGTGATCCTTGTCCTCTTTACTTTCCCACACTTTACTTTCTTGCTGCCCCGCGCTTTGCGCCCTGGCATTTACTTGTATATGTCTGCCTTGTTCTCCAGGATGCAAGTCCTGGACCTCCTTTACGCTCATGCACTTTACTTTCTTGCATTTACTTGTTGCCCCGCGCTTTATGCGTCATGGCCTTGCTTCATGCTTTACTCTTCGTACTTTACTTTTCCATGTTGTCGTGCTTGCTCTTGCACTTACCTTTCCTACGTAGTCCATATAGGATCTCTTACTTCATGAGTTGCATGAGTTGTTGCTTGCTTGTGTGTCTCGATGATCGAGGTATGATCTCATACCTCGTGTGTAGTTCTAGCATTCTATCATCACGGTGCAGCTTCGCTCATCGAGCCTTGCCTCTCGATTTGCCATTGTATTGGTATGTGCACGGGTTTGCCCCTTGTCAGCTTGCACTTCCTGAGTGTAGTTTCAAGTGTATCGTGTATATCGTTTCACTTGTCTTAAAGGTCACGACACACACTTATGCACTTCGGTTCTCCAAAGATGATGGTCTTAGGTACGAACCTACTTTCAAGGATGTATAGCTTTGTTTAGAAACCTGTGCATGAGTAGGGCAAGTATCTTAGCGAGGTACTTGCGCCATCGCTAGATCGAAGTTACCTCGCCTTTGATACGAGACCTAGTTTCTAGGCTTTCTGGTTCAACCAAGATTGTAGCACCTTCCTTTCTTTGTGAAGGTATTGTTGGATCTCTTACGAGGAATCCATGTTCCTCTTGTAGTTGTACTCTTTGTCACGTATTATATTCTTGGACTACGAAGAGTAGGACGAAAAGTCTGTAGTAACCTTTAAGCGTGTATTGACACATTGAGCTAATCCTGTTATGTTTTGCCTGATAAGCAGAATGCTTGCGATTGTCTAAAGAACCCAAGCACGATAAGTTGGAACTGGAATGCGTTCTCTGTGAGCTTCTGTAAAGCAAAAGTGTTGGGATTTCCTGTGAGAGATCTGTACCCCTCTCATCGTGGTTGTACTTTTGAAGAAGTACATTGCGTACTACGATGAGTAGGATGAGAGGTCTATGTTTGCATCGAACGTGCAATGGCACGTGTTTGAGATCACAAGAGTGATGTTTTTACCCTCACTATGGATTGACCCTCTTCATCATGATTGCACATTTGAATAGGTACGATGCGTACTGCGGTGAGTAGGAAGAGAATTGTGTCGTTGCCTCGAACGCGCAATGACGCGTATAACTCACCTAAATAATAATCATGTGCCTTCACCGGCAAGATGCTCGATTGGGTTGAAAGACCAGAGCATGTAGAATGGGACGGTGGTTAAGAAACCCTCCGTCGTGCTCATTCGGGATGGTTCATCAAGAGAGAGGACAGATGGTACAAAACTCCGATGGACAGTCATTAATGGCAATCTCGGGCAAAGATCCGACCTTCCCCAGTCATCGGAGGTTAGGGGAACCCTTCAGGCCACTTCTGCAGAAGTTCGGATGCGCATTCATTGAGCCTTTGTTTGCCTTTCGGGATTTACTCTCTTGGTCACTGGTTGTCCCCTCAGGAAGCGGACTCAGTCAGTAATTCGGGGTATAATAAAATACATAGCATAACAGACCCCCGAATCGATCTCGGTTGTTTCTACGATTTGCCTTGTGTGTACCCACAACGGCCTGCTCAATAATGACACAAGATATAACTTATACACATGATCATGAGATATGCGTGTTATGACGTTCATTGCTTGCTTGCTTGTTAGCTCGGTACTTCGATATGCTACTCATTGAGCTAGGTACGCCTGTCGAGGCGTTACCCTTGTTGGTTAAACTGTTTGCGCAGTTCTTCTAAGTAATGACTAGCTTCTCATACTAGTCAATTACTTATAATCCTAGCATTACGCTAGTTGTTATATATTGTGATATAACTGCTACATGATTGCTTATCATAACTACTGGCCGATAGACTAAACCATATAATGATACTTTTATGTAGTACGAGTGTTGCTATGAATACTTGTCTTATGCAATTGCTTTGCTTGACTGGTGGATAAAGTTAGTTACTCTTCACCTATTATATCTGTGGGATTGCTATAGTTGCTTGTTTAGCACTATAATCTTTATTGCTCGTGTACGTAGCTGTTTGCCTTACTATAGCCTTGCTTACTCTACAACATATTAGTCTTGCTTGTTCCTGCTTGAGCTAGCGTTTACCTTACTTATTGCAGCTTTTGTTCTTTCTTGTCCTTTGCACCCCTACTAGTCTGTTGTAGACTGACCCATTTCATTGGCTTGCGATGGCATGATGACGCGATGCGTTCAAGGCAAGGCTCTTTCCTGACGTTGCGCTCCTGGGGACACTTTTGATAGATGTGGTATAAAGTTTCTTTGAAAGCATCTCTTTTGATTTAAACTTTGGATTTCTAAAACTGTATTACCAAAACGTGGTTCTTCTTTTCATTTCATTTCAATATGTAGTTGAACTCTCAATCGGTTTATAAGGGGAAGTCTGCATTTATGGTGTAATGCGCCCAAAGTCTAGGGACTTGCTGTTTTGAACCTGATCTTCCGCTGAACTTCTGTTTTAAACTCTGATAAATGATTGATTTCAAAGCTTTCAACTTTTTTCATAAAAGGTTTCAAGTCCACGATTTTGGGGCATTACAATGGGAGTGGCAGTTATCAGTAGGATATCAAATGCAGGACCTTCTTCAAGTCCATCAATTTTGTTGAAGTTGATGAGATGTCTAACATTGTTGCATTCAATGGTCTCTCCTCTTTCTTGGCCATGGGATTAATGCTAATTGAACCCTGAGATTCCGCAATGGAAATTTGTTTAGGCCTTAAGAATTTTTTTTGGAGCTCTTTCATTTTGGTTTGGACCCAAGAAAAGAAAAATCTTTTTTCCCTTTTACAAAGCATGAAATGATTAGGCGGGCGACAACCATTTCATAGATAACTTTAAGAGTGACAAAAGACACTTATATTTTCTGTTTTAGCAATTTAACCAATTTAGACTGCATGGAATCTATGGCAATAATGTTGGCTGCACTTTTGATGAGTTTAGTAGAAATTGTAATTTGAACTAACTATTTATGTATTTAAACATAGCAACCCAAAGTCAGGCTATCAATGGTCTTATGTATCAATATGTTTGTGTGATTTAGGCAAAACATCCTTTTTATGTAGTTTAGGCAAGTGAATAGTTTTGTGATGCATGGCTAGATTTCATTATTAGCAAATCCGTATAGTTACCTAAACAATTTCATGATAAAAAGCGATAATCTTTTGGGTCCACTACTAACATTAAGTGCAAGACCGACAAGAGGATATAATTCCTTGATGAAGTATATTTAAACAATTAGTCACTTATATCGCTGATATTTTGAAAATATCATGATATTATCGGTATTTCAAGGTCAGGCAATATTTTTCCGAGAATTTCAAAATATCGCCAGAAATGAAAATATCACAATATTTTCCTGATATTCCCGATATTTTCAAAAACATCTTTTTATATATTTTAAGTATCTTTTTTTCTTTTATATTTTAAAAACTTTTCCAATTGTTCCTTTATATTTTTTGCAATAAAAATAATAGAAAACCTATTATTTCCTATCTTTCTTATTACTATTTAAATTTTTCCAATTTTTAAAGCTCCTGAGATTTTCCCGAGAAAAATCACTTTTTGAAAATATCCAAGAAAAAAACCTCGCCGAGAAATTACCTTGAACGATATAGGTGACTATGATTTAAACCTAAAATGTGTGCTTGTCTAATTTCTATTTTAATTGGTAATTTCTGTCCGAAATAGTCTGAGCACAGCAGGTTGTTGGCATAAGAAAATCATACCAGGCTACTTTGAATGACACAGATGAGAACTTTTAGAGAACCTAATATTTCCAGTGTAGTCTGGATTCAGTAAAACACACTTACTGTAACAAAAGATATCATCCGGAAGAGGCTTGAAAGTGCTGGTGATACCATATACAACTCCAAGTACAATGGCCGTTACAATGCTGCAGAAAACAATATCACAAATGAATAAAATGTCAATGCCGCTTCCTAACAAATGAAACCCCCATTCAAAGGCACCATTTCTGAGTGGAGAGAGAAAAAGGGTAATGGTTCTTCATACAACTGATCCACAAATAGTACTTCTGCCTTCTCATCCAAGCTTAGTTTCCCAACATCAAGTCCAAGATAAGGTGTTATTGATGCTTGTACTAATCCTGTCAAAACAAAACTGCCAAAAATAATTTTAGTGTTGTACCAGCTATGTCACACTGACACTTCACTTAGAATGTGTATCTTGTATTGACATGACATGACTCTCGTGACACACCAGAACACTTAATGGACAGTCACATTGTGTCATTAAGAATATTGATCTCCTTTTACAATCTTGATTATTTATTTTGTATTCACTTATGTGTTTTTTTTAAATTTGTCATCTATCACATTATATTTAATTTTCAAATTAGTTTTATTATTTGAAGTTTTCAATTATAGCGAGTTTCAAGAGTTTGCACTTGAGATTATATTCATCTTTGACTGCTTTAAGTTAAAAATAATATACACACATATTTGCATGTGTGTTCAGCCATGTCCCTGTGTCCTAATTTTTGAGAAATGTCGTGTCACACAAAGCATATCTGCAACATGTCCTGTTGCTGTATCCACATCAATGTGACAGTGTATAAGACATAAACATACGATTAACAAAGAAAGAGCAGCCTATGTAAAGAAAGATCACCGTTAAAGACACCAATGATTTCTATTTATTCATAAACATACACAAACTATGATATAAAGCAATGGCATGTAATACTCTTATGTTTCATTGTACACCCTCATTCATGTGTTGATTGTAAGAAATTAAAACATAGGCAACAATCCAAGGAAGCATAGTTATTTAACACATGGTTAAATTGTTTTGGTCGAACTGTTTGAAACTGCTTCTTTCGACAAATAGATTGCCACCACATATTACAAAATCATTTGATGTTCTGATGCAAACCCAATATCGAATTTGCAGAAAAATCTAACCACAACTAAGAATTATCTAAGGAATTCTACAAAATATCTACCATTATCTAGAAAAGCAAGAAAGAATAATAACTAAAGAGAAATTTAAATAACAATAAATTTTCCCATATCAATCTGAACTGCCTAAACTCCAAGATGTCTCAACCATGGTTGCCAGTTGAGGAAGCGGGAGCGGGAAGCGATACGGGAAGCGGGAGCGGGAAGCGAGGCACTTTCAAAATTTTAGGAAGCGGGAAAGCGTGGGACCACTTAGGAGCGATTCGGGAAGCGTCTCGGAAGCGACCTAGGAAGCGTCTCGGAAGCGACCTAGGAAGCGTCTCGGAAGCGAGGGGGAAGCGAAAAAAATAAAAATAAAAAATAAAAAATACAAAAAATTTGAAAAAACAGGGGAAGAGAGGGGGAAGCGTGGGGGAAGCGTTGGGGAAGCGATGGGGAAGCGTGGGGGAAGCGCGCTTCCCATTAAAGGGAAGCGCGTCCCCCATTAAAGGGAAGCGCGTCCCCCATTAAAGGGAAGCGCGCTTCCCAAAAAAGGGGGACGCTTCCCCCCACGCTTCGGAAGCGCGACGTTTCGCGCTTCCGAAGCGCGCTTCCCCTTTTAGCTAGGCGCTTCCGGTAACTCTGGTCTCAACCACGTATAGATGAGAAATTTCCAATTCTGATAAACACTAAATAAGATAAGTCTCCTAATGTAGATAAGCATCCTAATTAGATATGGATCCAATATAGATCCAATTTCCAAATACAATCTATGAAAAAAATCAAATTAAAATGTGGATAAAAAATGATCCAATGGACCCAAATCATCTTCCACTCCAGCTCCTGCATCATGTTCCCACAGTCTCATGCAAAAGCTTGCTATGCATCACCTTACAGTTCACTTGTTTGAATAGAAGATGAAAAAAGGAATTAACAAAGTTTACCTCAATCCGCATCCAAACATAGTGAGAACAACTGTTTGCCATTTCCAAGGAACTTCCCATCTCCTAAAGATTGGCCACTCTGGTCCTGAGTCCTGATCATGATAAGATGTTAATAACGAATCAAACTCCTCGTTTGGATGGACCTCACAACTAATCACTTAGTGACACAAATAATTCAAATTTTTGACAGATCATACAAAGACTGCATGCTTTTAATAAAACCATATACCAATCAGTGAAGTTCATGCATTTAGGCAATGACAAAAATTCTCATAAATTAAATTACCTTTTCACCTGCCCATATCATTTTAGAAAGGAATGTCAAAGTTTCATAAGATTCCAATAGTTTCTTCATTTACACACGACGACCAAATGAGCATATGTATGAAAAATTTATGTATGTTTATGCGTCCCTGTACAAGTGTTTGTGTGTCGTATTGGTGCTTGTGCAAAAAAAAACCTTGGAAAGGACCCAATTATTATTCTGTGGTACATTTGAATGTCGCATACCCTGGTCATTATAATAAGAACCAAACTCTATCAAGTAACTCGTATGATGTTAAATTTGGTCAATTCAAGGAAACCCATAACCTCCAAGGAAAACTTCTGTTGAATAATTCATAAAGCCTAAAATGAAAATAACTTTGCTTAATATACAAGCCTGTGCGAAGTGCACACTTTAATTAAGCCTTATTTTGGTATGCTCATTATCTTAACCTTGTTCTCAAGGTTGACATTACACAAATGAAGCAAATAGTTATACCAATGATTTAAGAGTTCCTCAGGCAGCATTATCCATTACCAAGTCAGATAAATGAACTGCACCTTTAATCATTGTTTTATCATGCGACTCATGCTGCCTTACCATTCAACAACCCAATTTCAATCTATTGCTGGCAGAGGCTTTTAGTTGTGATTTGATATCCCTATTTACGCTAACGATGCTGCGTGAATATGAAGTGTATCTTACAAGTTTAATGCTTTCATTGACCACACCTATATGAGTACCTTACAGGAATTATAAAAGTGAAACAAAGTTTCATGCAGGCCTGAAAAGTAAGCCGAAGCACACACAGTCAACCACTTGAACTTCTCACTTGGAATGTATAGCCAGTCTACTAGTTCATGCAAGATTACACTTGATGCAGATTTATCAAAATATGTAATACACAATGTCCACCCTTTTAACTTACAGTCTTCTTTGTGCACTTTGGCAGACCTGTAAATCAGAAAATGTTCTCTTTGTTGACAAACGATAGGTAGTGCTAGGTAGAATAAGGGTTCATCCTCAATTTCTTCACCCAAAATATAACCAATGACCGCTTGATCTTGATCATGCACAATATATCTTGGTATTTGATATTATCTGAAGAAGCTCTTAAGAAACAAGTGCATAACGGTGGGTGTACCTTTTGAGTTGATCTACTTCTACTATTTTAAATTTATGATGCTTCTTGTTAAAATGTATCATTCAACCTATGTAATCTTATATATATTTTATATATATAAAGGATAATACATATTCATATATGGTATATATGCATATGTATTATCCTAATTATATATATAAAATATATATTTTTCTATTTATAGGCATAGGGGTAGTTTAGTCATTTTACAGTTTTACGAAATGGAATATGTTTGTAATTTTTACTTTTATTTTTCTTTTTTATTTTTCTCTTTTTTAGTGGTTTGCGCCACCTAGGGAGGCTCCCCAAAGAGTCGTTGGGGAGCCCCCAACGGTCACAAATGTGACCGTTGGGGGCTCCCAACGACTCCTTTGGGAGCCCCCTAAGTGGCTCCTTGCTTGTATTATAAATAGGGGCTTTCCCCTTGTAATTCTCTCACTCCTTGGAGGAGCTTATGCTCCATTGTATAGGGTTTTTACCCTCTTCTTCCTATTTCTTCAATAATATTCAACTTATGACTTTAAGTCATATTTATCCCTTTTATGGGTTTATGTATTAGCACTTGATGTGCTTGTGTTGTTCCCTTAAGTGGGTATATTCGCACTTAATGTGCATGTGTATGGGTTCATTATCGAACCTAAAATATTCAAAGTCACTTTCTAACATGGTATCAGAGCAAGGTTGAGATCGAGTTGCTCTTTGGTGCATCGGGAAGCGTGGTATTCAAGAAAGTTTTAAAGAAAAATGGTGAAGTATTCATTTCTCTCTCTTTTCTAAAAGTTATTCGGTATGCATTCTATTTCTTTAAGTATTGTATGAAGAATTTAATATGTTTTTTTTTTAATGTGTACTCTTTGTCATTATGTCTTTTTATAAAAATTTGAGTTACTTGATACTCTATTGAATATTTTTCATATACATACTTTTTCGTATGTTTTTCTTTGAAAATTTTTAAAATGATAACTTGTTTGGCAAAAAATTAGATATATGATTGCTCAAAACTTAATGGGTCGGTAAAGATTTATGACCATTGAAGCCTTGAATTTATATTTTAAACCTATCTTTGTTTATAAGAATACCTTTTATATGTGGTAAGTCTTTAAAGAAAGGTATGTTAAGATTAAAATGTTTGTGAGATGTAGTTTTTCGAAAAATGCTTGGCATATATGAAAAATTCCTTAATAAGTTTTGATTCACTTACCTAATGTGTCCTTTTTATATGAGCAACATTTAATTAAGAAAGTTTATATATATATATATATATATAATTCCGGTTGAATTAAGTCATGTTTTTTGATAAAACTTAAGAGTTTTTTTGAATTTTTCCTTAATAAATATTTAATTTTATAGATTTATGCCATAGTACAATCTTACTTTATCATAAGGTTTTTTAACAAATCTATTATTCTTCTTTGTTGGGATTTCTCTCACTTTAGTGGAGTTTCCCCCTTCTTTGGGAATTTTGTGTGTTTTGAGCTCTCTTTAAGGAGCCTTTTGGTCCTTATAATCTTCTTGTGAGTATATGCTCTTTTATGAAGATTTCATGGTTGTTGTGAGAAGATTGTTTGTGAGTATCTTTTCCCTTGCATAATATCTTTCAAAGATTCATTAATACTTGTAACCCTTTGTGGATCTTTTGAGATTGGTTGTGAGCATCATTTTTTAAGTTACAATAGTGGATTTCATAAGATTTTCAAACTTCACCATCTTTATGAATGCCTATATTGGCCTAAGTTTGTTATTTGCTCATTCAAGATTATTGTCATTTAAAAATCTTGCATTGCATAAAAGTGCATCTATTATCATTTGGTATGCATTTAGTTGTACTTTATATCTATCATAGTTGAGGCTTGTTTTTGACTTTTTGATTATTCCAAATCGGTTCTTACGCATGATGTTGCTTAATATTTCATAATTGTGTTAGTTGCATAATAAGTCTTTTTTGTATAAATGACTTTTTTGAAGATTAAGCATAATTCGTGTTTATGCAAAATTGTTGTTATAAAACATATTATTGTGATTGATTATATTGGACCTTTGATTCAATTTTTAATCAATCCTCTTTTCTTTGAAAAATGATTCCTAAAGTGTTTATTGTCTTGTGGCATTTATATTTGTCCATCACATGTTTTTTTAATGCATCATTGTGTTGGCCTTATTTTTATATTAGAGATGTTTGTTGAGGTGAGTTAAGGGCACCTTGTGTTATGTCATTTTAGATTGTCCAAATTGTCATATTATAGATGGTGGTTGAGGTGAGTTATGGGCACCTTGGGACTCTAAAATGATTTGGTATATGATCTCTAATTATGAGTGTTTCACTCGTTGTTATGTCATTTTAGATTGTCCACTTACCATATTATAGATGGTGGTTGAGGTGAGTTATGGGCACCTTGGGACTCTAGAATGATTTGGTATATGAGTGTGTCACTAGTTTAATGTTGGCCATTGATCTTATGGATGCTCTTATTTATATATAAATGTGATGGATATATGATGTTTGAAACCTTAAAATGTTTTAAGGTATATTAAAATCAAGGTTTTAGAGATTATTGCCCAACCTTTTATTGTTTATGAAAATTATGAGTGCATTTGCACATTTGTGATTTCGTGCTTTTGTGCACAAGTGATCCATATGTTCTTGGTGTGCGTATGTTCACACATTTATTTTCAAGAATATTGTTCTATCGGTTGTTGTATCTTGTTGAAGATACTTTTACATAGTTTATTCCAAAATGTTATTTTTATGGGTATTTTTTTTGAAGAATATTGTTCTATTGATTCAAGGTTTGATTTATATATATGTTTGTCATTACAAGTTTTATTACCTCAAAGTCTTCTCCTTTTATAACTCTTATCTAAGTGTCATCATATGTAGACAAGAATTTTATTACACCTTTGTGTGTTGATAGCCCTTTGTTGGCTTTTGCTCTCTTGGTCTAGTAGCTGAACACACTTGTCTTGAGTGTTATTATATGTAGACAAGGCACGTTGATTCACACAATGGTGTGTGATCTTTAGTCCATGTTGACATTTGTGTCCTTGTTCTAGTCGCTGAGTTGTATGCCCATGGTTGGCTTATTTAATTCAATTCAAGTGTCATTTTATGTAGACAAGAAATGTATTGTGTTTTTAGCCCATGGTTGGCTTAATAATCTTGTTCTAGTAGCTGAACATACTTGATCTTGAGTGTATTTTTACGTAGACAGGAGATGCTTTTTGTCCATGTTGGCGTGTATTCTCTTGTTCTTGTCGTTGATGCACTGATTTCAAGTATTATTATATGTAGACAAGAGTTATTTTTACACACCTTAGTGTGTGTCATTTGACCTTTAATGGCATTTTATTTATTTTCTTGATCTAGTAGCTTATACACTTGATTTACGGGTTTTGGAGGACTAATGAGGTAGTTGTTTGTAGTGGATGAACTACTATTAAAAATTGTAAAATTTCATTCATAACTTGTGTTTTTAGATACAAGTGAATCATATCTATGATATGTTTTTAAATCAAATTGATATTTTAGTATTTAATCTATATATGAAGTGCTTACAGTTTTTCGGCATCTTTTGTATTTGATATGCAAAATGAGTCTTTTGTCTCAAATGATATTCATTTTTGAATCTTGGGTGGATGCTTTAATATATTTAGTCAAATCATATTTCTTATATATGACATTTGTTTGACATAGATCTTCTCCCTAAAGATGTGAAAAACTCTATTGTTGATCTATGCGTGTTAAAGCCTGTTGAAATTCATATTCATCATGCTTTTGAATATTTGCATCCGTGTTCAATTTGACTAAAGTATATTTGGAGCATGTTCATTAATGATTTTCTTTAAGTGATTAATTCATTTCATGATAGTACATGCATATGCTCATTATGACCTTTTAGGCCCTCATTCAATAAAGCATATATAGCTTATGCCTCTTCATAAGCTTATTGTGGTATCCCTTAGTGGACCATTTTGGTATTCCCCATTATGGGGTTATGTTTGTCCAATGTTGGACCTTATGAATGCATTATGCATTCTTGCAATTCATTTCCGCATAATTTGCTTCCGCTCACTCTTTAACATGATGTATGATTTTGAAACTTTGGTTTTCTAAATTTACTTTTCATGCTAAAATAATTATCCTATCATGTGTTCAAATTTCTATGCATAAGTTATATTTTTGCACCATTGTTTTGCGGATGTGTCATCTGATATGGTTTCAATTAAGCTTGTTAAGAAATGTTCCAATTGAGTAAAGTGCAAAGATATGTTTTACTTGTTTCTTTGTTGTTGTTCCACAGGATCTTGAAGATAAGAGGAAAAGAAGTACCTTGGATAGATCATGGAAGGTGCTCATCGTTAAAGACGTTGGAGGAAGACATTTGCAATGGCATTCGTACGGAAGGCTCTTGAAGCCTTGAAAGTCTTCCTCCTGCTTTCTTGAATCTTTTCGTTCCCCCACGCAAAGTTTGAGGGGGGTGTTAAAATGTATCATTCAACCTATGTAATCTTATATATATTTTATATATATAAAGGATAATACATATTCATATATGGTATATATGCATATGTATTATCCTAATTATATATATAATATATATTTTTCTATTTATAGGCATAGGGGTAGTTTAGTCATTTCACAGTTTTACGCATATTCCATTTGGAATATGTTTGTAATTTTTACTTTTATTTTTCTTTTTTCTTTTTCTCTTTTTTAGTGGTTTGCGCCACCTAGGGAAGCTCCCCAAAGAGTCGTTGGGGGCTCCCAACGACTCCTTTGGGAGCCCCCTAAGTGGCTCCTTGCTTGTATTATAAATAGGGGCTTTCCCCTTGTAATTCTCTCACTCCTTGGAGGAGCTTATGCTCTATTGTATAGGGTTTTTACCCTCTTCTTTCTATTTCTTCAATAATATTCAACTTATGACTTTAAGTCATATTTATCCCTTTTATGGGTTTATGTATTAGCACTTGATGCGCTTGTGTTGTTCCCTTAAGTGGGTATATTAGCACTTAATGTGCATGTGTATGGGTTCATTATGGAACCTAAAATATTCAAAGTCACTTTCTAACACTTCTCTCATTTAAAAGAAGCAGCCGACCAAAGCAAACCACACCTCAATCAAAATAGGCAAATGCGGCAAAAAACCTAGATTTGCCATAGTTTCACCTTTATTTCATTTGTACACTTCAAAAATTGTTTAACATCCTTGTTCATTTCCAACCAATAAAAATGAAAAGCTCATGACATGTGTTTTTAAGTATGCAAGAAAGCAATTTCATGTGGGCATCGGCTTCTACTCAACCCTAGTCTTTCTTCCTCTCGTCTCATGCACAGCTATAGAGGACTCGTGGCTAATTATCCATGGTATCAGAGCCAACATCTTCATCGAGGTACATTCCCATTTTATTTAAGCTCTCAATATTCTTCCTTATGCTGCTTCTTCTATTCTCTTCTTTTTCTTCTACCTGTTTTCCCCTGTCCTTCACCTTCTTCATATCTTTTCTTGGTCAATTCTTTGGATCAGATTTGACTTGATCATCGCTGGCCTTTGGACTATCTGATCAGATCTGAATCTGATCACATCAAGGCATACTGTGAATAGATTTATTTCTGTAGATCTGGTCAGATTGTGACATTGGGTGTTCATTAGATGCTTGGGGATTAAGTTTCTTTACTACCCATGTTTTGCACCCACGTGCTGTATTCACTTTTATTAGGTTCTGTCGATTCTGTTTTTCTTTTTTTTTTGTCTATTCCATTTCCTTTTTGCTGTCATTGGACCAGTGCTGTAGTAGATCATAATCTGCTGCACATCATTATTCACTGAATCACTGTCTTCTTCCTGATTGGTGCCATATTTCAAGATATAGAGACCCTTGTGTTAAAATATGTAATCTCATATGTAATCTTTTTGTTTTTTCTTGGTCTAGTTATGTATTCTAGTTAGGTTAGGTTAGAATCTAATTAGGTTAGATATTATTTTTTGTTTTTGGACCTTTTTAGACCTCATTACCTTTTTTACTGCTTTTTGACCAAAGTCAAAAAGTACTTTACTAAGAGAGTCGTGGGACTCTCAACAGCTCTAAAGTCTATTGCTCTCCTTGTGTAGTATAAATATGGGGTCATTCCCCCTTGTAAAGATTAACTTTAGTGTGGGTATTCTCCCACTTGAATGAAATATATTTTCTTTCCTCTTTGCTTTGCATACTCTTTTTGGATATTTTGTATGAACCCTAGTGGTTCTTGTGAGTGTGTACTATTTATGAATCTTCGTGGTTCGTGTGAGAGATCTTTTGTGAGTATCATTTGAAGATCCGATTGTGGATTTCATCTTTTTACACCTTGCTGATCAGGTCATTGTTTGATCTGAACGTTTGCAGAAACTCCCAAACGTACTCAATCTTATTGTGGAATCTGTCTTGTTTGGGTTGTTTGGGTTATTTGGATTATTATGGATCTCTTTCGTTAGCAAAGTATGTCTTCCAATATGCCTTTTTCATTGCCGATTAACTCTTTGTTTTGCTCTCAGTTGGTTCGTGAAAAATTAACTACTTCCAACTATCTCATCTGCAAAAGTCTTCTTTCTCCACTTGTCTTTGCCTCAATTTAATGGTGGGTCCTTCCCATGGAGGTTTAAGAAGAGCAAGCTCATCTCACAAAAGGGATAAAGCACTATAATAGTCACATACGCATGTTCAATTGCTTGGTTGATCGGACCTCATCTTGCAAAAAGTATTGATGTGCAAGATCTTTTTAAGTATGCATTCCCTTCAAGAAGACCCATGCTTCATTTGCCCTTTTTAATTGGGAAATGTTAACACAAATCTTTAGTTCAACATTATTCATGATCCATGCCAAGATCTTAGCATGTTCACTCTCCCAATCATTCATTTGGGATTGATATTGTTGGATCGCTTTCATTCTTTCATCAACTTCAAGAGCCTTGACTTGATCGCCTTCCACCTTCATGAGCTTGAGTTGGGGTTCGTGAATAGATCTACTTACATATCCCCACTTTTTGCTCTTGAGATGGTTCTCCATAGCCGCAGCCCACATCATGTAGTTTGTGCCATTCAACTAGAAAGAAAGCTCAATCTTCAACTCTCCTTCGGCCATATTGATGATGACACAAGAATCTTCACATGAACCGAGAGGGAGAGCCCCAAGAGAGGATACACCTTAAAACATAAAGCAAATAGGATTGAAAAATCCTATTGGCTCTGATACCATGTAATCAAATAATGTGCACAAATACAAGGCCAGCAAAGGGCAATACACAATAAGCCACAAAGGCTAAGAACAAGAACTTCAGAGCACAAGTACACAAGCCACTAATGGGCTGAGCAGCACATAAAAAATATTATTTTATTCCCCAAAGAATTCTCATAAAAAGCCTTGAATATATGGGTGAGGTTCCCATATATTTATACAAGAAGAAGAAGAGAGGCCTTACTAGCCATTGGGCTAGTCCCAACAGCTATAAAATCTGGGACAAAAATGCCCCTAATGGGCATGCCTATTACAAAAATAACAAAATAGAAAAATTACAAAAGAAAATATAAATACAAAAGAAATGCTAAAATACAAACTATATAAAATAGAAAATGCATATATATGTATACTAATATATATCAGTGTTGTGAAAATCACACCTCAAGGCACAAAAAGCATGCCTCGCCGTAAGGCGAGGGCCCTTGTGCCTTGAGGCACGCTGAAAAAGCAGAAACCCTATGAGGCGTGTGGCTCATAGGCTATGAGGTGTGTGCTTCGTAGACTATGAGGTGCGCCTCAGGCTGAGGTGCGTGCCTTGCAATGTTTGGATCAAATGGGGGTTAAAGCCGCCATTTGACCCAAATTAGGAGAGGGCCCAACTGTTTAGGGCACACTCCCTCTCATCTCCCTCTCATTCTCTCGTCTCTAGCTCTCCCTCTCTCTCTCTCTCGTCTCTCACTTTCCTTATATCTCTCTGTCTCTCCCTCTCATTGTCTTTCATCTCTCACTCTCACTCTCACTCTCCCTCTGTTTCTTTGCCGAAAGGAAGAAGAAGAGACAGGTAATTTCTCTCTCTCTCTCTCTCTCTCTCTCTCTCTCTCTCTCTCTCTCTATATATATATATATATATATATATATATATATATATATACATATAAATGGTTTATGTGAATTTTTTACCCTTCAACCATGGATTAAAACGAACCTTGTTGTAATCAAGTCATGTTTATTTTCAGTTTCTGTATGGAGATTCAATTTGCATAAACCTTTATGACCTGGGATTGGTTCATGTTTAGTTGGTACACAATTTGGATTATTTATAGAGTTTTCAATGTTTTTTGTTTCACATAAATTCTTTTCAATAAATATTTACCAAATATTTCACTACAGGGAAAAGATGTAAATGATTGATTAACATATATGGCATGTGCTTTACACAATAATGTGGTGATACGCTTTTATTGTTACAGTTGATTTATATTTTCCTTCTCCCTTCCAATGTTGTTAAAGGTGTATCAATTCAAATATTTGCTAGTCTTTGGTATGATCATAGTTATGAATGGCCTCGCTGTTTTTGTGATGAAGGTATTTTCATGAAGTTTGTCAATCACCTCTGGTGCATCGAAATTTCAAATTTGGAGTTAGCTTGCTCTTCGTAAATGTATTAGAAATTGGAATTTGGTTTGTGAATGTTAAAAAAGTGTGGAACAACATAGGCTTTCTTTTTCTTTTGAAGGAATTTGATGATTGTAAATACTTCAAAAGCAGCATGTGATCTAAAGAAGGTGGTTCTTATTGTAATAACCACAAATTTTTAAGCAATTATTTAAAGATTTTATAATATAAAATTTCATCACAATGTGATTTGGGCCCGGGATCCAAGTCGCGGATCCGGGACCCATAAAGGGGTCTTTACATATATATTTATCTCGTATAAACGTATATGTACTTATATAAGTGCAAAAAATTTAATTAAGCGAATTATTCAAGTGATAGCTATGTGTATAATGCATAAATGGGCTTGGGATCCACATTCCGGATCCAAGACCCAGATAGGGTCCTTATGGATATAGGTAAAATACCCTATATATACTTATAAACGATTAAATATATATAAAAATATATATTATACGAGTATTTTTAGGGGATCCACGATTGGATCCATTTGGATCCAATCCATGGATCCATTTCAAGTGGGAGGCGTGGGTCCAGAGTCGCGGCCGGGTTTGGATCCCGAGTCGCTGGTCATAGACCCGAACCCGGCCCTCTCGTTAAAAAAAAAAAAGAAGGAAACTCTTGGACCCGAGTCGAACCCGACCCGGATCCGTAACCCGATAGGGTTTTTAAAACCCGATATCGGGCTGCAGCTTTTTAAAGAAGGGGAAAAGCAAGAATCGTGCCTAGGGCACGATTCCTGCTATTACCAAAAGGGAGAAGAAGGGGGTCGGTTACAGCAGGCATAACCGAACCCCGCGCCTCTCGGCAAGAGGGGGGTTTCAGCGATAAAAGGGAAGTGGAAGAGGGGGGTCTCACCCTCTTCCCTCGTCTCTCTCTCTCTCTCTCTCTCTCTCTCTCTCTCTCTCTCTCTCTCTCTCTCTCTCTCTCTCTCTCTCTCTCTCTCGTGTGGGCGTGCATCGGAGTGGTGGAGGTCGCCGGAAAGCCGCAGTCACCATCATCCACCGCAGGCTACGGCAGGAACCCTTGTCACGGCAGCAGCAAGGGAAGACTTCAGCCGACCCTTCTCTCGCAACGGTTGAACCTGCCGATCGTCGGAGATTTTCGCCAAAGAGGTACGGGTTCTCTTTTGATTTCAAATAAGAATGGGAACATAGGTTTGTATCCCATGTAATAGTTTGGTAGGGTTTCAGTGTTCTTATAGATGTATTATCTTTCAAGTTTGCTTTGGGTTCTCGTAACTCACAAATCGACAGATTTAGGGAATTTCGGCTGCTGTGAATTCTAATAAAAAAAAGTTGGGGGTTTGCTATATCTGAGGTAGGGTTTGGTGTGATTTGTAGGGTTTCTCTGTTTTTGCTTGTGTGTCAGTATCCAACATGCATTGTGTTGTCGTTCGAGACATTTTCTGGGATTTTTCAATACGAATGTAGGGGTTTAGCGTGATTTTCGTAGTGTATTCGTTCCAAGGGTTGAGACACGAGCTGCACAACCCATTTGTATGGGTTTTCATTGTGTGAACACCGAATAATGGATTTCTCATGTATTGATTTTCATAAATTCCACCTTGAACCCCTATTTACCGTGTATAGGGGTACAGGGCTCCTTATACCTTCAGAGTACTTTATGCCAGAATGGTTATGGTGGGGGTTTCGGTAATGCCAAATTATATGTGAAATCAGTCTGTGCAAGGAAACATATATGCCATGTGTATTTTGCTTTTCATCTTGAATATCCAGTTTAGGGCCTGTTTATGTGTAGCATATTGAACTGTGTAATTTCTGCAGAACATAGGTGGTTTGGTTTTGTATAGTGTTTCCTTGAATACAATCTGTGGTATAATTCGTGTTTCCTGAAATATGCTAACTAAAATTTTGTGGTAGAAGTTAGACGTGCTGCCTCATAATATTTTGTATTTAAAACATGCATACTGGGATTTCTTTTTCTAATTATGCATAAGCATACCTCATGTTCTGAATTTTTCTTTGGTATTTCTGTTGGTATCTATGTCACACGAACTCGGCTAAGGAGGTGCCGCACCCGAGTCGACACGCCCCGACACGGGTGCGGACTCGGGTGCGGCTTCGGACTCGGCCCGAACTCGGTCAAGGCCGAGTCGGACTCGGTCAACGAGTTCAGGCCGAGTCCGTCCACATTTTGGACTCGGTCAACTTTGACCGAGTCCAAAAATGTCCCTAAAAAACTAATTTTTTATATTTTTATTTAAAAATATATATATAAAAAGAGGCACAGTGTTGTGACAGTGCTGCAGTCACAGACTGTGACTGTGCACAGCCTGTGCAGTGTGCACAGTGCACAGTCTGTGACTGTGTGACTGTGCACAGTCTGTGACTATGCACAGTCACACAGACTGTGTTGTGGCATTTTAAAAATAAAATAAAATTATATATATAATTATATATGTATATATAATTTTTTTGTCGAGTCCCCGTGTCCAAAAATTTTAAAATTGTGCCGCACCCGCACCCATGTGACATAGGTTGGTATGCTGTCAGCAACAAAAAAAAAAGGGTGAAAAGAAAAACTTGGGTTGCTTAGAAGGAAAGACAATCTTAACAGGCTGGACAGGCCTGTCGAGCCTGCTGAACCGAGTAGAGTGGGCATCGGCTGGGAAATACCTAGTTTTTTGTGGGTCCGGCAGCACTTGCCAAGTGCTGGCAGATTCCACCTGTATAAAAAAAAGGTTATGTTAGTTCAAAAATACGGGTGGTGTGCTTTTCTTTTTAATTTTAGTTTCCTGTTAAGTGGGTGTATCTGGGTACATGTTAAGGAATGGGATTGTCACTTGACAGAATATGTTGAAGGTAACATTGGTGTATTTATACATTTAAACTTATGAATAGGTCACGTGTGTTATCACTTGAATACTCACATACTTGACTAAAATGTATAGTGTATAAGGGTGTGCATATGGTATGAATATGTGAGTGAAGCGTGTATATGACAGGAATACTTGCATTAACTGAAATTGTGTTGGATCAGTCTCCCTTTCAATATATATATATATATGTAGTTTGGTATGGACAGGCCCAAATTTTCTGTTTATGAAAATAAATCGGTTAGGCTATGCATGCGAATATTACAAATTATGCTAAGTGTATTGGGCTTAATCATATGCATATAAAGGGGTGATGTTCCTTATGTGATTAAACTTGTTGTGTGATACTTATGCGAAATTGTTGTTGCAAGCAGGCTTACTTGTGCATGCACATATATGGAATTTAGGTGCTTTTACAAGATCAAAATGGCATGAGTGTTCCCACGTTTTAATTGGAATAATTCATTAATGAAATCATGCATTTGGCAGGAATTGTGCAATGAATGAAAGTATGAATTATATGTTGGTGTGGGAACTCGTGCTCATGCATTTAAATATTATTGATTTTGTCATAAATGAATGTGCATTGAAAAGCGTGTGAAAAGAATGCATTGATGGTCAATTGGATCATCAGGGGCTGGGTGGGCCTCGAGAACCAGTTGTTCACTGTTTTAGTTATTTTGATGCAGTGCAACAAATCAAATGTGATATTATCGTTTTACCACACTGTTCTATGTTGTCACGGGTTGTAGTCCCGTGAAAAGCTTAGCATGCTGATGTGCAAGCTTATGTTATTAATTCTGCATGTAAATTTGCAAATGTAAAAGAGATGAATTAATAACCAAATAAAAGAAACTAAAGAACGGTGTAATTCATTTTTCTCATTGATGTCCCTGCTTTAGCGTGGGAATCTTGGATATTGCGGTTTGGGGGAAACCGTGAGGATACAAAAACTCCGTGTACGTGTTGTTGCCCCTGAACCCGATATTGAGGTTGTTCGCCTGACCACGGTTTTAGGGAGAGTCCGCCACTTTTCCTGTGGGTGGTGTGTTTTGACACAGCTGTTGTTGTTTTGGTATACCAATAAAGTGGCGCCAGTGGATGTTGTTTTCCCTGGTGTCCCCGACTTTGGATGTTGTTTTCCATGGTTCCGATGGATGGTGTTGTTTCCTGATATCGGTCGAGGGCTAAGTTTGGAACCCGGTAATAAAATACAAATCGTGTGTGAAGCTACCCCAGAAACCCTACTTGACCTCAGGGATTGTACCCGTTTGGTGTATCCGCGGGCAATGGTAAATTAAAAAGAGGAATTTAAAGTTGTGTGCATTTAATAGGACATGCATATGGAAAGATGAGAGCTTAAATGAAAGATAATAAAGGGTTCATGCATTGCACATAAATCATCCATATTCTTGTTATGCATTAGTTCATGCATGTTTACCTGTTCACTTGGTTGTTATATGTGGATCATTGCATGATGTTGATCTCTTTTGCATTTAATTGTCTTATTGATTAAATTATGATCAATGTTACTTACTCTGTGTTCCCTCCTGTTCAATGTTTAATTCTGCATGAATGGTTAATTGTCTTATGAATTGATTATAACCGTATTCCTTAAAATATTACATGAATCCTATTTATGCTCTTTTTCTTATTTGATTCATTAGGGAAACCTATACGTAGAATTCTTCGGATTTCTGACCCTATATTTTTATTGGTTTTTCCCAGACACGGGGGATCAGTGAAATCGACTTGCTTCTGAAGGGATACGAGGGTCACATTTGCTTCAGACTGCTTCACTTACGGATAGAGTGACTCTACTTTTGTTTTCTTTTAGTTTTTATTTTCTGCAAGTTGTTATTTCACTTTTGACATTTAGTATGAGACTCTTATTGATTCATTAATAAAAGAGTTTAGTTGGTTGGTTATGAATGATAAATGTAAGTTTGTTTGTGGTGTGTAGTTATCCAACTGAAATTGGAACTGTAAGGACCCCAGGTCTCTGGGAAGTTTTCCGCAACTCTTAGAAAAAAAAATCCGCATTTTTTCAAAGGTATGAGTTGGGGTCGTTACACTTATCGGGTATGAATCTGAATTCATTGGATTATATAAAAGCATTGACTCAAGTTTTTTTATTTTAATTTTATTTTTATTTTTTGTTTTTTTATGTTATCTACTAAGAATGGTTACTTGAGGACTTAGTAATTCATTGATTTGTTTATATCAAGTTATTGCATTAATGTTACTTTTACATGTTAATCTCATATTTTTTGGTAATTATTTGAGATTTTTTATTTCTTATTGGTTGTTGTTTCATCAATAAATCATTTTTTTATTTATTTGCATTTTCTAAAGTCTTTTTTAAGT
The DNA here is from genome assembly GCF_984573655.1 of Nuphar pumila. Lineage (NCBI taxonomy): Eukaryota > Viridiplantae > Streptophyta > Magnoliopsida > Nymphaeales > Nymphaeaceae > Nuphar > Nuphar pumila. Next base: position 51,982,143 of record NC_143262.1, on the reverse strand, counting down.
TTTCAAAAATATATTTTTGAGGCTTACGCCTTGCTTCATTTTTGGTGGAGCGCTTCGTTAGGCCTAAACACTTTTCACAACATTGATATATATATGATGTATATACATATTAATGTAAATATATATATATATATATATATTTATGCAAAACAAATACATTTAACATTCGGCACGGGGGGCCTTTGGAAAATCTGTTTTGCTTGTTTCTCCAACACAATCTCTTATGTTTATCATATGCTACTCTTGCTTTTTTAAAACCCTCAAGAAGGGTGAGTGGTTTCCCCGATTGCACTTCCACTCTCATATCAACCTGTAATCCGCCAATAAAAACTCCCATCAACGCCTCTTGTGACCAACCCGAAACCATCGAACTAAGGCTTTCAAACATAGCTTGATAATTTGTGATTGATACCCTTTGCCATAAGCAGAGGGTCTGAAACATACCGTGATGGCCTTCACGAATTCTACCTAAGTTGGTTTTCCCATTCGACTCTCGTACCAGTGGTACCAATGGATGGCATCACCCTCCAGATTCACAGCAGCATGTTCCACTCGTTGGTCCATCGGCGTGTTTTGACAGTGGAAGAATTGAGTTGCAAGAAATACCTAGCTCATCGGGTCCTCCCCACTGAACTTAAGGAAATCAAGCTTTGCCCATTGACCATAGGGGGTGCAACTGGTGGTGGCTCTCTAGGTGGGACGAGCAGCAGTTTGGTCGATTGAGGCTAAAGGAGCTTTGTTGCGCGCAGGGGTGGTCTGGCTATTTTGCCCATTTGGGTTAGGAATGGCCTGGCCATCTCATCCACTAAGAGGCCTCATTCTCTCGCTGAGCATGGTGAGAACCCGCTACAGAGTTTCTTCAGGTCGTTGGTGGTTGGATTCAATGGTGTGTAGTTTTTTATCCATCGATTCATGGGTCCCTTCGATCTATGAGTGTAATGCACGCAGATCATCTTAAATACTATGGGAGGCCGAAGCTTCCGCCATCGTCCCCGCTCTAATACTAGATGGTAGGCATGGTTGGGGAGATGTGTTGGAATACGTCGATGCAGAGCTCGATGCACGTGACAAAGGGTCCTCTGTGTTCGCCCTCTGCCATGGTGCTCCCGCAGAAGTGCCCACACAAGCAGCCTCACTAGGATCGTGCAAAACTGAGGCAGAGCGCACTGCGCATGATCTCCTGCCAGTGTGTGGCATGTTCGGTCGTCATTCCCTGCGACACACGAGAGCGCATGCGCACGTAGCTCCACGGACGCATTGGTGACGGTGGTCGGTGGTGAGGTAGCAAGGTGCGTCGGAACCCTATGCGCAGAGACCCTATGCCCAGAGGGCGAAATGTGGAGAGAGCTATGAGAGGAGAGGCACCCTAGGAGTTGGAGTCCAAAAGATTCAAGTTTTTTTTCACTAAAGAAAGATTGGGCCTTATTACATATTTATATGGGTAGGGAATAACTTAATGTCCAACCCTACAAAACCAACACTTCACAAAACTGCCCTCCTGTATATATAATTTCACTCGTAACAACCTATATCTGATTTACAAATAGAAGTCGTTCCAGGTGGACTAGGATGAAGATTAAATTGACCCAAAACAATGACAATATTAGGTATAGAAATATGTCTAATTGGATATGGAGTATGGACCCTTACCCTAGCCTCCAAGTATAGAAATAGGCCGAACTGGATATGGACCCTTAGCATCCAGGAGCAGAAATAGGTCTAACTGAATATAGACACTTTGCTTAGCATTCAGATATAAAATGAGTAGGCGTCAGAACATAGAAACAAACTGATTTGGATTAAGGGATATCAAGATTCATACATATCAATTTAGAATATCCAGTTTGGTCTTCGTAACATGTTGGGAACGTAGGTGGATAACTCTAGCCATCTTTATTCTTAAGAGCCAGAACTACTTGCTAGAAAATGGCAGGGGTGAAGACCCCTTAATGTAATTTTTGAAACTTGTAAAGGGTTTCCTCTCTTTAATGTTATGGACAGCCCAGTATGCCCATAAATAGCAAAACCCTTTTTATCGTAATGAATGACCCAGCCTTAACTCCCACAAATAGCCCGCCTCCCTTATCTCAAGTAAAAGGGTTTATGAATATAACCATATCGATGAGGCATGGAGAACGACCCCTCCTCCATGCCTATAAAAACCCCCAATACCCTTCCTCACTTCACGCCAAGCAAAGGCCTTGGAAAATAAAATTTGGGCCTTAAATTTTTAAGTTTTATTGGTGTGTTTTTATTGAGCTATATTGGAAAACTCACAACTCACAAGAAAATTGTGAGAATTTCAATGCAAGCATTTTTTCAAAATTTCATGTCTAAAACATGAAAAGTGTGGCAAGTATAAATTTCGTATTTTTCCACGCAAAATTTGAAAGTGTGTCAAGATTTGTGACTATAATCATAGATGAGAGGTGGGATGGGCAGCTTCATCAACCTCTTCATGATACAACATACTATTGAATCCACTCCTCCACATTCAAGATGAGCAGAGAGGTGCAAGAGATTTACAGATTGCACTGAGACATTGGTCCCTTATCATCGCACACAAAATGAGATTCACAAAAAAATAGAGATTTATAATAATGCATGGGGAGACCTACAACAAAGCAAAATCATACCACGATGTATCTAGGTAATTTAATTTATTTTGTTATTTGTTTATGATGGTGTTTCATGTGGAAGACCCAGAATGATTTTCTTTTTTGGTTCATATCGCCGACCCCAATTGTTTTGGGATGAACAGTTGCTGCTGCTGTTGGTGGTGGTGTTGTTGTTGGTGGTGGTGTTGTTGTTGTGTATCTATTATTCCCTAATTATTTTTCTTTATTTTAAACATGGTGGACTAGGTTGGGGAGTGATTGACCAAATTTGAGAGCTTTTGTCATTCGCATTCTTAGCCAAACATATTGCACAAAAGGATGCGAAAGAAATCAAAGTTCCTTGAGCAAATCCATACAAAAAGAAAGAATAGGTTGGAGCATAAACGGCTCAATGACCTTGTCTATGGAATTACAAAATTTATTTATCATTTTCATATCTATGATTAAGGTTTTAATAAATTACCAAACCTACAACTTTGTTTATTTGTCATCTTTTTTATGAAAAAGGAAAATTTGTTATCAAGAAAGCACAAGAAGCAATTTGTGTTAAAGTATATATATATATATATATATATATATATATATATATATATATATATATTTATTTATTTATTTATTTATATATATATATATATATTTATATATTTATATATTTATATATTTATAGATTTATATATATATATATTTATATATTTATATATATATATATTCCCAACTGAGGGATTTTGGTCATTTCATATTATGTAACTAGGTTAGTTCAATAGTAATAGGTTAGTTAGAATATTTCTTTGTTTTTGTAATTAATGTAATTTAATTAGCCAATAGGGGCTCTATGAGAATTACCCATAGCCATTGGGATAGATCCCAACGGCTATAAATATAGCCGTTGGGAGTTCCCAACATCTCAATGAGAGCTCCCACTTGTGTGATTTTGTTCTGTATAAATAGGGACATATTGTCCTCATTTATTTTATGCTTTTTGCTAAGCACTTCATTAATAAAATCCTTATTTTTTATATTGTGCTTTAAGCCCCAGTTGGCTTCTTGTGTTATCCCTAGTGGATTTGTGGTTTTCCATATTACATTGTGTTTTTGTATGCCCTTAGTTGGTGTGTATTTGCCTTCCACTCATTTCATTTACAATTTGATCCCATCATTCTAGAAAATTTTGATGTGTTAAATCAATTGGTTTAAGTGGATCAATGTGGAAGGAGCACAAGAGGTAGATGATAAGGAGCCTATGTATATTGGAGAGGATGTGAATGTGGGATGAAAAAGGAGAAGATGATGATGAAGATTATTGAAATTATCTAATTTATTTTTGTTTTTGTTTATGTTTTGAAAAAACTTGGTTATGTAGAACTTAAGAATTGACAAACATTCTGTTATTTTGTTTATGAAAATATGAATCTTGTGGCATGTTAGCTTAATTGCATGATATTTTATAATTTGCATTTTTCTTGTGAGATATGAATGATTCCTAGCATATTATCTTTAATATATGATGTTTGATGTAATATGCAGTTCATAAATGTTTAATATCTGATATTATGGTTTTGTTTTATGCAACTCATTATTGTTCTTTTTATGTTATGAATTTTTATAGAATCTTTCCTGAATTTTTCTATTTTTGGGGATTTTTATTAAAAGATATGATTTTTTTTACAATACACATCTTATTTTGGGCCCAGCCGATACGGGTTACATTGTGCTTTTCACAACCTTGTAAAAACCAATAGAAAAGAGGAGATTTTTTACCTTAAAAAATGATACAATGGTAAAGTTCAATTTCATTCACCTTAATGGTCGAAAATGAAATCTCTTCTCGCACAAAATCACCCTATATGATGGAGAGCACAAAATATCCCCAAAATTTTCACTCATGAAACTCCCCACTTTATTCACCTTAATGGTCGAAAATGAAACATCTTCTCGCACAAAATCGCCCTATATGATAGAGAGCACAAATATCCCCAAAATTCTCACTCTTGGAGCACCCCCACTCAAACCCTTCAAAATGTGTTAGGGTGTGTTTTGGAGTAAAAAATGGATGGCCCTTATATGTCATTTTGGCTAGACCTCTTAAAAATCACAAAGAAGGCTGTCAATAAAATGGGTTTCTTTATAGTATTAGTATCTCAAGATACACCTTGTATTGGGATGTTTCGTATGGCACAGTACTACATAGTACAATGCATACGATACGGCACTAATTCACCCTTATGACCCTCAAATCGACTTTGGATCAATAAAGTACTAGACCATAACATAACATTACAACTTCGATAAAGTTGTTTTCTCCTTCAACCTTACGTTTTCTTCACAACTAAATCTTTCTACACCATTATACAAATCATTACTGAGTTGAAACTAGCCTTCAGTGAATAGAGTCTATTGTTGGGATGGCTCCTATGGTAGGCTTACAACCAAAGCAAGCATGAACAGAAAGGCTTTAATGTAGTTTAAAGTAAGCCTTAACAGCAAAGCTTTAATGCAGTTCAAGCTTTTATCAAACTATTATCTCATTTTATAGACCTTACAAGGTACCACAACATACTGGTGTAGCCATATACAAATTAGAGCTTCCTTACAACTACACAATACATGTTTTTTTATCCTCTCATGTTTAAAATTTAAACTGCAAAGTAGGTTAAAATCAAGACTCAAATACAATTAAAGCCACAAAAGAAACAGCTAAACCCAACAGTATGGCAAAGTAAAGATGAGAATGGTAACGAAATATTGAAAAAGGCAATCCCCAGCAGGATATGAAACTTCATGAAGCAAATCAATTATCATGCAGCTAGTTTTAGAAAATCAAAATCTTCATGAAATAAAACCTAGGAGATTATTTTCATTAGGTCATGCATAAAGTAAGGGTAGTTTTAATTGATTGTGAACTGAGAGTAGTCTTTCCTCAAATTAGGCCAACTGCTTCTTCCCTTCCACACTATTTAAGGAAAATATCATAACGGCAGAAGATGTATTTGGTAGAGGGTTCGTTCTGTCAGAGATATCCTGTTCTATAACGTACTGATTTTACACATGACACAGAAGTCCTATTTCAATATAAAAAGTCAAATAAAAAACACCACTAAAAAGAAGGAACAAGCTTCCAACATTCTAAAGAAAAAGGACATTTCCCACCGCAGAATAAATGAAGGAGAAAAAACTTACAACATCTGTAAAAGTTCCAACCTCACACAAACAAACAATAGTTCCATACTTGTCTTGATAAATTCAAAGGAAGTATTCAAGAAATCGCGGAGATCAGTTCATAAAAGCCGTACCTTCTCAGGAGGGCTGAAGTTAGGGCCTCCCTGGGGGTCAAAGAAACAGACGAGTCTTTGTTTGCTGATTCCCTGCAGTTTTTCGTGGTCGACGCAGGGCAGAGTTCTCCTCCTTCGAGAGACGGGAAACAGTAAGAGTGGGGACGTTCCTCTGCTCCGCCTGCTGATGAGGTTTGCGGCCGGCTGCTTCGGAGGAGCGAGACGAGGGCATGGCAGAGGGTTTCGCAATTGGGCGAGGAGGGAAGACGTCGCCGAGGGAATCGCCATCGTTATCATCATCTTCCGTGGGGGTTCCCCAACCCGATGACGCCCGGTGAATCCCTAACCCTAAAAAGCCCTAGCGCTTTGCTGCACGAGCAGTGGGAACCCTGAAACTGAAACCCCTTAGATTTGCTCCGTGCGTTGGGGTTTTTCTTTTAAGTTCTAATCCTGTGTGTTGAGATTTCTGATATTGGGTGAAAACAATTGCTTTTCACTAAATGCCTAGTAAAAAATGAACCAGCTTTTCAGCGTTATCTCTGCCAACAAAGAAATGGCAGGACCCCGCTTACCACACCGGATACCACCTAGGTGGTAAAAATCTACATATGTACTTGCTTCCATTGCATGCACTGTACAATGTGGCAGTTTAAAGCACATCATAAAATGTAAGTGAAGTGAGGCTAAAACAAAGTTAATTAAAATCAATCTAGCTACCAGCCATTGAAAGGAGCTGACCTGACAATGCTTCCACTTTGCTGAGTTGATCTAAATAAATGATTTTGCATGAGCTTTCCTAAAAAAAATTGGGACACCAAGATATTTGATGGGAAGTGATGCAATGTTCCAATGAGATATGAGATGCTTGCAACTCTAATTTGATTGGAGGTTCCAAATGGAATTAAAAGAGTCTCGGCATGATTGTAAACTAGTGACCTGCACAAATTGATGAAAAGCTGATAAAAAAATTGACCAATAAAATTAGATTGATCGCAGCAGATAAATTAAGAAGAGTGTATCATCTGCATAGAAATTAAAAATGATGTAGTTGCATGAGGAATAATTTCTTTGTTTTGTTCTACAAGTTGTATTCGACGAGAAAGTCATTTCATGACAATGATTAATAACGGGATAAAGAATCACCATGTCTAATGCCTATGCTACTAGCCATTAATAATTATTACACACAAGTCATAACGAGAGAAATCCAAGTCTCATGAAATCCAAAATATTGTAAGGACTAAGATAGAAATTGTTAGTCTACTCTATCATAGGCCCTGATTAAATGTACTTTAAATAGAGCAGAAGGTTTTTTGGAATGAGTCATTGAATTCACTATTTCAGTATACTTTCTTGAATATTTCAACCTATAAAAACGCCCTTGGATTATGAAAAACAATTTGATGCATTCTATTGGACATGACTTTTAAGATTATCTTAAACAAGAAATTACCTAAACTGATACGCTGAAACTTAGCTAATTTGGAAGCACCAGAAACCTTAGGAATCAATATATTATTGGTGCAATTAATTCGTTTTAAGATCTTACCACTTTAAAAAAAAATGATTATTGCCTTGTGCACATCAATGACAATGATGTCCTAATTGTTGGAGAGAAAAAAAACACTACTTACCGGAAGCGGCCATTATCAATATGAAGAAAGCTTCGATGGATGTGGGTTATCAGTGTTTTCCTCATTCAATCAATGCCCTTGATGAACTCAAGCCTTGAAGTTGAGAGGAGAGCATGACCCTTGAACCCCGTAGAGAGAGAGAAACCAATATCACATGCTCTCATTTGTGGTCTCTAAATAGTGAGAGATGTGGGAAGTTACCATAACTATTATGCAATTCAAAATGGTATCTGAATGGCAACCGCTCCCACCACAATAGAAACTCTACGTTTTCGTGGATAGACTTATGTCAAACCAAGTCACATCAGGTTGGACCCGATCCATAGTCCAACATTCTCCCACTTGACCCATTGACACGGAAAAACACTTTATCAAGGTTTTACTGTTATCTCGATTCAATTTTCACGTGGGTTCACATGCTATACTAAATCACAAAAATGAATCATATGAGTCATGGAGAAGAAAATCTTTTTATGAGATGTCACATTTTCATATACTATAATATCATTTATTTTAAGTGTTAAACATGTTTATAATATCTTTATTAATAATAGGTATGTCTTTAATTCATTCTTTTGGTCCTTTTTAATATTGTTATTTTGTTATTCTCTCTTTTTAAAATAAGAGACATTTTACAAAGAATCAATAATATACAAAACCATAGAGAATCAATTTAGTTTGAGAAATGTGATCACATAAAATCATAATATTTTATCATCCATCAAAAGAAATCAAATAAACTCATCCTCATTGCATGTTGGGAATACAATCTTGGTACTAACCCTTTAATAAGAAGATCCACAGTCATTTTTTTGTGCAGATGTTTTCAATACATACTAAATGATTCTTCATTCTTTTTTTTTTAACAATAAAGTATTTTAACTTCATGTGTCTACACAAAAATGAAGCTCTTGTTATTAGATAAAAGCACAATAAGTTTATTATCACAAAAGATCTTTAGTAGCCTTTTAATAGATTTCATAATACCAAGAGCAAAATAAAATCTTTGATCCATATAGCCTCAGATGAAGTCTCGTATAGAACAATAAATTTTTGCCTTCATGATGTGAGTTACAATTGTAGACTGCTTCTTACTTTCACATGAGACACCACCACCTGCTAATAGGAAGACATATCCAATAGTAAACTTTCTACTGTCGAGACATCCTCCTAAGTCTGCATCAAAGTATTCAATGACCTCTACGTGGTCAACTTTTATGTAGGTCAATATATAGTCTTTCGTTCTTGCAAATAGTGCATGATCTTCTTCGCAACTTTTTAGTGTATAACGATGTCTATTTTTTCTAAAAATGATATTTGAAAAGATATTTTTATATGAAAAATAATGTAAAAGCCAGACACCAAATATAAAACTGGCTCTCACAAGTGGTAGAGACCAAGTCGAACTCAAAGAATGGATAATACTTTGTATTCAACATGCAATTAACTACTTTTTATTACCAAAAATATAAAAGTATGAGAAAATAAACTACTTAACTATTACATCAAATGTTTACCCTACGCAGAGGGTTTAAAATTGTTTTATTACAACCCGATATTTAATTGAAATTCAAATCCTAATATAAAGAAAAGTAAACTAGTCCTCTATGCTTGTCTCGTGTAGTGTATTTGAAAGCGTGCAATAAGATATCAATCATTTGCTCCCGCTCAACACTTTCTTGCAAAATATAAATACACGAGCAGCAGAAGAGACGAAATGCACTATACTATGAAAATGAATGTGAAAATGATGCTAAGCACAATATACAAAATACATGCAAGAATGGAACATAAGATTCAAAGTTATGAATGCGAATTCACGAAACAAAATAACTAAAATCAAATTGTGTGAAGCGAAAAATGTAAAACTAGAATGCGAAATGAAAGGCACAATGCAATTATCAAATGCATGAACTAATGAAATGCCAGAATGGAAATATGCTGAAGTGAAAAAGTAAAAAAATTACAAAATACGAAGGCTTAAATGCAAATCTAAAAATATTGCAAATGAATGCAAAATACGTAAGAAAGTGAGAAAGAAGCATGCAGTTATAATGAAAATGAAATTAAGACCAATAATGTGCAGGAAATGCAGATGAGCTAAAACAATACACAGGAGCTAAAAAGCTTCCATTTGAATTTGTTGATGACACTAAATGCTAAAACGATGAGGAACAAAATAAAAAACAAAATAAACAGGATTATGAAAAACTAAATGAAAAGGATTATGAGACTCTAAATGAACAAGATTGCATCTGTTATTACAGATGCAATGACTGCCGCAATGCAAAGTGTTTGATAAAATTGAAATGTAGATGAATGGTATTAAACAAAACTAAATGCTAATGATATTGCAACAGAGAATATGAATGAGATGCAGTTGATAAAAATGAATGCAGTAGAGAATGCCCGATTTTTTCACGGCAAAACTTTGGCAACAACAACAGTAAGGAATCTGGCAACAACTTTGCTTTCCCGTTTTCACGGTAGGGCCAAAGGAACTCAGACAAAGCAATCCAATTCAATCAGGGCGAATAGATGAAAATCTGGCAGGTGAAGAACAGATTCCTACCGGTATGGATGGAATGGCTGAACTGTTCATAGTGAAATCAGAGGATTTCATGGTGATTTCAAAATCTCACGGCAGATTAGATTAATTCCATTAAATCAAAGAAGATCGTCCAGAGGAAAGAGAGCTCCCAAAAATTCATGAAAACTCTAGTAAACCAGAGGATTTCGGCAATAGGGAATGCTTTTTACGGTAGCTTTTGGAGTAGATTTTGACCGGTCTGGAGCTAGTCTGGCATAATCAGAGGAAGTTGATATGGCAATAGCTCTGCTTTCTAGCAGTCGCCAGAGTGATTTTGTTCGATCAGATGGACACTCGATGGATCTGTGAATTCAAATGATGATGATGCTACCGTGAAATCTAATGGACGACTGATGAACTAAAGCT